>NW_026571115.1:38144048-38181548 GCF_026225935.1 Boleophthalmus pectinirostris
TTTATAAAAAAATTTTAAATCATGATTCAACTGTGACTTTATTTTTTTCCATCAAAATGATTTAAAACATAAACGACTGTTTTATAAATCACACGTGGACATAAAAAAACATTTCTTCAGGTCAAATCTGCTGAAGAACAAAGAGAATCAGTCTGTGTTTTCAGGTTCTGGATGTGGTGACGTCAAACTCCCCGACTGTTTTTCTGATTTTAAAAAACGGCACCGTGTCATGAAACAGCCCAAAAGTCCCGTCACAAATCTTTAATGTGATATTTTCTATCAGTGACATAGTCTCCGTTCAGTCTGCAGGTTTAAAGCTCAAGTCTGATGTTTTTGTGAAATCCGATGTTTTTTCGAGGTCGTTCACATTTCCAGTTAAATGTGACTTGTGTGTGACTCCAGTGTGAACATTAAACGGTCCAAAAGTGTCCCACATGGAGAATGAGAAGGAGCAGGTTTTTGGTGGTGGTGTTTTGTGGTGAGTGGAGATGTGCTTCACTTCAGTCACACTGAGTTCATGAACACCTGTGTTTCTGTATCTGATCTTTTCAATGTCTGAACCACACAGATGTGATGTTTTCACATGTGACCAGGACACTTGGATCTGTGCTCCTGAAACTGATCCATATCTGATCTTTAACATGTGACTTGAGTGTGAACAGTCAGGTCACATTCATCCACCTACACGTCATCAACAAGACACAAACGTCACTATTCTGCACTGAAGTAGAGAAAACTGTTCATGATCCATGTGACTGAAGTGAAGCACATCTCCACTCACCACAAAACACCACCACCAAAAACCTGCTCCTTCTCCTTCTCAATCTCCTCCTTAAAACAAGTCAGTTGTTCATGTTGTGGCTCCGGTACGAGAGGAACTTTAAAATCTCCAGGTGCTCGATGCTGCGTCCATGTTTGTTCAACTTGTGTAAACACAGAGACGCTCGCTGCGGTTGACGTCGTCGTGTCTCCAGTGTCACATGTGGGACACTTTTGGACCGTTTAATGTTCACACTGGAGTCACATACAAGTCACATTTAACTGGAAATGTGAACCACCTCGAAAAAACATCCGATTTCACAAAAAAATCTGAATTGAGCGTTAAACCTGCAGACTGAACAGAGACTAAACTCATTCACTCAGAGTTAAAACAAACTCTACATTTAGAGTGTTGATCTGAGCTGCTCCCGTCTGTGTCAAACTTTACTCAACGACAGAACCATGTGACGTCGTCTGAAAACAGAACTAAAACCTCGAGCGCTCGGGTTCTAGGAGGATAAATATAAAAGCAGGAAGTGCACCTGAAAGAGACACAGTGATTGGTCGAGTCCCGTCGTCATGACGACCTGAGCGTTGGGATGGAACTGAACCGAAGTGAGAGAATCTGACGAAGAACGAGACGAGTTCGCATCAAGACACTTCTTCATCTGAAAGACAAACACGAGACTGAACCAGGACTGAAACTGGACTGGACCAGGACTGGACCAGATCTAAACCAGGACTGAACCGGACCCAGACCTTGATGATTCCTTTGGGCAGGTTTTCTGAGGTTCTGGTGAAGGTTCCGGTTTTTCTGGTCAAATCTTCATCTTCATCAGAATCTGAGTCCTGAACTGTAAATAAAACATCTGTTAAACCAGGACTAAACCAGGTCTAAACCAGGTCTAAACCAGGTCTAAACCAGGACTAAACCAGGTCTAAACCAGGTCTAAACCAGGTCTAAACCAGGTCTAAACCAGGAGGTCTAAACCAGGACTAAACCAGGTCTAAACCAGGTCTAAACCAGGTCTAAACCAGGACTAAACCAGGTCTAAACCAGGACTAAACCAGGTCTAAACCAGGACTAAACCAGGTCTAAACCAGGTCTAAACCAGGTCTAAACCAGGACTAAACCAGGTCTACTAAACCAGGTCTAAAACCAGGTCTAAACCAGGACTAAACCAGGTCTAAACCAGGACTAAACCAGGTCTAAACCAGGACTAAAACCAGGTCTAAACCAGGTCTAAACCAGGTCTAAACCAGGACTAAACCAGGTCTAAACCAGGTCTAAACCAGGTCTAAACCAGGACAAAACCAGGTCTAAACCAGGACTAAACCAGAACTAAACCAGGACTAAACCAGGACTAAACCAGAACTAAACCAGGTCTAAACCAGGACTAAACCAGGTCTAAACCAGGTCTAAACCAGGTCTAAACCAGGACTAAACCAGGACTAAACCAGGACTAAACCAGAACTAAACCAGGTCTAAACCGGGACTAAACCAGGTCTAAACCAGGTCTAAACCAGGTCTAAACCAGGACTAAACCAGGACTAAAACCAGGACTAAACCAGGACTAAACCAGGTCTAAACTTGGGTTTAGTTTTTCTCACCTTGTTTCTTTTTCTTGTTTTGTTTTGGGTCGATTTTGGCCCAGGCCGGAGTCCCGCCCATCGCCCTCTGGAACCTGCACAAAACACCTGTCAGTCAAACACCTGTCAGTCAAACAGTCACCTGTCAGTCACCTGTCAGTCACCTGTCACTGTCAGTCACCTGTCAGTCACCTGTCAGTCACCTGTCAGTCACCTGTCAGTCACCTGTCAGTCACCTGTCAGTCATTCTGTCAGTCACCTGTCAGTCACCTGTCAGTCACCTGTCAGTCACCTGTCAGTCAAACATCAAAGCTCCAGTTCACAAACATCAGACACTTGGACAAACCAGAGTTTATGAAATGAACCTGTGACCTCTGACCCCTCCCCCCCGTGTGACACCCCCCCCCCCCCATGACCCCTGACCCCTTGTGACCCCTGACCCCTTGTGACCCCTGACCTCTCCTTCATGCGCTGCTGCAGGTCAGATTTACTCAGAGACGTTTCTCCTCCTTTCACCAAATCTCTGCGAAACCTGTGAGTCACGTCCACCCTGAAACACAAGAGACCGGCTCAGGACCAGGACCAGGACCGGAACCAGAGCCAGGACCGGGACCAGGACCAGAGCCAGGACCAGGACCAGGACCAGGACCAGAGCCAGGACCAGGACCAGAAGGACCAGGACCAGAGCCAGGACCAGACAGGACCAGAACCAGGACCAGGACCAGAGCCAGACCAGACCAGACCAGAGCCAGGACCAGAGCCAGGACCAGAGCCAGGACCAGAGCCAGGACCAGACCAGAGCCAGGACCAGAGCCAGGACCAGGACCAGAGCCAGGACCAGAGCCAGGACCGGGACCAGAGCCAGGACCAGGATCAGAGGCAGGACTAGACCAGGACTCACTGCTCCTCGGTCTCGTCGTCCTCGTCGATCCAGGCGGGGCGTTTGATTGGCGGTTGCTGCTCTTCTTCATCATGTGATTTTTCACCAGCTTCATCATCATCATCATCGCTCTCGTCCAATCGCAGAGCAGCCTCAGGATCCTGCTCCTCCTATTGGTCAGAAAAACACACGGACAGTTGAGTCCTGGTTTAGTCCCGGTTCAGTCACCCTTATGTCACAGATAATACTCCCTACAACTGTACAACAACTCACCTTATGTCACAGATAATACTCCCTACAACTGTACAACTCACTCACAGTCCCTACAAACAACAACTCACCTTATGTCACAGATAATACTCCAACTACAACTGTACAACTCACACCTTATGTCACAGATAATACTCCCTGTACAACTGTACAACTCACCCTTATGTCACAGATAATACTCCCTACAACTGTACAACAACTCACCCTTGTGTCACAGATAATACTCCCTACAACTGTACAACTGACCCAGTGCCCTGACGACAGAGGGACATAATCCTGTGTCGTCCTCTTTTATATTTTATTTATTTTTCTATTTTATTTTGACTTTTACATTTACATTTATATAATTATGTTTTATTTTCACTCGTGTCTTTTGCTCTTTTTTATTTTATTTATTTTTTTGCTGCTCATTTAGAATTTATTTTATTATTTATATTTTTGCTCTTTGTTATTTTAAAGTTTCTGTTTGACTCTGTGTCCAAATCATTTCCCTGTGGATCATTAAAGTTTGTCTAAGTTTAGTCCTGGTTTAGACCCAGTCCAGACTTGGTTCAGTCCTGGTCCAGACCTGGTTTAGACCCAGTCCAGACCTGGTTTAGTCCTGGTCCAGTCCTTGTTCGGTTGGTCCAGTCCTGGTCCAGTCGGGTCAGTCCTGGTTTAGTCCTGGTTTTAGTCCTGGTTTTAGTCCTGGTTTAGTCCTGGTTTAGTCCTGGTTTTAGTCCTGGTTTTAGTCCTGGTTTAGTCCTGGTTTTAGTCCTTGTTTTTAGTCCTGGTCCAGACCTGGTTTTAGTCCTGGTTTAGTCTGGTTTAGTCCTGGTTTAGTCTTGTTTTTAGTCCTGTTTAGTCCTGGTTTAGTTTACCTGGTTTAGTCCTGGTTTAGTCCTGGTTTAGTCCTGGTTTAGTCCTGGTCCAGTAGACCTGGTTTAGACCTGGTTTAGTCCTGGTTTAGTCCTGGTTTAGTCTTGTTTTTAGTCCTGGTCCAGACCTGGTTTAGACCTGGTTTAGTCCTGGTTTAGTCTTGTTTTTAGTCCTGGTTTAGTCCTGGTTTTAGTCCTGGTTTAGTCCTGGTTTAGTCCTGGTTTAGTCCTGGTTTAGTCCTGGTTTTAGTCCTGGTTTAGTCCTGGTTTTAGTCCTGGTTTAGTCCTGGTTTAGTCCTGTTTTAGTCCTGGTTTACTTCTGGTTCAGTTCTGGTTTTAGTCCTGGTCCAGACCTGGTTTAGTCCTGGTTTAGTCCTGGTCCAGACCTGGTTCAGTTGGGTCAGGAGTTCTTCTTCGTCTGTTCTGAACAGCGCTTGTTCCAGGAGGCGGGTGGATGTTTCTTCTTCTCCGAGCGCAGCGACTCTCCGGACGTTTTCCTCCCGGCGCCGCGCCTCTTTCTCCGGGTTCCACTTGGCGGGTTTCGGCCTCTTCCTCCGCGGCCCCAGAGGCTCCGGCGCCGACGGGAGTTTCATGAAACCACTGTCCTCCATGACCCGAACCGAACCGAACCAAACCAGAACCAAACCGACCCAAACAGACCCGCCGCGGAACCGAACAGAACCGAACAGACACACGTGAGGCTCCCCGTGTGTTTACCACGGACATGAGTTTCCGGCTCACACAGGAAGTGCTTCAGTAAACAGCGCTGGGGTTGACTCCGCCCCCTGGTGTTTGTGGGAGGAACTGCAGCCGCAGCGTCAAAAACACGTCTGAATATTTTTATAAATAAATAGTTAAAAATGAGAAAATAAATCTGTGGAACACGGTCCCACATGATTTATTTAAGCAATTAGGAGGAATTAGGGGCAGAGGGAGAGGGAAGTCCGGGTTTAGACCTGGTTTAGTCCTGGGTTAGTTCTGCTTAAGTCCTAATTTAATTGGTCCCTTTTTGATTTGATCTCCATTAGTCCTGGTTCAGTCCTGGTTCAGTCCTGGTTCATGTTCTTCTTCTGAGCAGAGACTCCCAGACTTCCTTCACCCCAGACACTTCCTCCAGCTCCTCCAGTGGGACCTGAGGTGTTCCCAGTCCAGTCCAGAGACATGGTCCCTCCAGTGTGTCCTGGGTCTCCTCCTCCTCCTGCTGGGACATGAACACCTCCTGAGGGACACGTCCAGGAGACGTCAGAACAGACGTCCTCCCCTCAGACGCTCCTCTCCACGTGGAGGAGCAGCGGCTCTACTCCGAGCTCCGACCTCTGTCTCTAAGGGAGACGCCCGGACGTCCTGCGGAGGAAACTCATCTGTGTCTCTTGTATCGTAGATCTGGTCCTTCGGGTCATGACCAGAGCTCATGACCTGAGGTGATGTAATTATACAGTGGATAAAATTCCAATCAAATTATTTCATTTCCATAAACAGACTTTGTTTTCCTGGAGGCTGATCTACAAACACAACTCACCAACCACATGATGGATTTGGAAAAAAACAAAACCTGCAGCATCGAAATAAAACACTGTTCAAAAGTTGATTTGATCAACAAATCTGAGTCAATGAAAGAATAATCACGAGTGGATACGGTCGAACAATGAACTTTTCACTAAAAACCACCTCAAATTTCACCACAGAACATGAGGACAGATCCAGACCTGCAGCTGATGAAACTCTTCAGTTTAACTGGACAGATCAACAGAACCACCAAAACATAAAATATCCTGCTTCAGTCCTGGTTTAGTCCTGGTTTAGACCTGGTTTAGTCCTGGTTTAGACCTGGTTTAGACCTGGTTTAGTCCTGGTTTAGACCTGGTTTAGACCTGGTTTAGTCCTGGTTCAGTCCTGGTTTAATCCTGGTTTAGTACTGGTTTAGACCTGGTTTAGTCCTGGTTTAGACCTGGTTTAGTCCTGGTTTAGTCCTGGTTCAGTTTTAGACCTGGTTTAGACCTGGTTTAGACCTGGTTCAATCCTGGTTTAGTCCTGGTTCAGTCCTGGTTTAGTCCTGGTTTAGTCCTGGTTTAGTCCTGGTTCAGTCCTGGTTTAGACCTGGTTTAGATCTGGTTCAGTCCTGGTTTTAGTCCTGGTTTAGTCCTGGTTTAGACCTGGTTTAGTCCTGGTTTAGTCCTGGTTCAGTCCTGGTTTAGTCTCGTGTCTGAAATAAATCCAGAGTCAGATTTTGTGAGTAACTTTTTTATTTCAGATTTTTAGTTTCAGTTTCAGTTTCATGCAGAACGACGTCATGTTTGAACAGCCAATCACGCGCCTCGAACGGACCAGCGATTTATGTCCAAACGCTCATAAGGCAAAGAGAGAGAGGGAGGGGCCGAAGGGGGGTCCTGGTTTAGTCCTGGTTTAGTTCTAGTTTAGTCCTGGTTTAGTTCTAGTTTAGTCCTGGTTTAGTTCTAGTTTAGTCCTGGTTTCATTTCCAGTGTTAAACTTAATAAACACACAGTTTGTTCAAAGTAGCAGCTGAATTCAACAAAACAAAATAAAACAAAGACAAACGAACAACAGAATCCAAGTCCAGACCCAGACCCAGTCCAGACCCAGTCCAGACCCAGTCCAGACCCAGACCGGAGGACGGTTCAGGAACAGCTGCTTCTAAGAACATCGACCCAATCCAGTTCAGACCAAAATCCAAAACTAACTCATGTGAAAGACCTCATGTAGTCCTGGTTTAGTCCTGCTTTAGTCCTGTTTCAGACCTGTTTCAGTCCTGGTTTAGTCCTGGTTACCTCCACCAAGGAGGTTATGTTTTTGCCGGCGTTTGTTTGTTTGTTTGTTTGTCTGTTTGTTTGTTTGTCTGTTAGCAACATAACTCAAAAAGTTATGGACCGATTTTGATGAAATTTTCAGGATTTGTTGGAAATGTGAAAAGGAAGAACTGATTTCATTTTGGGGCTGATCCAGAACTTTGAAATTTTAGTTAACATTGTGGTAAATGGGGCCAAACATTTAGTTTCTCAATATCTGGGTTAATTATTGACCAAACCCCATGAAATGTGACTCAGAGATGGACAATGGGATCCTCTTTCATATTCCAAAGGCTGATCCAGATCTGATCCAGAAGACGGATTTTATCGCAATTTATATAAAAACTGGGGGTGGTCCTTGGCGGAGGTCTGCGCTCTCTGACTGCTTTTCTAGTTTAGTCCTGGTTTAGTCCTGGTTTAGTCCTAGTTTAGTCCTAGTTTAGTCCTAGTTTAGTCCTGGTTCAGTCCTGGTTCAGTCCTGGTTCAGTCCTGGTTTAGTCCTGGTTTAGTTCTGGTCTGAGTTGTATTCTGAGTTTTGACATTTTGGTTTCACTTTAACATCTTTAAAATGCTGTAAACTATGAATCATGGGTAATGTAGTCCACATGCAGGAGCGACAGGAGCGACAGGAGCGACAGGAGCGGCAGGAGCAGATCCCGGGTGGGTTCAGACAGGACCGCCTCAAATTGGCACTTTTTAAGAATCCACTAAAAAAAGCTGAAGAGTCGAAGAAGTTTGTGTCGGAAACTCAAAGTGCAGGTGCAAAATCAGAGCAGGGACTTCACCTGTCGACAGGCGGCAGGGGCGGAGGGGCAGGGACTTCACCTGTCGACAGGCGGCAGGGGCGGAGGGGCAGGGACTTCACCTGTCGACAGGCGGCAGGGGCGGAGGGGCAGGGACTTCACCTGTCGACAGGCGGCAGGGGCGGAGGGGCAGGGACTTCACCTGGCGACAGGCGGCAGGGGCGGAGCTCCACGCATCACTGCAACGACAACGAGAGCGACGAGTGAGGAATCGAACCCACAACCTGCTACAGGCACAGAGAAAACAACTCCACTCACAGACCTGGTTTAGACCTGGTTTAGACCTGGTTTAGTCCTGGTTTAGACCTGGTTTAGACCTGGTTTAGACCTGGTTTAGACCTGGTTTAGACCTGGTTTAGACCTGGTTTAGACCTGGTTTAGACCTGGTTTACCTGGTTCCTGGTTTAGACCTGGTTTAGACCTGGTTTAGTTTCCTGGTTTAGACCTGGACCTGGTTCAGACCTGGTTTAGACCTGGTTCTGGTTTAGAGTCCTGGTTTAGACCAGACCCTGGTTTAGACCCCTGGTTCAGACCTGGTTCAGACCTGGTTTCAGTAGACCCCGGTTTAGACCTGGTTTAGACCCGGTTCAGGTTCAGACCGGTTCAGACCCGGTTTCAGACCTGGTTTCAGACCTGGTTTAGACCTGGTTTAGACCTGGTTTAGACCTGGTTTCAGACCTGGTTTAGACCTGGTTTAGAGTTTCCTGGTTTAGACCTGGTTTAGACCTGGACCTGTTCAGACTGGTTAGACCTGGTTTAGACCTGGTTTAGACCTGGTTTCAGACCCTGGTTCAGACCGGTTCAGACCCGGTTTAGACAGACCTGGTTCAGACCAGACCTGGTTCAGACCTGGTTTAGACCTGGTTCAGACCCCTGGTTCAGACCTGGTTTAGACCTGGTTTAGACCTGGTTTAGACCTGGGCCTGGTTTAGACCTGGTTTAGACCTGGTTTAGACCTGGTTTAGACCTGGTTTTAGACCTGGTTTAGACCTGGTTTAGACCTGGTTCTGGTTTAGACCTGGTTTAGACCTGGTTTCAGACCTGGTTTAGACCTGGTTTAGACCTGGTTCAGACCTGGTTAGACCAGACCCTGGTTTCAGACCTGGTTTAGACCTGGTTTAGACCTGGTTTAGACCTGGTTTCAGACCTGGTTTAGACTGGTTTAGACCTGGTTTAGACCTGGTTTAGACTGGTTTCAGACCTGGTTCAGACCTGGTTTCAGACCTGGTTTAGACCTGGTTTAGACCTGGTTTAGACCTGGTTTAGACCTGGGACCTGGTTCAGACCTGGTTTAGACCTGGTTTAGACCTGGTTCAGACCTGGTTTAGACCTGGTTTAGACCTGGTTTAGACCAGACCTGGTTTCTGGTTTAGACCTGGGACCTGGTTTAGACCTGGGTGGTTAGACCTGGTTTAGACCTGGTTTAGACCTGGTTCAGACCTGGTTTAGACCTGGTTTAGACCTGGTTTTAGACCTGGTTAGACCTGGTTTAGACCTGGTTTAGACCTGGTTTAGACCTGGTTTAGACCTGGTTTAGACCTGGTTCAGACCTGGTTTAGACCTGGTTTAGACCTGGTTTAGACCTGGTTCAGACCTGGTTTACCTCGGTTGGCTTTGCTGGGGTAGATCTTGGTGAAGTGTCTGAATTCTTCTGGAGGAGGAAAATCGTCCAAAGGATGAAACGAATATTTAGACTCAAAATCATCTGAAAAACAAAGAAACAGAAAAAATGAAAAAAACAAACGAGAAAAACTGAAAACACAAAACGACAAAGAGAAAGAGAAAGAGAAAGAGACAGGACCAAGAATCAGGGACGGACGAGTCCTGGTCTAGTCCTGGTCCGGTCCTGGTCTAGTCCTGGGTTAGTCCTGGTCTAGTCCTGGGTTAGTCCTGGTCTGGTACTGGTCCGGTCCTGGTCTAGTCCTGTTCTGGTCCTGGTCTAGTCCTGGGTTAGTCCTGGTCCGGTCCTGGTCCGGTCCTGGGTTAGTCCTGGTCCGGTCCTGGTCCGGTCTTGGTCTAGTCCTGGTCCTGGTCCGGTCTTGGTCTAGTCCTGGGTTAGTCCTGGTCCGGTCCTGGTCCGGTCCTGGTCCAGTCCTGGGTTAGTCCTGGTCTGGTCCTGGTCCGGTCCTGGTCCAGTCCTGGGTTAGTCCTGGTCTGGTCCTGGTCCGGTCCTGGTCCTGGTCCGGTCTTGGTCCAGACTCACCGATGTGGACTCGGGGGGAGCAGGGTCCGTTGCGGTGGGGGTGGGAGGGGGGCGGGGGGGGCGGGGCTGCGGGGGTGCGCGGGGGAGGGGGGGGCTTTCCTCTGGAGGGGGGGTCGGAGGGGGCGGGGCCGTGCACGGAGGGGGCGGGGCTACCGTGAGTCCTGCCGGGCGGAGGGGGCGGGGCCTCTCTGCAGCCGGGGCGGGGCGATGACATCACCGGAGTGGGAGGGGCTGAAACAGAGACACGGGTTTAACATCGATATATCGAAAAAAAACTAAAGGATCGAACATCAGACACGAAAACGCTCCTCGTGTTCCTAAAAAAACCTCCCATTTTTAGAACAGAACAGAACCTTCAGAACCTTTAGAACGTTTCCTGAACGTGTTTAGAACCACAGAATCTGGATCAGAACAAGTCGAGCACAGAGACAAAGTCTCCGTTCAGTCTGCAGGTTTAACGCTCAATTCTGATGTTTTTGTGAAATCCGATGTTTTTTCGAGGTGGTTCACATTTCCAGTTAAATGTGACTTGTGTGTGACTCCAGTGTGAACATTAAACGGTCCAAAAG
Source organism: Boleophthalmus pectinirostris (assembly GCF_026225935.1). Lineage (NCBI taxonomy): Eukaryota > Metazoa > Chordata > Actinopteri > Gobiiformes > Gobiidae > Boleophthalmus > Boleophthalmus pectinirostris. Next base: position 38,154,784 of record NW_026571115.1, read on the forward strand.
TGTCCCACATGTGACACTGGAGACACGACGACGTCAACCAGCGAGCGTCTCTGTGTTTACACAAGTTGAACAAACATGGACGCAGCATCGAGCACCTGGAGATTTTAAAGTTCCTCTCGTACCGGAGCCACAACATGAACAACTGACTTGTTTTAAGGAGGAGATTGAGAAGGAGAAGGAGCAGGTTTTTGGTGGTGGTGTTTTGTGGTGAGTGGAGATGTGCTTCACTTCAGTCACATGGATCATGAACAGTTTTCTCTACTTCAGTGCAGAATAGTGACGTTTGTGTCTTGTTGATGACGTGTAGGTGGATGAATGTGACCTGACTGTTCACACTCAAGTCACATGTTAAAGATCAGATATGGATCAGTTTCAGGAGCACAGATCCAAGTGTCCTGGTCACATGTGAAAACATCACATCTGTGTGGTTCAGACATGAAAAGATCAGATACAGAAACATAGAGACAAAACATCTGATTTGGAAACTTCAGGAGCATCTGAACACAGACATAAAGTGACCAGACGTTCTGAAATCGAATCTGTCTCTAAATGTCCAGAATCTTGAGGAGTTATTTCCTGATAAACTTTAAAAACCTGCACGCCGTCCTCACTGCAGACCTGATCACATCTATGTGCAGGTTGTGTCACATACAAAGTGTCGATGCGGCCGACGCGCTGCTGAAACATTCACCTGAAGCTGCTTCAGACGCTCAAATGAAACACTGAAGAAAAACCTCAGTCAACAGAGAAGAACGTCTGACTGAAGGACAAGCAAACAGGACGCAACAGATGCCACGTTTGTGAGGCAGGTGCGGCAGGTGAGGCAGGTGCGGCAGGACCACAATCAAGTTTTCCCTACATCATGTAGTTTATCTCACTATGTTAAGGTCATTTACACTGACACGTCTCACTGAATCACCGTATCTGAAACGATCTGCGTCCACACTCGTCACTTCTGTTTCCTCCAAAACTTTGACACATTGAGTGCGTTTACATGCACATCAATAACCCGGTTATGATCGGGTTTTTTGAGTGTCCCGGTTTCTTGACGGTGCATGTAAATGCAGTAACCCGGTTTCAGTGTCCCGGTTATTAGAAACCAGGTTACTGTAGCTGGTTTATTCCGATAGTAACCGGGATACTGTGACATGTAAACGCAGTATCCCGGTTACTGCAGCATAAAGTTGAGTCGCATGCGTCAAAAAGACACTTTCCAGCCTTTCACCACAACAGTAGTGACATAAATAAATTGACCAACATAAATAAAGTGACCAAACGAGTGAAATGACTGTAAAATTAAGAGCTGCGCTAAACCTGCACACGTACGACCTGCACACGTACGACCTGCACACGTACGACCTGCACTCGTACGACCTGCACTCGTACGACCTGCACTCGTACGACCTGCACTCGTACGACCTGCACTCGTACGACCTGCACTCGTGTGACGCTGAAAAGCTAAAACATGAACTATCTCCTATACGATATACGCACAGAACAGACTCACCATCATCAGCGCCTCTTCTGTCACAGAAATAAAACACATAATCCACAGAGTCGTGTCTTTTAGTCCAAAAGAAACTGATCACATCAGCGGCGCAAGGAGCGAGTTGTTTTTATCGCCGCTAACAGTTTATGCTAATTAGCCTACGGTCTTAAGTTTCGTTTCTGTAAAACATAAACAAATGTGATCAGAGCTGAATGATCTGATCAAACAGCTGATGTGTCTATAGTGTTTATGGTTTATATGTTGTAAAGTTGAGTTTATTTATGCAGAAGATTTTAATGAAGAATCTGTTGGTTTGATGTGTGCAGTGGATTGTGGGAGATCTCGTAGCTCCTTAGCTTCTTATGCTAAAGGAGCTCACGGTTTGTATTTTTCCTGGTTTATGAAATTGATTTAAGTTAATTTTTGCGCCTGTGCATTTGTAAGATTATGTCAAGAAACTGGGACACTCCATTTGATCATGTCCACGTGGATATGAGTCCTGGTTTCTCAGTGAACATGTAAACACAGTAACACGAACACTGACAGAACCGGGATATGGCGAATAACCAGGAAACTGATGTGCATGTGACGCACTCATTTATTTATGTTTGACACAAACTAAACGTTAAATCACATGACTCATTTGCATAAACTAATGTGTGATAAAAACTGTTGTTTCTTGTGTCTGATGTGGTTCAATTTGTGTTGGACTAAAGACACAGAGACTCAGTGGAATATGAGTGTTCTCCCTGTGTCAGAGGGGTGTTCTCTCTGTGACAGAGGGGTGTTCTCTCTGTGACAGAGGGGTGTTCTCTCTGTGTGACAGAGGGGTGTTCTCTCTGTGTGTCAGAGGGGTGTTCTCTCTCTGTGACAGAGACAGAGGGGTGTTCTCTCTGTGACAGAGGGGTGTGTCTCTCTCTGTGTCAGAGGGGTGTTCTCTCTGTGTCAGAGGGGTGTTCTCTCTGTGACAGAGGGGTGTTCTCTCTGTGTGACAGAGGGGTGTTCTCTCTGTGACAGAGGGGTGTTCTCTCTGTGTGACAGAGGGGTGTTCTCTCTGTGACAGAGGGGTGTTCTCTCTGTGTCAGAGGGGTGTTCTCTCTGTGACAGAGGGGTGTTCTCTCTGTGACAGAGGGGTGTTCTCTCTGTGTCAGAGGGGTGTTCTCTCTGTGACAGAGGGGTGTTCTCTCAGAGGGGTGTGTGTTCAGAGGGGTGTTCTCTCTGTGACAGAGGGGTGTTCTCTCTCTGTGACAGAGGGGTGTTCTCTCTGTGTCAGAGGGGTGTTTCTCTCTGTGACAGAGGGGGTTCTCTCTGTCAGAGGGGTGTTCTCTCTGTGACAGAGGGGTGTTCTCTCTGTGTGACAGAGGGGTGTGTCTCTCTCTGTGACAGAGGGGTGTCTCTCTCTGTGTGTCAGAGGGGTGTTCTCTCTGTGTGTCAGAGGGGTGTTCTCTCTCTGTGTGTCAGAGGGGTGTTCTCTCTGTGTGTCAGAGGGGTGTTCTCTCTGTGACAGAGGGGTGTTCTCTCTGTGACAGAGGGGTGTTCTCTCTGTCTGTGACAGAGGGGTGTTCTCTCTGTGTGACAGAGGGGTGTTTCTCTGTGTCTGTGTGTCAGAGGGGTGTCTTCTCTCTGTGTGACAGAGGGGTGTTCTCTCTGTGTGACAGAGGGGTGTTCTCTCTGTGACAGAGGGGTGTTCTCTCTGTGTCAGAGGGGTGTTCTCTCTGTGTCAGAGGGGTGTTCTCTCTGTGACAGAGGGGTGTTCTCTCTGTGACAGAGGGGTGTTCTCTCTGTGTGTCAGAGGGGTGTTTCTCTCTGTGTCAGAGGGGTGTTCTCTCTGTGTCAGAGGGGTGTTCTCTCTGTGTCAGAGGGGTGTTCTCTCTGTGACAGAGGGGTGTTCTCTCTGTGACAGAGGGGTGTTCTCTCTGTGACAGAGGGGTGTTCTCTCTCTGTGTCAGAGGGGTGTTCTCTCTGTGTCAGAGGGGTGTTCTCTCTGTGTCAGAGGGGTGTGCTGCTGATGCTCAGTCTGTTCTGTGTTTGTTTGTGTCTTGTCTGTTTCTTTTTGTCTTTTGTCGTTTGTTTAAACTGTTTTTCCGTAACCGCGTCACACGACGACGTCACGAACCAGAGAATCAGAAGCGGCGAGTCACAGTTTGATTCTCGTTTGTAATTTGAATAAAAACATAAATGTAGTGACTCACCTGCGGCTCTGGGCGGCGGGTCTCTGCTCGGGGGGGCGGGGCGGGCCGCCTGGTGGGAGGGGCTGGGGGCGGTGGGCCTGTTGTGGGCGGGGCTGGGCGGGGGAGGGGCGGGTCCTCGCGTGGGGGTGTGGCCCGGCGGGCGAGGGGGCGGGGCGTTTGTTCAGGGAGTTCTGTCTCTGCGGCAGGTCCGGGCCGCTCTCGGCGCCGTTCCCGTGGTACTGGGGAGGGGGCGGGGCCAGGGAGCAGGGGGCGGGGTTTCCTCCCGACGTAGGGGGGCGGGGTTTGGAGGCGGAGGGCGGGGTTGGGGGAGGGGCTTCTCTCTGTTGTAAGCAGTGACCGGGGGCGACGGGGCGTTACCGCGGCGACACTGAGGGGGAGGGGCCGGGGAGGACGAGGGGGGGCGGGGCCGTCGGCATCTTCGTGGCGTTGGCTCGGGGGGCGGGGCGCGGCGGCTCGCGGCGCTCGACCCGAAGAACCGTCTGGAACCAAAACGAAAAGAAAAAGGCACAAAAAAACAGAAAAGTGACGAGAAAGAGATAAAATAAAAACTTTAAAGTGTAATGAAACTTTCCTCCCCCTCCGTGACCTCTGACCCCCCCCGTGACCTCTGACCCCCCTCTGTGACCTCTGACCCTCCCGTGACCTCTGATCCCCCCTCAGGACTTTATCTGAATGTAAATTTCTCTGGGTGGAGTTTCACCTGCAGACGCTCGGAGTTTGGGGACTCCGCCTGGAAACAGGCCTCCGATTGGTGGAGCTGAACCCGAGGGACTGGTGCCTCCGCTCCCATTGGCTGCTCCTGCTGTAGCTCCGCCCACTTTGGGTTCTGGGGACAGATGATTGGACAGGAGTGAGAAGAGCCCGCCTCCTCAGCGTGACATCACTCAGGACGCCGTAAATGTTCAACATTTTGTGTTTGAGACGAATTTAAACATTTTAGACAAAGAGAAATCAACTCTGGAAGGAAGGAAAGAAGGAAAGGAAGGAAGAAGGAAGGAGAGAAGGAAGGAAGGAAGGAAGAAGGAAAGGAATGAAGGAAGGAAAGGAAGGAAGGAGAGAAGGAAGGAAAGGAAGGAAGGAAGGAAGGAAGGAAAGAAGGAAGGAAGAAGGGAAGGAAGGAAGGAAGGAAAGAAGGAAGGAAAGGAAGGAAGGAAGAAGGGAAGGAGGGAAGGAAGGAAGGAAGAAAGGAATAAGGGAAGGAAGGAAGGAAAGAAGGGAAGAAAGGAAAGGAGGAAGGAAAGAGGAAAGGAAGAAAGGAAGGAAAGAAGAAGGGAAGGAAGGAAAGAATGAAGGGAACGAGCGTTCTCTCTGTTCTGTTGTGTTCTAACGTTCCCTCATCAAAAACAGGTCTGAAGTTTGAGTAATCTAGTGATCTGTCCGGGTTTGTGATGCTGAACATTCAGAGCGTCCGAGGCGTGTGCAGAGGAAGTCCCGCCTCTTTGTTTTCTGAGTGCAAATGTGAGCGGCCATGTTTGTAGTTTTTGAGCCGGACTTCCTCTTGGTGTTAGATCGGACAGATGTTTTAGAGTGAAGCGAGAGAAATGAGGCGGAAATGGAACCACAGACGGAACCGCAGACGGAACCATAAACGGAACCACAGACGGAACCGCAGACGGAAACACAAGACGGAACTGCAGACGGAAACACAGACGGAAACACAGACGGAACCACAGACGGAAACACAAGACGGAACCACAGACGGAACCATAAATGGAACCATAAACGGAACCGCAGACGGAACCACAAACGGAACCGCAGACGGAACCATAAATGGAACCATAAACGGAACCGCAGACGGAACCACAAACGGAACCGCAGACGGAACCATAAATGGAACCATAAACGGAACCGCAGACGGAACCACAAACGGAACCGCAGACGGAACCATAAATGGAACCATAAACGGAACCGCAGACGGAACCACAAACGGAACCGCAGACAGAGTAAAGATGTAAAGACGAGACGAGTAAAGAAACACGCCGCCACAGCTCCAGACGAGTCACAGCGCCCCCTACAGACGAGTCACACCGAGTCACAGCGCCCCCTACAGACGAGTCACACCGAGTCACAGCGCCCCCTACAGACGAGTCACACGAGTCACAGCGCCCCCTACAGACGAGTCACACCGAGTCACAGCGCCCCCTACAGACGAGTCACACCGAGTCACAGCGCCCCCTACAGACGAGTCACACCGAGTCACAGCGCCCCCTACAGACGAGTCACACCGAGTCACAGCGCCCCCTACAGACGAGTCACACGAGTCACAGCGCCCCTACAGACGAGTCACACCGAGTCACAGCGCCCCCTACAGACGAGTCACAGCGAGTCACAGCCCCTACAGACGAGTCACACCGAGTCACAGCGCCCCCTACAGACGAGTCACACCGAGTCACAGCGCCCCCTACAGACGAGTCACAGCGCCCCCTACAGACGAGTCACACCGAGTTACAGCGCCCCCTACAGATGAGTCACACCGAGTCACAGCGCCCCCTACAGACGAGTCACACCGAGTCACAGCGCCCCCTACAGATGAGTCACACCGAGTCACAGCGCCCCCTACAGATGAGTCACACCGAGTCACAGCGCCCCCTACAGATGAGTCACAGCGCCCCCTACAGACGAGTCACACCGAGTCACAGCGCGCCCCCTACAGACGAGTCACAGCGCCCCCTACAGACGAGTCACAGCGCCCCCTACAGACGAGTCACACCGAGTCACAGCCCCCCCTACAGGCAGAACGCCGTCACATCAGCTCTGCTCCAAACGAGTCCAGGTCATTTTGTTTGTGTTTGAGTTCCTCTTTTATCACGGGAATAAATATTTGAAAAATATTAATCTCAAAATGTCCCTTTGACCTTATCTGTCACTTCCTGTTCTCTGTCTTTGTATCATGAGACTAAAATATATAGTATAGTATAAAATAAATAAGTTTTCATGCAGAGTGTACGTTTTGTTTGTGATTTATTGTGATTTATTTTTGATTTTGAGCACAGTGTACCTCAGAAAATCAGTTCAGGTCAGAAACACAAACAGAATTAACACATAAGGCACCGGATTATATATTATACTGTTGATTTTTGAGGAAATGAAAGGATTTTGAGTTTGTTTTACAGGTGACTTTGTGTTCAGTTAAACCTCAGTGATGTTTAAAGTGAAAGTGTTGTGTTTTTATTCAGATGTTCACACTAAACTGCACAGTCTCTTGTGTTAAACTGTTTTGTTGTGTAAAGTGCTTGATCCTGATCAGAACTAAACAGGAAAATCCAAAACTTTTCTGTATCATTTCAGACAAACTCATGACGACTGGAGTTTGGTGACGTGTTTTTATGGGTTGGGTTCGATCCCCGGGTCGCCCGGGCGTTTCTGTGTGGAGTTTGCATGTTTCTCCCTGTGTCTGGATGAGTTTCCTCCGGTTTCCTCCATCAACCCAAAACCTACTGCACGTCTCCAGAACAGTTGATAGTTAAAGTCAGTTAAAAACAATCAATTCAATCATTGTGTCCTTAGGCAAGTCACTTCATCCACACTGCCTTGTATGAAAGTGGTGTGTGTGTGTGTGTGTGTGAGTGATGGTGGTGGTCGGAGGGACCGATGGTGCTGAGTGGCATGACAGCCGCGCCTCTGTCAGTCTGCCCCAGGGCAGCTGTGGCTACAATAGTAGTTTACCATCACCAGGTATAAAGTGAATGAATAAAGCTGAATAATGCTGTGTAAAGCGTCTTTGGGGACAAAAAATGTGTGTGAAAAGCGCTATAGAAATAAAGACTTACGTACTTACTGACTTTTTATCATGGATCAGATCTGGAGAAAATCAAACTAATAATGATCAGGTCAGTTTCTGCTTTTGGCCTTTGCACAAAAACTTCTTTTAGTCTCATGATACAAAAGCAGAAACAGAAGTGACAGATCAGGTCACAGGGACAGTTTGACCTTGATATTTTTCACATATAAATATTTGTTCATTATAGAAACTAGAGCCTGAACTGTTCGACTTCAGTCTGAACAAAACACAAACTCTGAAGGGATTTTTCTCAGTTTCACTCTGGAGAGTTAAACTCTTCTGCTTCTGTGGGACAGAAGTGTGGAGGACAAAATGTACAAGTCCAAACTCCAGAACAATGTAGAGTGAAGTCAGACCAACGTCTGAAGTCCTGGTTTAGTCCTGGTTTAGTCCTGGTTTAGACCTGGTTTAGATCTGGTTTAGATCTGGTTTAGTCCTGATTTAGATCTGGTTTAGTCCGGGTTTAGTCCTGGTTTAGTCCTGGTTTAGACCTGGTTTAGACCTGGTTTAGTCCGGGTTTAGTCCGGGTTTAGTCCTGGTTTAGTCCTGGTTTAGCGGTTATGTTTTTTTACACACAAACTGAACTGGAGCCAGAGTCCATGGAGCCCAGTGAGGCCCGTGAACACTTCCTGTTTGGAGCGCGGCGTCAGTGTGTTCACGTCTGTAAACCGTCTGTGGTCACGACGAGAACAAATCAAGTCTGGATGAATAAACAGACAGAGACAGAAGAGATGCAACGATACGATTTTCCCACGATTCGATACGAATCTCGATACTTCAGAAAATAAACGACGCACAAAGGCCACGAGGATCGAAACAGGACACAGAACAGACACGTGCACAAATACTGAAATATCGATATATCGTATGGTTTAATGTGATGATTCAGTATCGGTATCGTGGGCTGATGTATCGATATTTCACCAAGAGGATTTTTTTGGTTTATTTTACTCAATTATTTTGTTCCAGTTCCAGTTTTGTTGTTTGTTTATGCAACACATTTTACGTTTTCACTGTTTTGACGATTAAAATGTTTAAAGTGTTTCAGATGAACTTTACACAAGAAGAAGTGATTTAACAAAGACTTTTAGACGTTATTTTTATTTCACCGTATCGAATTAAAAGTGCACAGTCTTGAGGTCTGCATCGTATCGTGGCCTATGAATCGAGGTTTGTATCGTATCGACAACTTCTTAATGATACTGATCCCCAGACACCAGTATCGAACAATTCAATATTATATGGAATACAGTTGCATCCCTGATAGATGGACAGACAAACAGAGAGAGAGAGAGAGAATAATCAATAGATAAAAAGATAAATAAATATTTGTAGAGTTACGTTGGGTTTGGGCTCCGGCGGCAGCGACAGAAACAGAGACAAAAACATCACATGAACATGCTCCACAAACACACAAACAACACAACAACAACAACAACAACACAAACAACAACAAACACACAAACAACAACAAACAACAACAACAACAACACAAACAACAACACAAACAACAACAAACAACAACAACAACAACAACAACAACACAAACAACAACAACACAAACAACAACACAAACACACAAACAACAACAACACAACACAACAACACAAACAACAACAACACAAACACCAACAACACCACAAAACAACAACAACACAAACAACACAAACAAACAACACACAACAACACAAATAACACCAGCCTACGACAGTCTGCTGCAGCAGTGTGACAGGTGCGTCAGGTGTGACAGGTGTGACAGGTGTGACAGGTGTGACAGGTGTTGACAGGTGCGTCAGGTGTGACAGGTGCATCAGGTGTGACAGGTGAGACAAGTGTGACAGGTGCGTCAGGTGTGACAGGTGCGTCAGGTGTGGTGTTATCAGAGAGGAGGACACAGAGGCAAAAACACAAACACACCACGTTCACAGGGAGGCACACACAGGTACAACACCAGGATTAGTTTCACTTTCACTTTCACTTTTAATCCATGAACATGTGATGATAGTTTAGTCGTTTAAATCTTTACAGTCACCAGAAAATAAAAACGTTTTTCTACAGGGACGATATTTTGCTAAATAGATTCTTGATGTTCTGATGTTCCTGGTCACGCTCAGAGCTGCAGTTGTGTTTGTTTGAGTGACTCTTTATTCTGAGTCTGTCTCCAAACGCTCTGCTCCACCCTGTGATGTCACAAAGTGGTCATTTCCAAGTTCTCAGCTCCTTTTCTCTTTAGTTCAGTCGACATCGGCGACTCCACGACTGAAATGATCCAGATGATTCTAGTGAAGGTGTGTGGAGTTTAAAAACGCAGTGGAGCACTTCCTGTATCACCACATGATGACATCACAAGGTGGAACATGAATGATTTTTGGGTTTGTGTGTTAAACATGTGAATGAAACAAAATACAACTGCAGGTCTGTGTGTGTCGAGGAAACAAACCTCAGAGCAGAGGGACACTGGCCACGTTTACATGATGTTTTTAATTCCAATTTAATTGTTCAGAATATCTGAGTTTGACGAGACGTCACAGGGCGACGTTTGTCAGCGCAAAATCAGACGGAGGGAAGGAAGTGAACCGACTGGAGGAAAATGCCGATGTGTTGTGTAGTTTACGACTGTGCCAATTGTTCTAACTGAGAGAAGGAAAAGACTTTTTTTTTTAGAGAACCGAATATAGTCGAACACAAAGGTCAGAAACTTTGTTTGCGTCGGGAGGAGCAGAATTCACTAACGCTCGTGTCTGCAGTGACACTTCAACAAAGGTTTGTTACAAAGATAAATAGTTTTTTGTGGTTTACCTAAACATAAACGAATCATTAACGGAGAACGACGTTTGTTGACATTAAATAGTTCAGATAGAGGTAAGTGCCGATACTAGGGATGGGCACGATTAATCGATTAATCGAAAATTGATCATTAAGAATTTCATGGATTCCGTTCATTTTACTGGACAAACTGAATGTATGTGTGTGTGTCGTGACCAAACAGGTGTGTACATGTGTCTCTGCATCAGAAGGAGCGACACACAAACAGTGGGTCAGTCTGTAACGAACCGAAGCACAAATGTGGATTTAACCAGGATTTGTAGAAGAAATTCCACACTTTCCGTTGCGTTGGGACAAGTGTGAGTCCATGTGCACAGTGGATAAAGCAGCACATATGTTTCTGTGTCCAGTGGGAAAAAGTTTTTCCAGGTGAGAGTCGCTCAATGTGGATGACGAGGCCCCGCCCCCCTCCCCCCGTACGCTGTCCTGGTTTTGACAAACACAAATCTGGTCACACTGACCTGTATTCACCTGAGTCATGTCTTTTAATCCAACACAAGTTGAACCACATCAGCGACACAAGAGCTGGAGTTTTATCTTCACTTAGTTTATGTAAATTAGTGATGTGGTTTTAAGTTTTGTTTCTGTGAGATTTGAACAAAACTGAATTAAACACATTATAATGTCAAACAGCTGATGTGGATCTAGAGTCGTTATGTTTATATGTCGTAAAGTTGAATTTATTGATGCAGATTAGTGCAGATAGTAATAATAATGATGATCATTTTAATATAAAAACGTTAAGGATTAATCGATAATCGATCGTTAATTCTTCTGATGATCGATTAAAAAAATGTCATCGAATGCCCGTCCCTAGTGTCGACGTTTGTTGACATTAAATAGTTCAGATAAATCGGTCACTGTCGATACACTGCAGTTTTTCCCATAACGTCGATACACATAAAATAAGAGAAACACTCCCCCCGGCCAAGACCAAACATCATCATCATTTAGACGTTTTGCACCGAGGTTGAGGACACATCCACTGACAAAAAAAGTTCTATTCCTCCAAACTTTTCGTCTGAAGAGATCAATACTTCATGATCTCCTCTGCCTCGATTGTCGGCAAATCTTTTACTTCGGTTGAAAATTCTCTCATTTTCAATAAGATCAGGGTCACGTCCAATATATTTGTGGACTAACTGCTCGTACTTTTGCCTCGTTACTGACTCTAAATCCTGACAATAACAACTCTTCTCCATATCTGTGTTTCTCCTGTCGTGTTTGTTTGTTTGTCGTGTTTGTCGTGTTTGTTTGTCGTGTTTGTTTGTCGTGTTTGTTTGTCGTGTTTGTCGTGTTTGTTTGTCGTCGTGTTTGTTTGTCGTGTTTGTTTGTCGTGTTTGTTTGTCGTGTTTGTTTGTCGTGTTTGTTTGTCGTGTTTGTCTTCACTTCCTGCCCTCCGCCTGAAATTCGCGCGTCATCGTGATCACGTGACCGAAACCCTCCTGTTAAATAATTCTGAATTTAAATATTCTCTTTGGAGTTTACGTGGAAATAATCATTCTGAATTGAGGTTTACGCGGAAAACTCGTTAAATCGTCTTTATTTAATTCAGCTATTTACAGAATTCAGCTGCTCCCGGCTTTTCTGTCGTCTCGGTTTGTCGTTCCTCCACGGGCACAAACTTTCATTTTTCGTCAGAATTAAATGTTTTTTTTTCCAGAATTAAATCTCTCATGTAAACGTGGCGAGTTTGGTCAAAGGTCAAGTCTCCGCTCGTCCCTTTTCGTTTCTTTAATCGTCCTGAACATTTTTCATTTTTGAGTTTTCGGGTGAACAGTGATGTGAGTGCGTCCTCTGTCTCTGCTCCTCTCCCTCCGCCGCGCTCTGGACCTGCAGCCGCCACCGAGTCCGGGTCACGCCTGCGTTTGACCCGTCCTCCAGTGTCTCTGTTAAACCTGCATTTGACCCGTCTCAGTCTGTAATAATCAGAAATCAATGACATGATAACCCTCCAACACCTTTAATCTGGCCCTCGTCTGATTTTCTACTCAAATATTGTAATGATATTTTCTATTAAAATCTTGTTAATTTTCTGTGGTGTTTATCACAGCAGCGTCTCCAGCGTCTCTGTACGTGGCCCCTCCCACCAGAGCAGCACAAATGAAGACTTGTCTCTTTCCAAACGCTCTTAAAGGACGATGGTTTTGACTGTTGACCGTGACACCCTCATCAGAAAAATGTCCAACATGAGAAAAGTGGAGCCGAGTGCAGGATTTTACAACAAAAATGGACTTATTCCTGTTTACAGACAAGTTCATGTTCAAACTTTGTGTTGAAATTGTATTTTTCTTAAAGTTTCAGGTTGTTCATAATATTATAATATTTTGTAAAAGAAAGAGTTCATCAATTCAAAAAGATTTGTGTAATAGATTTGTGTTTCTCTGCACAAATATTTGAACTTCTTGTTATTTTTGGGGTTTATATGACATGAGTTTTCTGATCCGGACACTTTGAGATCAAAGTCGGTTGGACTCGACCCCCGGAACAACATGAGTTTGGTTCCTGGTTTACGGCACGTCTAAATGGACAAACTTACAAAGTCCTGAACTGTTTCAGCCTCAGGTTTTCTCAGGGGAGGAGTTTTGTCCCTGAGAAAAGTCAGAGGCTGAAACACGTCGGCGCCTCTCGACTCCGGACGTCACCAGATCATCACCGAACCACCAACAGCCAAAACAAACCACACAGAACAGAACCCAGGGACCTTCTGACTGTGAGCACACGGGGCTAACCACTCTGCCACCATCACACGTACTCGTACTCTGCCACTAACTGTAGGCACTGCTCTGTCTGAAACTCTGAGACTTTAATCTGAGCTGTTTGAACCCAGTCTGACCTGAAGGAACCTGACTGACCTGAAGGACCTGACTGACCTGGCTGACCTGAAGGACCTGACTGACTCTGAACAGGTGAGCCGACCTGAGTTTTCAGCCTTAATCTTAAAACTGTTTTGTCTGTGTTTGTTCACGTGTGCACTGTGTCTCCATGGTAACCGCTGAACATTCTACCATAGACACAGATGTACAACCCCCCGCGTGTGGTTAGAGCCTGTATCTGCGGCGTCGGTCGGTCCAGAGCGCGGCGCCGGAGCGTCTACGGGAGCTCTTACTGTCTGAGGAGGAGGAGGTCCGCTGCGCCCCCTGCTGGAGATACTGGTACAAACGGAAGTACGGGTGCTCGGAGGGCGGGGGCTTACTGTCCGGCGGGCTGTGGGCGAGGGGCGGAGTCTGCGTCGGGGGCGGGCTCTGCAGCGACGGGGGGCGGGGCTGGTGGAGCCGCGGCGCGCTCCTGTCGTTCACCTCCGTCACCTTTCGCAGTTTGGCGCCTCGGCAAATGTCGGACAGAAGAGCCCCGCGGTCGACGGCGAGAGCGGGAGGGCATCTGGAGGACTGACACACACACACAGAGAGACACACACACAGACACAGACAGACACACACGCACACACAGACACACACACACACAGACACACACACACACACACAGCACACACACACACACACACACACACACACAGCACACACAGCACACACACACAGACACACACACACACACACACACAGCACACACACACACAGACACACACACACACACACACACACACACACACAGACACACACACACACACACACACACAGCACACACAGACACACACACACACAGACACACACACACACACACACACACACAGACACACACACACACACAGACACACAGACACACACACACACACACACACACACAGACACACACAGACACACACACACACACACACACAGACACAGACACACACAGACACACACACACACACACACACACAGACACACACACACACACACACACACACACACAGACACACACACACACACAGGACACACACACAGACACACACACACAGACAGACACACACACACAGACACACACACACACACACAGACACACACACACACACAGACACACACAGACACAGACACACACACAGCACACAGACACACACACACACAGACACACACACACGCACACACACAGACACACACACACACACAGAACACACACACACAGACACACAGAACACACACACACAGAGAGACATGCACACACACACACAGACACAGACACATGCACACACAGGCAGAGAGACATGCACACACACACACAAACACACAGGACTTATTATTATTAGTAACATCCAGGTCTAAATCAAGTCTAAACCAGGACTAAACCAGGACTAAACCAGGACTAAACCAGGTCTAAACCAGGACTAAACCAGGATCTAAACCAGGTCTAAACCAGGTCTAAACCAGGACTAAACCAGGTCTAAACCAGGTCTAAACCAGGACTAAACCAGGTCTAAACCAGGTCTAAACCAGGTCTAAACCAGGTCTAAACCAGGTCTAAACCAGGACTAAACCAGGTCCGTGTGTGTTCTAGTCTCTGTGTGTTACACTTGTTCTGATCCAGATTGTTCTAAACACATTCAGGAAAGGTTCTGCTCTGTCCTGAAAATGTTTTTTTTTAGGATCCAGACCAGAGAAAAAACAGGATCTAGTTTGGATTTTAGTTTTTGGATTTCAGATTTTTTTACACAAATAAATATGAAGCTGTTATTCTCTTGTTTTTGGAGTTATACTGGTGTTTTCACAGTAAACTCATGAGCTGCGGCAGGTGCAGAGGCAGGTGCAGAGGCAGGTGCAGCAGGTGCAGAGGCAGGTGCAGAGGCAGGTGCAGAGGCAGGTGCAGAGGCAGGTGCAGAGGCAGGTGAGTTTACCTGGCTGAGGGCGGGGGGAGGTGGGGGGCCCCCTGGTGGAGGAGGAGGGACAGGCATCGTGCTGCTGTGGCTCACACACCTGGAACGACACAGAAGAGCAGAGTTTACATCTGTGAGGAGCGAGACACGTTCACACCACAACTCTAACAACTCTAACAACTCTAACTCTAACTCTAACAACTCTAACAACTCTAACTCTAACAACTCTAACAACTCTAACAACTCTAACTCTAACAAGTCTAACAAGTCTAACAACTCTAACAACTCTAACAACTCTAACAACTCTAACAAGTCTAACAAGTCTAACAACTCTAACAACTCTAACAACTCTAACAACTCTAACAACTCTAACAACTCTAACTCTAACAAAACTCTAAGTCTAACAAGTCTAACAAGTCTAACAACTCTAACAAGTCTAACTAACAACTCTAACAAGAACTCTAACAACTCTAACAACTCTAACAACTCTAACAACTCTAACAACTCTAACTCTAACAAGTCTAACAACTCTAACAACTCTAACAAGTCTAACAAGTCTACAACTCAACTCTAACAAGTCTAACAAGTCTAACAAGTCTAACAACTCTAACAAGTCTAACAACTCTAACAAGTCTAACAACTCTAACAACTCTAACAAGTCTAACAAGTCTAACAACTCTAACAAGTCTAACAAGTCTAACAACTCTAACAAGTCTAACAAGTCTAACAACTCTAACAAGTCTAACAACTCTAACAACTCTAACTCTAACAACTCTAACAACTCTAACAAGTCTAACAAGTCTAACAACTCTAACAACTCTAACAAGTCTAACAAGTCTAACTCTAACAAGTCTAACAAGTCTAACAACTCTAACAAGTCTAACAACTCTAACAACTCTAACAACTCTAACAAGTCTAACAACTCTAACAACTCTAACAACTCTAACAAGTCTAACAAGTCTAACAACTCTAACAAGTCTAACAACTCTAACAAGTCTAACAACTCTAACAACTCTAACAAGTCTAACAACTCTAACAACTCTAACAACTCTAACAAGTCTAACAACTCTAACAAGTCTAACAACTCTAACAAGTCTAACAACTCTAACAAGTCTAACAAACAACTCTAAACAACTCTAACAAGTCTAACTCTAACAACTCTAACAACTCTAACTCTAACAACTCTAACAACTCTAACTCTAACTCTAACAACTCTAACAACTCTAACAACTCTAACTCTAACAACTCTAACAACTCTAACTCTAACAACTCTAACAACTCTAACAACTCTAACAACTCTAACAAGTCTAACTTTAACAACTCTAACAACTCTAACAACTTTAACAACTCTAACAACTCTAACTCTAACAACTCTAACTCTAACAACTCTAACTCTAACAACTCTAACAACTCTAACTCTAACAACTCTAACAACACTAACAAGTCTAACTCTAACAACTCTAACAACTCTAACAACTCTAACAACTCTAACAACAACTCTAACTCTAACAACTCTAACTAACAACTCTAACAACTCTAACAACTCTAACAACTCTAACTCTAACAACTCTAACAACTCTAACAACTCTAACTCTAACAACTCTAACAACTCTAACAACTCTAACAAGTCTAACAACTCTAACAACTCTAACAAGTCTAACAACTCTAACAACTCTAACAACTCTAACAACTCTAACAACTCTAACAAGTCTAACAAGTCTAACAAGTCTAACAACTCTAACTCTAACAACTCTAACAAGTCTAACAAGTCTAACAAGTCTAACAAGTCTAACAAGTCTAACAAGTCTAACAACTCTAACAACTCTAACAACTCTAACAACTCTAACAACTCTAACAAGTCTAACAACTCTAACAACTCTAACAACTCTAACAACTCTAACTCTAACAACTCTAACAACTCTAACAAGTCTAACAACTCTAACAAGTCTAACAAGTCTAACAACTCTAACAACTCTAACAACTCTAACTCTAACAACTCTAACAACTCTAACTCTAACAACTCTAACAACTCTAACAACTCTAACAACTCTAACTCTAACAACTCTAACAACTCTAACAACTCTAACAACTCTAACAACTCTAACAACTCTAACTCTAACAACTCTAACAACTCTAACAACTCTAACTCTAACAACTCTAACAACTCTAACTCTAACAAGTCTAACAAGTCTAACAACTCTAACAACTCTAACAAGTCTAACAACTCTAACAACTCTAACAACTCTAACAACTCTAACAACTCTAACAAGTCTAACAAGTCTAACAACTCTAACAACTCTAACTCTAACAACTCTAACAACTCTAACAAGTCTAACAAGTCTAACAAGTCTAACAAGTCTAACAAGTCTAACAACTCTAACAACTCTAACAAGCTCTAACAACTCTAACAACTCTAACAAGTCTAACAACTCTAACAACTCTAACAACTCTAACTCTAACAACTCTAACAACTCTAACAAGTCTAACAACTCTAACAAGTCTAACAACTCTAACAACTCTAACAACTCTAACAACTCTAACAAGTCTAACAACTCTAACAACTCTAACAACTCTAACAACTCTAACAACTCTAACAACTCTAACAACTCTAACAACTCTAACAACTCTAACAACTCTAACAACTCTAACTCTAACAACTCTAACAGCTCTAACAACTCTAACAACTCTAACAAGTCTAACAACTCTAACAACTTTAACAACTCTAACTCTAACAACTCTAACAACTCTAACAACAAGTCTAACAACTCTAACAGTCTAACAACTCTAACTCTAACAGCTCTAACAAGTCTAACAACTCTAACAACTCTAACAACTCTAACAACTCTAACTCTAACAACTCTAACAAGTCTAACAACTCTAACAAGTCTAACAACTCTAACTCTAACAGCTCTAACGCAGAATAAAACTCACTTAACTCTGAATAAAATGAATTCAGACTCACGTGATCCTCTGAGTCTTTTATTTATTTTACTGCTGTTTTGATTTTTATGGTTTTGCTTTTATTTTGATTTGACATCAGCTAAAAGTGGATCAAGAACTCGTTCCTGGAACTCAGTATAAAGAAAACTGTGTGCAGGACGTTCAGTAAAAAACAACAACACCCCGTCCACAAAGACACTGGAAGAGTTTAAAGTGGGGTGACCATATTTCTCTTTGTGAAAACAGATTTCTCACATTTTTTTGGTGCAATTTTGCAATTTTTTACAGCGTATGAACGCGCATTGTGTATTACAGGCGGATAGTAATTACACACGGGTGGGTCAGGACTAAACCAGGTCTAAACCAGGACTAAACCAGGTCTAAACCAGGACTAAACCAGGACTAATCTTGGATTTAAGAGAGAAAACCCCGAGCAGTTTGTCCACAAAGTGCGATCGGGCGATTCCCGCGTTTAACTCCGTGAGGTGCGGAGCTGAGCCGCTCCTTTCTCCTGCGTCACCTCCAAACCCGACCTGACACTGAGTCCTGTTTCAGTTCTGGTTTAGTCCTGTTTTAGTCCTAGTTCAGTCGTGGATTAGTCCTCCTCTTCAGTCCTGGTTCAGTCCTGGTTCAGTCCTGGTTCAGTCTTGGTTCAGTCCGTGTCGTAGGCAGCGCAAAAGTTTGATATAATCGCTGGTTAACGAGCAGGTGCGGTCCTGTCCTGGCAGTGTGCTGTGTGGTCCTGTCCTGGCGGGTGCGGTCCTGTCCTGGCAGGTGCGGTCCTGTACTGGACTCTGTGCTGTCGGCTTCATTACAGAATAAATGAATCTTCAGTTTGTTACATAAAGAAGGAGGAAAATAACAAAAGGACGACAGCAGCAACAAGTTTTAAGAAGGAAGTAAAAAGTGTTGCACCTGTCGATCCTGTCGGAGAAAAGTGTATAAAGTTTGTGCTGAGGTTTTACAGACTTAAAACAGATAGAATAATTGTAAAATATAAAGTTGATACTTGGTGGATTTCACCTGTCGCAGGTTATTTTTAGAACATAACTCCCACGATAAACGAGGGACACTGAACTCTCACCTCAACCTGTGCACATGGACTCACACTTGTCCCGACCGGGACGGAAAAAGGAGAATTTCTTGTACAAGTCGTTGTTAAATGTTCTTTTGTGCTTCAGTGTGTTTCAGACTGACCGACTGTTTGTGTCTCGCTCCTTCTGAGTCACAGACGCTACGAGAGACGCTCAGTTTAATGTCCCCAATGAACGGAAATGAAAACCTGGACATTTGCATCACTTTATAAAAAAAAAAACCCGGATGCCCTGGACAGGACGCAAAATACGGACATGTCCAGGGAAAAACGGACGTTTGGTCACACTAGTTTAAAAACCTGGGACTGACGCTGGGCCGACTCTGACATTTAAAAAACACACGAAGCTCCTCACAAAAACTGTTCATTTTAACCCTCTCCAGACAGACGCTGCAGATTTACAACAACTAAATCTCAACAGGAGGGTTTCAGTCACGTGATCACGATGACGAGCGAATTTCAGGCGGAGGGCAGGAAATGAAGACAAACACGACAAACAAACACGACAAACAAACACGACAAACAAACACGACAAACAAACACGACAAACAAACACGTCTCTGGAGAACACAGATATGGAGAAGAGTTCTTATTGTCAGGATTTACAGCCAGTAACGAGGCAAAAGTACGAGCAGTTTGTCCACAAATATATTGGACGTGACCCTGATCTTATTGAAAATGAGAGAATTTTCAACTGAAGTAAAAGATTTGCCGACAATCGAAACAAAACTTAAAACCACATCACTAATTTACATAAACTAAGTGAAGATAAAACTCCAGCTCTTGTGTCGCTGATGTGGTTCAACTTGTGTTGGATTAAAAGACATGACTCAGGTGAATACAGGTCAGTGTGACCAGATTTGTGTTTGTCAAAACCAGGACAGCGTACGGGGGGAGGGGGGCGGGGCCTCGTCATCCACATTGAGCGACTCTCACCTGGAAAAACTTTTTCCCACTGGACACAGAAACATATGTGCTGCTTTATCCACTGTGCACATGGACTCACACTTGTCCCAACGCAACGGAAAGTGTGGAATTTCTTCTACAAATCCTGGTTAAATCCACATTTGTGCTTCGGTTCGTTACAGACTGACCCACTGTTTGTGTGTCGCTCCTTCTGATGCAGAGACACATGTACACACCTGTTTGGTCACGACACACACACATACATTCAGTTTGTCCATTAAAATGAACGGAATCCATGAAATTCTTAATGATCAATTATCGATTAATCGATTAATCGTCTAATCATGCCCATCCTTAAACACAACACAAAACACCACAGAAACAAAACCATAGAACAAAAACAGATACGAGACCAAGTGTGAGCGCGACTGATGCACCAACAGGAGCTTTAATCATTCTTACAGACAAACCCTCTGCAGTGTTGTGTTCTGTTAATAATGACACACTCCCCTGACCTCTGACCTCTGTGCACTTTTGATCACACACTCCCTGAGCCTTTCACTTTTATTTTTTAACTGCACTATCTGAGTTTAGCAGATTAACGGCGAATGGCACAAAAGAATGTTCGACTCTGTTCAGTTTACACTTTAAGATCCTGAGCCTTCAGCCGACATCAGCTCAGACTGACTGTGAAGAAGACGGGTCGGGTCACTGGGCTCCGTCCTGCCGAGCTTCCAAACAGAACAGTCTCCTCGAAAATGTGCTGCAGTGGGTTCAGGGCCACACCCGGGACTTTACACGCTCTTTTAGTCGAGGGAAAAGTCTGTGATTTAACTCTGACTGACACCAAACCAAACAAATCAATGAGAGAGACTCCAACACACTGGACACTTTCACATCCCACTTCAAACGGCGGCTAAAGGAAAAACTACGGAAGCCGAGAGGCGTCACAACAAACACAAACGCCGCGACAAATACAAACGAGATCACTGCTGCCTTAAATGATGCCCATCTACTGTTAGTGTCATATTGTATTAGATTAGTCCTGGTTCAGTCCTGGTTTAGACCTGGTTTAGACCTGGTTTTAGTCCAGTTTTAGTCCTGGTTTAGTGCTGGTTTAGTCCTGGTTCAGTCCTGGTTTTAGTTGTGGTTTAGTCCTGGTTTAGACCTGGTTTAGTCCTGGTTTAGTCCTGGTTTAGTCCTGGTTTAGTCCTGGTTTAGTCCTGGTTTTAGTGGTGGTTTAGTCCTGGTTTAGGGCTGGTTTAGACCTGGTTTAGTTCTGGTTTTAGTTCTGGTTTAAGTCCTGGTTTAGTCCTGGTTTAGACCTGGTTTAGACCTGGTTTAGTCCTGGTTTAGTCCTGGTTCAGTCCTGGTTTTAGTCCTGGTTTAGTCCTGGTTTAGACCTGGTTTAGACCTGGTTTAGACCTGGTTTAGTCCTGGTTTAGTGCTGGTTTAGACCTTGTTTAGTTCTGGTTTTAGTTCTGGTTTAGACCTGGTTTAGACCTGGTTTTAGTCCAGTTTTAGTACTGGTTTAATGCTGGTTTAGTTCTGGTTCAGTCCTGGTTTTAGTTGTGGTTTAGTCCTGGTTTAGTCCTGGTTTAGTCCTGGTTTAGTCCTGGTTTAGTCCTGGTTTTAGTGGTGGTTTAGTCCTGGTTTAGTGCTGGTTTAGACCTGGTTTTAGTTCTGGTTTAAGTCCTGGTTTAGTCCTGGTTTAGACCTGGTTTAGACCTGGTTTAGTCCTGGTTTAGTCCTGGTTTAGTCCTGGTTTTAGTCCTGGTTTAGTCCTGGTTTAGACCTGGTTTAGACCTGGTTTAGACCTGGTTTAGTCCTGGTTTAGTGCTGGTTTTAGTCGTGGTTTAGTCCTGGTTTAGACCTGGTTTAGACCTGGTTTAGACCTGGTTTAGTCCTGGTTTTAGTCCTGGTTTAGTGCTGGTTTAGTCCTGGTTTAGTCGTGGTTTAGACCTGGTTTAGACCTGGTTTAGTCCTGGTTTTAGTCGTGGTTTAGTCCTGGTTTAGACCTGGTTTAGTCCTGGTTTAGTGCTGGTTTAGACCTGGTTTAGTCCTGGTTTTAGTCCTGGTTTAGTGCTGGTTTAGTCCTGGTTTAGTCCTGGTTTAGTCCTGGTTTAGTCCTGGTTTAGCCCAAAATGTGAAAACAAAAGCCACAACACATTAAAAAGCCACAACGGAAGTGACCGTGGGACATTTCCGTTGTCGTGACATCATTTCCGTTGTGGCTTTTTTTGGTGTGTTGTGGCTTTCTGTTGTGTCGTGGCTTTTGTATTTGTCGCGGCGTTTGCGTTTGTTGCGACTCCTCTCGGCTTCTGTAAAAAAACAGACTTGTGGACACTTTTAATTTAGAACCGTCACTATTGTCACTTGTTGTTTTTTTTTCAGTTAAATTTGTGGCGTCACCTGCCGAGGGACGACAGACGGACATGAGCATTTTTGCTATAATCTGTCATATTTACACTGTTACTGTTGTAGATGCTCATTAATGTGCACTGTCCCTATTAATTAATTAATTAAATAAATAAATAAATAAATGTTCTGTGTTTGCAGCACTTTTGTTTGTAAAATGTAGAAATAAAGTGGATTTGGATGAACATGTCCACTGCATTTATCCACTAATTTAAACAGAACTAAAGTCACTGCAGCCGGAGCATAAATATATGTACTCTATTACCAGTGTAGTGGAGTAACAGATTACATGTACTGGAGTTATGTAATCAGAGTACAAATTGATGAGTAACTGTATTCAGTTACAGTTACTGTTTCAGTGAGTGGGTAATTGGATTACAGTTACTTTGTTGAAATAAATTGATTAAACACAGAGGGATTTTCCCGTTTTCACATTTGGGGCTAAACCAGGACTAAAACCAGGTCTAAACCAGGTCTAAACTAGGTCTAAAACCAGGTCTAAACCAGGTCTAAACCAGGTCTAAACCAGGTCTGAACCAGGTCTAAACCAGGTCTGAACCAGGTCTAAAACCAAGTCTAAACTAGGACTAAACTAGGTCTAAAACCAGGTCTAAACCAGGTCTAAAACCAGGTCTAAACCAGGTCTAAACCAGGTCTAAACCAGGTCTAAACCAGGTCTGAACCAGGTCTAAAACCAAGTCTAAACTAGGACTAAACTAGGTCTAAAACCAGGTCTAAACCAGGTCTAAAACCAGGTCTAAACCAGGTCTAAACCAGGACTAAACTAGGTCTGAAACCAGGTCTGAAACCAGGTCTAAAACCAGGTCTAAAACCAGGTCTAAACCAGGTCTAAACCAGGTCTAAACTAGGTCTAAAACCAGGTCAAAACCAGGTCTAAAACCAGGTCTAAAACCAGGTCTAAAACCAGGTCTAAACCAGGTCTGAAACCAGGTCTAAACCAGGTCTAAACCAGGTCAAAAACCAGATCTAAACCAGGTCTAAACCAGGTCAAAAACCAGATCTAAACCAGGTCTAAAACCAGATCTAAACCAGGTCTAAAACCAGATCTAAACCAGGTCTAAAACCAGGTCTAAACCAGGTCTAAACCAGGATTTAACAGGACTAAACCAGGCTGCATGGACCGTGTCTTCTCCTTTTCTATCAATAATATTTTTAATCTGGTAAAGACTCGGCCTTTTTATTTTCTTTTAACAGATAAAACTTCTTATGTGAAGATTTCCTCGTCTTTGTTTCTCTACAGCAAATCAAGTAATCCAAAGTATTCAGATTACATTACTCACTTTAAGTAATTTAATGGATTACGTTACAAACTACATTTTGGGGTGTGTAATCTGTAATCTGTAGGGGATTACATTGTAAAAGTGACCCTCCCATCACTGTTTATTACTACATAAATACTCTTTCCACTTGGTTTTGTTGCAGAGGAGAGTGGAGTCCGCTGCGCGTCTCCGGCCTGTTATGGCGTCGTTACAACATCACTCACTTTCTGCACCACAAAAAACATTTAACGCATTATTATCACATTCTATAATTACTACGGAGCTCGCAGCGATGCCGCGAAAGGACGAAGAGTAAATGAAATGTGGATTATAAAAGGGAAAAAGCACGAGCCCGGGGCCATTGTCCGACAACACGGAGCCACTAGAATAAACCCGCGGCTCTTTAAAGACACATTTGGGACTTTTCTGCAGGATTTAGACTCGGCTGCGAACACAGAGACACACAGGGATAATAAAGCACGGGTTCGGTTCGTGCTCGGCCCAGCAGGACAGACAGGTGCGGCGTGGCAGGTGTCAGTGGCAGGTGCAGCGCGGGGGATAAAAGGCACCGACGCTTGTTGTTAGCATCTTTAGCTTAGCTCCCGTTTTTTTTTTTTTTTTTATAAAGAAAAGAGCCGCGCACACTCACCGACGAGCTTCACCGGCCCCGCGCTCGTTAGCTCATGTTCCCCGTCGGTTCTCAGCGCCGTCACGCCTCTTTTTTTTTTTTTTTTAATGTTTTTCTTAATAATTTGTTCGGGATGTTTCCAGCGGATCGCGCGGTCCCGTTAGCCGCCGCTCAACACTGATTTCTCACCCGATCACGTGACCCAATTATATCTATATTATTTAATTTACCTTTCAAATTATAACAAATAAACGCCTAAACATTTAATAAACATGTTTAAATCCGCTTAGTTTCACTTTGTCATCATAATAATAATATTTTTTTTTTTTAACGGCTCTTTCTTTCAAATATTTGATAAATGATATGAGAAATACACATTTATTTTCTGTTTTGACCCTGTATGATGTTGTAATATTAATACAAATTTAAATAATAAAAACATTTAAATAAAATAAATAATAAATAATAAAAGTAAAGATTTCTGAGCGTGTTTGTTGATGCCTCTTCTGATTGGCTGCTGTAGCGTCTGCGTCACTGGGATCTGACCAATGAGAGCGCTTCCTGAAAGGCGGTGGTTTGATAAATGATACGAGAAATACACATTTATTTTCTGTTTTGACCCTGTATGATGTTGTAATATTAATACAAATTTAAATAATAAAAAAATAAAATAAATAATAAATAATAAAAGTATAGATTTCTGAGCGTCACTGGGATTTGACCAATGAGAGCGCTCATTGAAAGGCGGTGGTTTGAAAATAGAAAATGGCCGCCTCCCGAGTCCGAGCGTAAGTGTTTTTGTTTTTAATTCTGTTAAAATCTCACGTTGATCAAGTTTTATAAAGATAAAATCCACCCAGAGATCATTTAAAGACGTGAATCAGTTTCTTCTGTTAGCAACGTTATTCAGACTCGAGACTTGACTTGTATTTCAGAGTAAAACAGTCGGACTCTGGTCTTAACGAACCGTCTTCATCTGATAAAACTCCTAAAACTATTGAAAATTAAACTGTTAAAATGTTCTCCTGCTGTTCAATCGAGTCAAACATCACAATATCTACAGACAATCACAAAAGCTACAGTTTTTGAATTACCATAAGATCCTCCACAAACAACAAAAAATCGTCTAACCCTGTAGTTTAAATCTGTACAAACATGTTCTGAAAAGTCCCAGTGAGTCAGATGCCCTCCCCGTGTCTCCGTGACTCTTGTGTTTGTTTGTCAGTTCAGATTTCAGTCTTTTTGTTGATTCTTCTGGACGTGTTTCAAATGTGAAACTTTGTTCTTTTAATATATGTTTATTAATTTCATTAGAGATGTTAAGTGTCCATTTTGCTATTTACACGAGTATAAGCACATCCATATATATCACACACACACATATATATATATTTGTTTCCCTTTAATCCCTTTCCCCGATTAATTAATGACCCCTCACCAAACTAAATAAATAAAAATAACATTATGAATTAATAAACACACACATACACATTCATACATATTCACTCACTCACATACACCCATCCACACATCAAAGGCAGGATACACATGATTTTACCCTTTCCCACCAGTTTTCTTTAGTAGGAGGTTGTAGTTTTAGCCAAATGTAAAACTTTGAACAGAATCCTTTTATTAAAACAGAAATCACAAAACTAATCACAGTACTTGTTAGAAAATTACTTATTTGTATTTATCCATCTCTAGATATCTGTAGTGTGACCTCTGACCTCGTGTAGATGTGTAAATGTGTGTTTGTCTCCAGGCTGCTGCAGAGCTGTGATCCGCAGATGTTGGACGTCTGCAGGGACTTGGACTCGGCCGATGCCTCCAGGGTGGTGCTCTTCCTCACGGTTTGCCTCCTAAACTTTTTACAGATTATTTATTATTATATTCAGTGTTAAAGCTATGGAAGATAATTTGTTTCATCACATTTTAAATTTTAAATAACATTGAATTTCTCACTTTAAATTTTTTTAACTCTGAAAAAACATTTTTGAATTATTTTGAATTGTACATTTTCAAAGTGTTTAAAATTCAATATAAACACCTTGGCATCTTGGATCTTTGTTGCAAATTTTACACTATGAATTTTGACAGAGCTCGAAAATATCCGTGCTGAATATTTAAAAGGTGACATTTTTATTTTGAATTTGAAACATATTGAAAAAGTTCACATTTCAGCAACTAAAATTCAGAATAAAAATAATTTAAACATAGTTTTTCAAAGTTAAAAAACTTCTAAAAAGTGAGAAATTCAGCAGGATTTAAAATTCAAAATATAACTGAACAAATTATCTTCCGTAGAAAACAGTCTCATTTTGGCGTGAAACAACAAAATAAAGTCTTCTGTTTATTTACAGTATTTAGGCCCGTCACGATAACAATAACCATATGGCAAACATTTTGAGAACAAAATACTAAGTTCTTTTTTTTTTTTTACACTTTATTGCGGTGTCTAGAATGTT
>NW_026571115.1:38186548-38234048 GCF_026225935.1 Boleophthalmus pectinirostris
CAGGTACACAACACACACACACACAACTACTACACACACTACACACACAGGTATACAACACACATATATGTATATGTGTGTGTATAATGTGTATGTATAAAGTGTGTGTATATGTGTATGTATAGTGTGTGTGTGTATATGTATAAAGTGTGTGTGTGTGTGTGTGTGTGTACATGTGTATGTATAGGGTGTGTATATATGTGTATGTATGTATAAAGTGTGTGTGTGTGTGTATGTATAAAGTGTGTGTGTGTGTATGTATAAAGTGTGTGTGTGTGTATGTATAAAGTGTGTGTATGTATAAATGTGTATGTATAGTGTGTGTGTGTGTGTATATGTATAAAGTGTGTGTGTGTGTATATGTGTATGTATGTATAAAGTGTGTGTATGTGTATGTATAAAGTGCGTGTGTGTGTATGTATAAATGTGTGTGTGTGTGTGTGTATGTATAAAGTGTGTGTTGTGTGTGTGCAGGGCGCCCAGCAGGAGGCGCTGCAGGCGTCTCTTCTCTCGGCCCATGATGCTTTGCGGCAGAGTGAGGTCGAGCTGCGGCGGCTCCTCGCCGAGGCCGAGGTCACCGCAGGTCACATGATCGACTGGGAGCGAATCAGAGACGAGTGAGTGGCTCACATGACCTGACTCCACCCGTCTCCACCTGACACCACCTGACACCATCGGCAACAGTCAGATCCTGAATGAGACGGGTTAGATCTTAGTCCTGGTTTAGTCCTGGTTTAGTCCTGGTTTAGTCTTGGTTTAGTCCTGGTTTAGTCTTGGTTTAGTCCTGGTTTAGTCCTGGTTTAGTCTTGGTTTAGTCCTTGGTTTAGTCCTGGTTTAGTCTTGGTTTAGTCTGGTTTAGTCCTGGTTTAGTCCTGGTTTAGTCCTGGTTTAGTCCTGGTTTAGTCCTGGTTTAGACCTGGTTTTAGTCCAGTTTTAGTCCTGGTCTAAACCAGGACTGGTTTAACCTTTGTACAGGTGTTGGTATTAGACGTGCTCTCAGGAACTCGGACTTGACCAGGATTCGGATCCAGAATCAACTCAGGTTCAACTTGGACTCAGACCTGGACTCAGACCTGGACTCAGACCTGGACTCAGACCTGGACTCAGACCTGGACTCAGACCTGGACTCAGGCCTGACCTGGAGCCTGACCTGGAGCCTGACCTGGAGCCTGACCTGGAGCCTGACCTGGAGCCTGACCTGAGTCGTGTGTCAGTCTGCAGGTGGAGGTGTCTCTGGTGCAGGACGTGATGAAGATGAAGCTGGTGTCCCTGAGTCCATCTGAGCTCAGTCTGGAGATCATCCCCGATCCCGGTTTAGACCCTGGTCCTCCTTTAGAGCCTGGTCTAGATCCTGGTCTAGATCCTGGTCCTGGTCTGGACTCGGAGCCTCTGAGGCTCACGGTGAAGTTTGGTCCAGACGACACCTTCACTCTGCAGGTACCGAGGTCACCACAGATCTTCATCATCTGAGTTTAGTCCAAATCCCTGGTTCAGTCCTGATTTAGACCTGATTTAGTCCAGATTTATTCCTGGTTCTGGTTCTGTCTGAGTCCTGGTTCTGGTTCTGGTCTTTGTAGGTGAGTGAGGTCTGGGGTCTGGAGGACGGTTCTTCTGGGTCCAGGTTCGATCTCAGGTCGGTTTTGTTGGAGCTGCTGCAGAAGTTCAGAGGTCAGAGTGAACTCCTGAGCGAGATCCAGACTCTTCGCCACAGGTAAGACCCGGAATGACCCGGATGCCCTCCCAGAAACGCCCCTCCCTTCACGCCGTGTTGTTGTTGTCGTTGCAGTTTTGCGATCGATTGGCGTCCGTCTCTTCGCCGTCTCGTGTTCCTGAAAAGCGCCGCCGTCGTGTGTGAGCTGCAGGTGGAGGACGGATACCCGAGGAGAGGGGGCGTGACCCTGCTGTCGGTGCAGAGGGAGGGGGCACGCCGTGACATCACAGACGTACAGGTGAGCGCCGTGACATCACAGACATACAGGTGAGCGCCGTGACATCACAGACGTACAGGTGAGCGCCGTGACATCACAGACGTACAGGTGAGCGCCGTGACATCACAGACCTACAGGTGAGCGCCGTGACATCACAGACCTACAGGTGAGCGCCGTGACATCACAGACGTACAGGTGAGAGCGCCGTGACATCACAGACGTACAGGTGAGAGCGCCGTGACATCACAGACCTACAGGTGAGAGCACCTTGACATCACAGACATACAGGTGAGCGCCGTGACATCACAGACCTACAGGTGAGCGCCGTGACATCACAGACCTACAGGTGAGCGCCGTGACATCACAGACGTACAGGTGAGAGCGCCGTGACATCACAGACGTACAGGTGAGAGCGCCGTGACATCACAGACCTACAGGTGAGCGCCGTGACATCACAGACCTACAGGTGAGCGCCGTGACATCACAGACCTACAGGTGAGCGCCGTGACATCACAGACCTACAGGTGAGCGCCGTGACATCACAGACCTACAGGTGAGAGCGCCGTGACATCACAGACGTACAGGTGAGCGCCGTGACATCACAGACGTACAGGTGAGAGCCGTGACATCACAGACGTACAGGTGAGCGCCGTGACATCACAGACGTACAGGTGAGAGCGCCGTGACATCACAGACCTACAGGTGAGAGCGCCGTGACATCACAGACCTACAGGTGAGCGCCGTGACATCACAGACCTAGAGGTGAGAGCGCCGTGACATCACAGACCTACAGGTGAGCGCCGTGACATCACAGACGTACAGGTGAGCGCCGTGACATCACAGACGTACAGGTGAGCGCCGTGACATCACAGACGTACAGGTGAGAGCGCCGTGACATCACAGACGTACAGGTGAGCGCCGTGACATCACAGACGTACAGGTGAGCGCCGTGACATCACAGACGTACAGGTGAGCGCCGTGACATCACAGACGTACAGGTGAGCGCCGTGACATCACAGACGTACAGGTGAGCGCCGTGACGTCACAGACGTACAGGTGAGCGCCGTGACGTCACAGACCTACAGGTGAGAGCGCCGTGACATCACAGACCTACAGGTGAGCGCCGTGACATCACAGACGTACAGGTGAGCGCCGTGACGTCACAGACGTACAGGTGAGCGCCGTGACGTCACAGACCTACAGGTGAGCGCCGTGACATCACAGACGTACAGGTGAGCGCCGTGACGTCACAGACATGTGGGGAGTGGGAGGGGACAGGTGAGGGGGCGGAGTTATGTTCCATTTAAGAGTTTAACCTTTTTTTTTTGTTTGTTTTTGTTTGTTTCAGAATCAAGAAAAGAAATTGTCCCTCACACAGTGGCTCCTGCTGCTCAGCTCCTCCCCCCAAGTCTGAACCAGGACTGGACCAGGTCTGGACCAGGTCTGGACCAGGTCTGGACCAGGTCTGGACCAGGTCTGGACCAGGTCTGGACCAGGTCTGGACCAGGTCTGGACCAGGACTTTTTGATCCCTCTCTTCATGTGATTTTTAACCTTCTGTTCCTGTTTGTGTTTGTGAATAAAATGTGTTTATCTCCCGACAGTCGAGACTTATTTACATTCATAAAACAGTAAACTAACAGGGACTAGACCGGGACTAGACCGGGACTAGACCGGGACTAGACCGGGACTAGACCTAGACCGGGACTAGACCGGGAGTTCAGAGTCTCCTCAGAGTTGGATCGTGGTGAAACTTCCTCTGGGTTGTGTTTCGTATTTTTTAGTGTGATTAAAAAAAAACTTCCTTTATTTAATTTTATGTTCTGACTAAAAAGTTCCAGACTGTGGCTTTAAGGCTCAAATCTTTGTTGACTCAGAGGATTTTATTCTCGATCGTCGGTCTGTGTCCTTCAGGTGAATCGATGAGACGATCAGATCCTGACGACGACAAAGTGTAAAACGAATCAAACAAAACAGGTCAAAGAATAAAAAGAGTTTTATTAAAATCAGAACGTTTGTCTGTAGCGGCAGAGCGAGGTCAGAGGTCAGAGGTCAGAGGTCAAAGGTCACCCCAGGAACGTGGAGATGAAGACGCTCGTGTCCAGGTTCAAGGTCGCGTGCCACCAGCGGTCAGGGAAGAACAGCACCTGCAGCAAACGGACCCGGTTTAGACCTGGTTTAGACTCCGGTTTAGTACTGGTTAAGGTCCTGGTTTAGTTCCAGTTTAGTCTCTGTTTAGTCCCGGTCTGGTCTCGGTCTGGTCCCGGTCTGGTCCCGGTCTGGTCCCGCTCTGGTCCCGGTCTGGTCCCTGTTTAGTCCCGGTCCGGTCCCGGTCTAGTCCCGGTCCGGTCCCAGTCTGGTCCCTGTTTAGTCCCGGTCTGGTCCCGGTCTAGTCCCGGTCCGGTCCCAGTCTGGTCCCTGTTTAGTCCCGGTCTGGTCCCTGTTTAGTACCGGTCTGGTACCGGTCTGGTACCGGTCGGTCTGGTCCCGGTCTGGTCTCGGTCTAGTCCCGGTCCGGTCCCGGTCTGGTCCCTGTTTAGTCCCGGTCTGGTCCCTGTTTAGTCCCGGTCCGGTCCCTGTTTAGTCCCGGTCCGGTCCCTGTTTAGTCCCGGTCCGGTCCCTGTTTAGTCCGGTCCGGTCCGGTCCTGGTTTAGTTCAGGTCTGGTCTCGGTCTGGTCTCGGTCCGGTCCCTGTTTAGTCCCAGTCTGGTCCCTGTTTAGTCCCGGTCTTGTCCCTGTTTAGTCCCGGTCTGGTCCCTGTTTAGTCCCGGTCCGGTCCAGGTCCGGTCCTGGTTTAGTTCAGGTCTGGTCTCGGTCTGGTCTCGGTCCGGTCCCTGTTTAGTCCCGGTCTGGTCCCTGTTTAGTCCCGGTCTTGTCCCTGTTTAGTCCCGGTCTGGTCCCGGTCTGGTCTCCCGGTCTGGTCCCGGTCTGGTCCCGGTCTGGTCCCGGTCTGGTCCGGTCTGGTCCCGGTCTGGTCCCGGTCTGGTCCCGGTCCGGTCCCGGTCTGGTCCCTGTTTAGTCCCGGTCTGGTCCCTGTTTAGTCCCGGTCGGTCTAGTCCCGGTCTAGTCCCGGTCTGGTCCCGGTCCGGTCCCGGTCTGGTCCCTGTTTAGTCCCGGTCTGGTCCTGGTTTAGTCCCGGTCTAGTCCCGGTCTAGTCCCGGTCTGGTCTCGGTCTAGTCCCGGTCCGGTCCCGGTCTAGTCCCGGTCCGGTCCCGGACTGGTCCCTGTTAAGTCCCGGTCTGGTCCCTGTTTAGTCCCGGTCCGGTCCCTGTTTAGTCCCGGTCCGGTCCCTGTTTAGTCCCGGTCCGGTCCAGGTCCGGTCCTGGTTTAGTTCAGGTCTGGTCTCGGTCTGGTCTCGGTCCGGTCCCTGTTTAGTCCCGGTCTGGTCCCTGTTTAGTCCCGGTCCGGTCCAGGTCCGGTCCTGGTTTAGTTCAGGTCTGGTCTCGGTCTGGTCTCGGTCCGGTCCCTGTTTAGTCCCGGTCTGGTCCCTGTTTAGTCCCGGTCTGGTCCCGGTCCGGTCCCTGTTTAGTCCCGGTCTGGTCCTGGTTTAGTCCCGGTCTAGTCCCGGTCTGGTCTCGGTCTAGTCCCGGTCCGGTCCCGGTCTGGTCCCTGTTTAGTCCCGGTCCGGTCCCTGTTTAGTCCCGGTCTAGTCCCGGTCCGGTCCAGGTCCGGTCCTGGTTTAGTTCAGGTCTGGTCTCGGTCTGGTCCCGGTCTGGTCTCGGTCTGGTCTCGGTCCGGTCCCTGTTTAGTCCCGGTCCGGTCCCTGTTTAGTCCCGGTCTGGTCCCTGTTTAGTCCCGGTCTGGTCCCTGTTTAGTACCGGTCTGGTCTCGGTCTAGTCCCGGTCTGGTCCCGGTCCGGTCCCGGTCCGGTCCCTGTTTAGTCCCGGTCTGGTCCTGGTTTAGTCCCGGTCTAGTCCCGGTCTGGTCTCGGTCTAGTCCCGGTCTGGTCTCGGTCTGGTCCCTGTTTAGTCCCGGTCCGGTCCCGGTCTGGTCCCTGTTTAGTCTCGGTCTGGTCCCTGTTTAGTCCCGGTCCGGTCCCGGTCTGGTCCCGGTCTGGTCCCGGTCTGGTCCCTGTTTAGTACCGGTCTGGTCTCGGTCTGGTCCCGGTCTGGTCCCGGTCCGGTCCCGGTCTGGTCCCTGTTTAGTCCCGGTCTGGTCCTGTTTAGTCCCGGTCTGGTCCTGGTTTTAGTCCCTGGTCCCTGTTTAGTCCCGGTCTGGTCTCGGTCTAGTCCCGGTCTGGTCTCGGTCTGGTCCCTGTTTAGTCCCGGTCCGGTCCCGGTCTGGTCCCTGTTTAGTCTCGGTCTGGTCCCTGTTTAGTCCCGGTCCGGTCCCGGTCTGGTCCCTGTTTAGTCCCGGTCCGGTCCCTGTTTAGTCCCGGTCCGGTCCCGGTCTGGTCTCGGTCTGGTCTCGGTCTAGTCCCGGTCTAGTCCCGGTCTGGTCCCTGTTTAGTCCCGGTCTAGTCCAGGTCTAGTCCCGGTCTGGTCCCTGTTTAGTCCCGGTCCGGTCCCGGTCTGGTCCCGGTCTGGTCTCGGTCTGGTCTCGGTCTGGTCCCTGTTTAGTCCCGGTCTAGTCCCGGTCCGGTCTCGGTCTGGTCCCTGTTTAGTCCCGGTCTGGTCCCTGTTTAGTCCCGGTCTGGTCCCTGTTTAGTCCCGGTCTAGTCCCGGTCCCTGGTCCCGGTCCCTGGTCCCTGTTTTAGTCCCGGTCTGGTCGGTCTGGTCCGGTCTAGTCCCGGTCTGGTCCCTGTTTAGTCCCGGTCTAGTCCAGGTCTAGTCCCGGTCTGGTCTGGTCCCTGTTTAGTCCCGGTCCGGTCCGGTCCGGTCCGGTCGTCTCGGTCTGGTCCCTGTTTAGTCCCGGTCTAGTCCCGGTCCGGTCTCGGTCTGGTCCCTGTTTAGTCCCGGTCCCGGTCCCTGTTTGGTCCCTGTTTAGTCCCGGTCTAGTCCCGGTCTGGTCCCTGTTTAGTCCCGGTCTGGTCCCTGTTTAGTCCCGGTCTAGTCCCGGTCTGGTCCCGGTCTGGTCCCTGTTTAGTCCCGGTCTGGTCTCGGTCTAGTCCCGGTCTGGTCCCTGTTTAGTCCCGGTCTAGTCCAGGTCTAGTCCCGGTCTGGTCCCTGTTTAGTCCCGGTCTGGTCCCTGTTTAGTCCAGGTCTAGTCCCGGTCTGGTCCCTGTTTAGTCCCGGTCCGGTCCCTGTTTTAGTCCCGGTCCGGTCCCTGTTTAGTCCCGGTCCGGTCCCTGTTTAGTCCCTGTTTAGTCCCTGTTTAGTCCCGTCTCGGTCCGGTCCCGGTCCGGTCCCGTACTTCTCCGGGGCGGATGGTGCACTCCAGGGGGGCGTCCTCCAGGCTCAGGCTGGGGTAGGTGTGAGTGACCCAGGACAGGGAGCTCCTGTTGGGGTGGAAGTGCGGCGTTTTGTCTGGAGGAAACAGGAACCAGCGCTGAAAACAAACACTCAGTTAGTCCAGGTTCAGTTCTGGTTTAGTCCCAGTCCGGTCCCGGTTTAAACCCGGTCCGGTCCCGGTCCACACCTTGCGTCCGTAGATGACCTCAGAGAACCCGGGGCCGTGCCAGTGGAACGGGACTCCAGTTCCAGCTCCTGGACCAAAGACGAGAACAAAACCAGATCAGAACCAGAACCAAGAGGAAGAAGAAGAAGAAGAAGAAGAAGAAGAAGAAGAAGAAGAAGAAGAAGAAGAGGAGGAAGAAGAAGAAGAAGAGGAGGAGGAAGAAGAAGAAGATTAGGAAGACTATCAGGATTAATAACAGCAGCAGAAGTAGTACTTGTAGTATTTGTAGTATTTGTAGTACTTGTAGTATTTGTAGTATTTGTAGTACTTGTAGTATTTGTAGTACTTGTAGTACTTGTAGTACTTGTAGTATTTGTAGTACTTGTAGTATTTGTAGTAGTTGTAGTATTTGTAGTACTTGTAGTACTTGTAGTACTTGTAGTACTTGTAGTATTTGTAGTATTTGTAGTATTTGTAGTACTTGTAGTACTTGTAGTACTTGTAGTACTTGTAGTATTGTAGTTGTAGTACTTGTAGTACTTGTAGTACTTGTAGTATTTGTAGTACTTGTAGTACTTGTAGTATTTGTAGTATTTGTAGTACTTGTAGTACTTGTAGTACTTGTAGTACTTGTAGTACTTGTAGTACTTGTAGTACTTGTAGTACTTGTAGTACTTGTAGTATTTGTAGTACTTGTAGTACTTGTAGTAGTTGTAGTATTTGTAGTAGTAGTACTTGTAGTACTTGTAGTAGTTGTAGTACTTGTAGTATTTGTAGTATTTGTAGTATTTGTAGTACTTGTAGTACTTGTAGTACTTGTAGTATTTGTAGTATACTTGTAGTATTTGTAGTACTTGTAGTACTTGTAGTAGTACTTGTAGTACTTGTAGTATTTGTAGTAGTACTTGTAGTACTCGTAGTACTCGTAGTACTTGTAGTACTTGTAGTAGTACTTGTAGTACTTGTAGTAGTACTTGTAGTAGTATTTGTACTTGTAGTACTTGTAGTACTTGTAGTACTTGTAGTACTTGTAGTACTTGTAGTACTTGTAGTACTTGTAGTACTTGTAGTACTTGTAGTACCTGCGATCCCGAAGCTGTAGGCTCGTGTGGTGTGGGGGAGGGTGAAGGGAGGGGGGCTGTACTCTGACAACAGAACCTCCCACTCAGTCAAGTTATTATCTCCAAAGAAATACAACGTGTCTGAAAAACAACGGAAATATAACAAATATATAACAAATATACAACCAAAATATACAACTGAAATACAACAAATATACAACCAAAATATACACAACAAATATACAACCAAAATACAAAAAATACAACAAATATACAACAAAAATACAAAATATACAACAAATATACAACCAAAATACAACAAATATACAACCAAAATACAACAAATATACAACCAAATACAACAAAATATACAAAAATACAACAAATATACAACAAATATACAACAAATATAAACAAAATAACAACAAATATACAACCAAAATACAACATGAACGGACTTTAGAATTCTATTTTTATTTAGTTTGACGTGTGATGATGTCAGAGTCTCAGGAGAGGCTCTCGTCCTAGAAAATGGGTTGAACCTGACATCGTCTGCCGCACTTTTTATTTGTGTTTTTTTTTTACTGTGACCCTGAGGATCAATAATCGGAGGCTCTGCTCTTCTGGAAATATCACGAAAAAAAATTGTGGCCATTTTAGTGTCGGTAACCTTCATTTTGTGATAGAAAATTTTGAAAAATGAAAAATGTCCTCAAATCCTGAGTGGATTGGGTAAAGTGTCTACAAATACATTCCAGATGTAAAGAACAACATGTGGTGACAACATTCAGTGAAAAACATATTCATCAAACACATTTCTACATGATTTTGGCTCAATTTAATGCCAGAAAATAAGGCATTTTTTCACTTTTTTCCAGTATTTTCATCTTTACTTCATTGGCAATCAACTATTCCCCCAAGTTTTGACATCAGCCAATATGCCATTCTTCTCTTCAAACACTATAGTCATTCCACAGAAAAAAATATACAAATAATATATATAAGGACTGAACCAGGTCTAAACCAGGACTAAACCAGGACTAAACCAGGACTAAACCAGGTCTAAACCAGGTCTAAACCAGGTCTAAACCAGGACTAAACCAGGACTAAACCTTTAGTTCATTTCTCCAGACACAGGAGAGTCTGAACTTTGTGACAGTTTTTGTTTCATGTGGAGATTTTCAGTAAATATTTTGAAGATTTGAGCCATAAACCAGGTCCTCGTGTCCCCCTCTCCCCTCGTGTCCCCCCCCCCCCCTCGTGTCCCCCCCTCGTGTCCCCCCCTCGTGTCCCCCCCTCGTGTCCCCCCCCCCCCCCCTCGTCCCCCCCCTCGTGTCCCCCCCCTCGTCCCCCCCCCTCGTGTCCAGTCTGCGTTTGTCTCACCGTTTCCCAGAGCGTCGAGACTCTGAGGCCGGAGGAGCTGCTCCACAAACTCCCTGAAGGACACGTCCACTGTGGAGACACCAGCGACTCAGGAGCTGATATTTGTAGTATGTGTAGTACTGTGTGTAAATACTGCAGTACCTTTCCTGTAGGAGTAAGTGTTTGCAGTACTCAGTCTGACCGTGCGGTCTCCGTACTCTCGCAGTAAGTTCTGCTTCGAGCAAAGTCTCTGGAACTTCTGCAAAACAACAACAGAAGAACGATTTTCAAACTGAATCCAGGTTTGAGTCTGAGTCGTTCTTCAAACTCTCCTCCTCAGGTGTTTGTCCAGGATACAGCAGTTTCTTCTCACTGACCGTCTGAGGTTTACCTGGACTTGCTCTTCTAATCAGCGCACAGTGGGAGGGGCTTGTGTTCGCTGAGGCGACCATATTTAAATCTGTAAAAACCCGGACACCTGGGGGAAGGAGGGGGGGGGGGGGAGTCTCACCGTTTCACGGATTTTATTTATTTTTATTTTTTTACAGCGTATGAACGCGTATTGTGTATTACAGGCGGGTAGTAATTACACACGGGTGGGTCAGGACTAAACCAGGACTAAACCAGGACTAAACCAGGACTAAACCAGGACTAAACCAGGACTAAACCAGGTCTAAACCAGGTCTAAACCAGGACTAAACCAGGACTAAACCAGGACTAAACCAGGACTAAACCAGGTCTGAACCAGGACTGAACCAGGACTGAACCAGGACTGAACCAGGACTAAACCAGGTCTAAACCAGGACTAAACCAGGACTAAACCAGGACTAAACCAGGACTAAACCAGGACTAAACCAGGTCTAATCTTGGACTTAAGAGAGAAAACCCCGAGCAGTTTGTCCACAAAGTGAGATCGAGCAACTGCCGCGTTTAACTCCTGTGAGGAGCAGAGCTGAGCCGCTCCTTTCTCCTGCGTCACCTCCAAACCCGACCTGACGGTGAGTCCTGGTTCAGTCCTGGTTTAGTCCTGGTTCAGTTCTGTTTTAGTCCGAGTTCAGTCGTGGATTAGTCCTCCTCTTCAGTCCTGGTTTAGTCTTGGTTCAGTCCGTGTCGTAGGCAGCGCAAAAGTTTGATATAATCTCGGGTTAACGGGCAGGTGCGGTCCTGTCCTGGCGGGTGTGGTCCTGTCCTGGCAGGTGTGGTCCTGTCCTGGCAGGTGTGGTCCTGTCCTGGCAGTGTGTCCTGTCTGGCAGGTGTGGTCCTGTCCTGGCAGGTGTGGTCCTGTCCTGGCAGGTGTGGTCCTGTACTGGACTCTGCTCTGTCGGCTCCATTATGGAATAAATGAATCTTCAGTTTGTTACATAAAGAAGGAGGAAAATAACAAAAGGACGACAGCAGCAACAAGTTTTAAGAAGGAAGTAAAAAGTGTTGCACCTGTCGATCCTGTCGGAGAAAAGTGTATAAAGTTTGTGCTGAGGTTTTACAGACTTAAAACAGATAGAATAATTGTAAAATATAAAGTTGATACTTGGTGGATTTCAACTATCGCAGGTTATTTTTAGAACATAACTCCCACGATAAACGAGGGACACTGAACTCTCACCTCAACCTGTGCACATGGACTCACACTTGTCCCGACCGGGACGGAAAACTGACAATTTCTTGTCCAAGTCGTTGTTAAATGTGCTTTTGTGCTTCAGTGTGTTTCAGACTGACCGATGCTACGAGAGACGATCGATTTAATGAACGATACTGAAAACCCGGACATTTGCATCACTTTATAAAAAAAAAAAAAAAAACCCAGACATTTGCATCACTTTATAAAAAAAAAAAAAAAAACCCAGACATTTGCATCACTTTATAAAAAGAAACCGGATGCCCCGGACAGGACGCAAAATACGGACATGTCCGGGGAAAAACGGACGTTTGGTCACACTTGTGTTGGCTGTACGCAGGAAGGAGCGAGAGCGTGAAAAGGCGAGGGGCGGCGTGCTGACGTGAGGCAGGTGGACAGGTAGGATGTTTAGGAAGTTGAACCTGCCCTGTGATGCACGCTGGTACACGAGGGCACACGCTGTCGCAGACGAGCCGTGCATAGGGAGCGTGTGTGTTTGTGATGCGCCGTAGAGTCTCCGCGGGTTTCAAATGAGCGCACAGGCTGCACTGAGACGCCCCACACGCTCCTGCACCCGCTACAAGTACTACTACTACTACTACTACTACACTTCTACCACCGAGTACTACAACAGGTACCACACGCTCCTGCACCCGCTACAAGTACTACTACTACTACTACTACTACTACTACACTTCTACCACCGAGTACTACAACAGGTACCACACGCTCCTGCACCCGCTACAAGTACTACTACTACTACTACTACTACTACTACTACTACACTTCTACCACCGAGTACTACAACAGGTACCACACGCTCCTGCACCCGCTACAAGTTTATTACCAACAGCAGCGGCTGTAATGAAACATGATCACACTTGTTGAGCGTCAGACCTCGAGTGAGAGACAAGACCGAGTCCAAACACGAGTCCGAGACGAGACACGGCGATCGACCCACACGACCTCTGAGCACCTCTGGTTTATACTGTGCTCAGCTCGAGCAGGTGTGAGATGTTTGAAGTGAAGCTCACCGTGTTGTCTGTGACGCCTCTGAGGATCACGGGGCGACTGAACGCAAACCTGTCCAAAAAAACAACAGGATTATGAAGAAAACAAACAGTTTTTACCCATCGTTTCATGTTTCTAACACACACTGACATGAGACGGACCTGTCCAGAAAGTCCGAGTAGGAAATAGTGTCCAGCACCTGGATGTTACAGCGCCCCCCGTCGTCCAGACTGGGATCTGCACTCGAGATCCTGAGAAGAAAACGACCAGTAGACAGTGTTGGGAGGGTGACTTTTAAAATGTAATCCCCTACAGATTACAGATTACACACCCCAAAATGTAGTTTGTAACAGAATCCATTAAGTTACTTCAAGTGAGTAATGTAATCTGATTACTTTGGATTACTTGATATTGTCATGTTTTTTAAAACGACATGAATGAACCAACCACATCCTGAAAATTCTCGTTTGTTTTCTTCAAATTGTGTGTTGAGCCCAAATCTCCATGAACAGACTTTTGTTTGTTGTAGAAAAGCAAAGACGAGGATCTGAATAAATAATAATAAATCTGAATAAATCTGTTTAAAGAAAATAAAAAGTCCAGTCTTTACTTCACCGTATTAAAAATATTATTGATAGAAAAATGATTTTTATATGAGACACTGCAGCCTTAAAGTCTGTTCACCTACTGTTAGTGTCAGACTGTTTAGACCTGGTTTAGTCCTGGTTTAGACCTGGTTCAGACCTGGTTTAGTTCTGGTTCAGACCTGGTTTAGTTCTGGTTCAGACCTGGTTTAGTTCTGGTTCAGACCTGGTTTCTCTGTTTCAGTTTGTGGTCTGGCTCCACCTTTCTCTTTGTTATTATATTATATTGTGATGTGTGAGGACTAAATCAGGTCTAAACCAGGACTAACTCAGGTCTAAATGAGGACTAAACTGAGACAAATTTACAAAAATACAGTTTTGTAAGTCGCCGCTAGATGGCGCTAAAGTCTAAATGTTTCTCACTGATTCATTTATTCAGGATCATTTCTACTTTTTTTAATAATCTAGAATAATTTGAAGGTTAAAACTATGGATCTAATCAAATATAAATAAATAAACATAAATTAGGGTGAACAGATTTTCAAAATAAAATAAACTGGGACATGCCTGTTTTTTTGGTGGTTGATTTTAAAACCTCTCAGGTTTTTCATCTTGTTTTCAGATTTTATTTTCTACTCACTCGTTCTGAATCGGTTGTTTCATCTTAAAAAGTGTCACATATTTTTCTTCTCGACTCGACTCGTCAGAAAATCTTAAATTTAGGCGAAAAATGTTTAAAAGAAGAAGCGACGATCCATTTACAAGAACTTAGATCTAGAATTTAGCCTCTTTGAATTTATTCTCAGGTCGTGAACACAAGCAGAATTTAAAGCATTTAATTTAGAATTTAGCAGAATTTAAAGCTGTTATTTAGAATTTGGCATCTTTGGCATCAAAATAAAATAAAGTGGGACATGCCTGTTTTTTTGGTGGTTGATAATAATAAAATTGTAAGATGAGTGTGTAACTACAGAAAATTGTTCTGCAGAGACAATTCATGACCAACATGAGTCAGTTTAGTCACATTTTCTTTGTGTTTTGGTCATTTTTCAGCAGATTTTCTGTATTTTACCAAAACAAATGTCTGTTTATGTTTCTCTTTACTGTCAGCAGGAATAAAACTGGTCCAAAACAGAGACACTGGGACATTTCTTGTATAAATTGGGACAAATCAGTGGTTTTGTATAAATCTGTGGGACAGAGACACAGGGACATGTGGACTCACCAAACAGAAATAAAAAAGTGGAGTTTTTTAGTTCTGTTTGAGAATTTAAAGTTGTATTTACACAAGAAAATCACGTTTTAATTCGCTCATGAATAAAAAATAAATTATAAAAGCGTAATAGAAAAACAGTAACTCAAAAATATGAATTAAAATATTCCAGTTTAAATGATTTTGTGTTTGAGTTTGTGACGCACCATCCGCCTCCATCCGCCGCGCTCCAGCCCGCGGACACCAACCCGAGCCGAACCCAGCCGAACCACACCAGAACCCAGACCAGAACCCAGGACAGAACCGGCCCCCAGCGGAGCTCCATCACCCCGGCTCCTCCGGCTCTTCCAGCGGCTCCTCCGGCTCCTCCAGCGGCTCCCGGAAGTGCAACGGATCCGGCGGAGGTTTCTGGAAAAAAACTCAGTCCGCCTCATCCGACGCTTCCGGGTTCACGGCCAATCAGATCGCACCACATGCAGAGCCGCGCTGACGTCACTCCAGCGCGGGCTCACTCAGGGTTTGAAGTTTTTCCATTCACATCAGGACAAAGGCACGTGCGCCCCGTGTGTCAGGTCCCTCCCCCTGTGTGTGTCAGGTCCCTCCCCCTGTGTGTGTCAGGTCCCTCCTCGTGTGTGTCAGGTCCCTCCTCGTGTGTGTCAGGTCCCTCCCCCTGTGTGTGTCAGGTCCCTCCTCGTGTGTGTCAGGTCCCTCCTCGTGTGTGTCAGGTCCCTCCTCGTGTGTGTCAGGTCCCTCCCGTGTGTGTCAGGTCCCCCCTGTGTGTGTCAGGTCCCTCCTCGTGTGTGTCAGGTCCCTCCTCGTGTGTGTCAGGTCCCTCCCCCTGTGTGTGTCAGGTCCCTCCTCGTGTGTGTCAGGTCCCTCCTCGTGTGTGTGTCAGGTCCCTCCTCGTGTGTGTCAGGTCCCTCCCCCCCGTGTGTCAGGTCCCCCCGTGTGTGTCAGGTCCCTCCTCGTGTGTGTGTCAGGTCCCTCCTCGTGTGTGTCAGTGTGTCAGGTCCCTCCTCGTGTGTGTCAGGTCCCCCTCCTCGTGTGTGTCAGGTCCCTCCTCGTGTGTGTCAGGTCCCTCCTCGTGTGTGTCAGGTCCCTCCTCGTGTGTGTCAGGTCCCTCCCCCCTCGTGTGTGTCAGGTCCCTCCTCGTGTGTGTCAGGTCCCTCCTCGTGTGTGTCAGGTCCCTCCCCCTGGAGGATTAAAGTTTCATCTTAAAATATTTCAGTTTTATTTTAGTTGTTTAATACGACGGAGTAAAAGGGTCAGATTAAAACAAAGTAAAGGTGCTGGTGCTACGAGAATAAAGTTGTAACATTTCAACATCATATTTGATAATATTTAGGCAGAACATCTTTACAGTAAAACACATGTGTTTTATCTCTATATTTTTAAGTCTGTGTATGAAGTGTGTGAGGACTGGGCCTGTATTTATACATATACACGTAGATACGTGCTGATCTGAACGGTCAAATTATGAGCGCGTGTGAGAGATTCAGATGCCCTCCCCTGGAGAGCGAAAGGAGCGAGGGAAGGACACGAGGACACGAGGACACAGATTTAGCACGAAACACATCAGATACAGATGTTATTCTGCCAATGAAAGTCCAAACGAAACATCCAAACTGCTGAACCTGTGAGTGCGGGTCTGTGAGTGTGTGTCTGTGAGTGTGGGTCTGTGAGTGCGGGTCTGTGAGTGCGGGTCTGTGAGTGTGTGTCTGTGAGTGTGGGTCTGTGAGTGGGTCTGTGTGTGTGTCTGTGAGTGTGGGTCTGTGAGTGTGTGTCTGTGAGTGTGTGTCTGTGAGTGTGGGTCTGTGAGTGTGGGTCTGTGAGTCGGGTCTGTGAGTGTGTGTCTGTGAGTGTGTGTCTGTGAGTGCGGGTCTGTGAGCGCGGGTCTGTGAGCGCGGGTCTGTGAGTGTGGTCTGTGAGTGTGTGCGGGTCTGTGAGTGCGGGTCTGTGAGTGCGGGTCTGTGAGTGCGGGTCTGAGTGAGTGGGTCTGTGAGTGTGTGTCTGTGTCTGTGAGTGCGGGTCTGTGTCTGTGAGTGTGGGTCTGTGAGTGTGGGTCTGTGAGTGTGGGTCTGTGAGTGCGGGTCTGTGAGTGCGGGTCTGTGAGTGCGGGTCTGTGAGTGTGGGTCTGTGTCTGTGAGTGTGGGTCTGTGAGTGTGTGTCTGTGTCTGTGAGTGTGTGTCTGTGTCTGTGAGTGTGGGTCTGTGAGTGCGGGTCTGTGCGGGTCTGTGAGTGTGGGTCTGTGAGTGCGGGTCTGTGAGTGCGGGTCTGTGAGTGTGGGTCTGTGAGTGTGGGTCTGGGTCATGTGCTCAGTTCCCATTACACAAAAATGTAGGGCAGATTTTGGTTGGGGTCAGGTTCGGGCAGTGGGCTTCGTGTTGTCCACAGACTCGGGTCACAGACTCGGGTCACAGACTTGGGTCACAGACTCAGGTCACAGACTCGGGTCACAGACTCGGGTCACAGACTCGGGTCACTCTGGCGCTCGGTGCGTAAAGACTAGAGTAAAAGTGTTAAAGTTTTGTTCATTAAATCAAAGTCTGGCTCCTGCTGCGTCCGAGGGAAGAGTTTTTCTCTCTCAGGTCATATTTCGTCCTCTGTGTGGTCAGTCTGTGTTGGTCAGTCTGTGTTGGTCAGTCTGTGTTGGTCAGTCTGTGTTGGTCAGTCTGTGTTGGTCAGTCTGTGTTGGTCAGTCTGTGTTGGTCAGTTGTGTTGGTCAGTCTGTGTTGGTCAGTCTGTGTTGGTCAGTGTGTGTTGGTCAGTGTGTGTTGGTCAGTGTGTCAGTCTGTGTTGGTCAGTTGTGTGTTGGTCAGTGTGTTGGTCAGTCTGTGTTGGTCAGTCTGTGTTGGTCATGTGTGTTGGTCAGTCAGTCTGTGTTGGTCAGTCTGTGTGTTGGTCAGTCTGTGTTGGTCAGTCTGTGTTGGTCAGTTGTGTTGGTCAGTCTGTGTTGGTCAGTTTGTGTTGGTCAGTCTGTGTTGGTCAGTCTGTGTTGGTCAGTTGTGTTGGTCAGTCTGTGTTGGTCAGTCTGTGTTGGTCAGTCTGTGTTGGTCAGTCTGGTGTGTTGGTCAGTTGTGTTGGTCAGTCTGTGTTGGTCAGTCTGTGTTGGTCAGTTGTGTTGGGTCAGTTGTTGGTCTGTGTTGGTCAGTCTGTGTGTTGGTCAGTCTGTGTCGGTCAGTCTGTGTGTTGGTCAGTCTGTCAGTTGTGTTGGTCAGTCTGTGTTGGTCAGTGTGTTGGTCAGTCTGTGTGGTCAGTCTGTGTTGGTCAGTGTGTGTGGTCAGTCTGTGTTGGTCAGTCTGTGTCGGTCAGTCTGTGTCGGTCAGTTGTGTGTCAGTCTGTTGTTTGGTCAGTCTGTGTTTCAGTGTGTTGGTCAGTCAGTCTGTGTTGGTCAGTCTGTGTTGGTCAGTCTGTGTTGGTCAGTTGTGTTGGTCAGTCTGTGTTGGTCAGTCTGTGTTGGTCAGTCAGTCTGTGTTGGTCCAGTCTGTGTTGGTCATGGTCAGTCTGTGTTGGTCTGTGTTGGTCAGTTGTGTTGGTCAGTCTGTGTTGGTCAGTCTGGTCAGTCTGTGTTGTCAGTTGTGTTGGTCAGTCTGTGTTGGTCAGTTGTGTTGGTCAGTGTGTGTTGGT
This sequence comes from Boleophthalmus pectinirostris, assembly GCF_026225935.1. Classification (NCBI taxonomy): domain Eukaryota; kingdom Metazoa; phylum Chordata; class Actinopteri; order Gobiiformes; family Gobiidae; genus Boleophthalmus; species Boleophthalmus pectinirostris. Next base: position 38,204,444 of record NW_026571115.1, read on the forward strand.
CAGTGTCTGTGTTGGTCAGTCTGTGTTGGTCAGTCTGTGTTGGTCAGTGTGTGTTGGTCAGTGTGTGTTGGTCAGTCTGTGTTGGTCAGTCTGTGTTGGTCAGTTGTCTGTGTTGGTCTGTGTTGGTCAGTCTGTGTTGGTCAGTTGTGTTGGTCAGTCTGTGTTGGTCAGTCTGTGTTGGTCAGTTGGTCAGTCTGTGTTGGTCAGTGTGTGTTGGTCAGTTGTGTTGGTCAGTCTGTGTTGGTCAGTCTGTGTTGGTCAGTCTGTGTTGGTCAGTGTGTGTTGGTCAGTCTGTGTTGGTCAGTCTGTGTTGGTCAGTGTGTGTTGGTCAGTCTGTGTTGGTCAGTCTGTGTTGGTCAGTCTGTGTTGGTCAGTCTGTGTGGTCATGTGTTGGTCAGTTGTGTTGGTCAGTCTGTGTTGGTCAGTTGTGTTGTTGGTCAGTCTGTGTTGGTCAGTGTTGGTGTGTGTTGGTCAGTGTGTGTGTTGGTCAGTGTGTGTGTTGGTCAGTCTGTGTTGGTCAGTGTGTTGGTCAGTCTGTGTTGGTCAGTGTGTGTTGGTCAGTCAGTTTGTGTTGGTCAGTCTGTGTTGGTCAGTGTGTGTGTTGGTCAGTCTGTGTTGGTCAGTGTGTTGGTCAGTCTGTGTTGTGTTGGTCAGTTGTTGGTCAGTGTGTGTGGTCAGTCTGTGTTGGTCAGTCTGTGTTGGTCAGTCTGTGTTGTCTGTGTTGGTCAGTTGTGTTGGTCAGTCTGTGTTGGTCAGTCTGTGTTGGTCAGTCTGTGTTGGTCAGTGTGTGGTCAGTTGTGTTGGTCAGTGTGTGTTGTGTGTGTTGTCAGTCTGTGTGGTCAGTTGGTCAGTCTGGTCAGTCTGTGTTTGGTCAGTTGTGTTGGTCAGTCTGTGTTGGTCAGTGTGTGTTGGTCAGTTGTGTTGGTCAGTCTGTGTTGGTCAGTTGTGTTGGTCAGTCTGTGTTGGTCAGTCTGTGTTGGTCAGTGTGTGTCTGTGGTCTTGTTGTGGACTGTGAGACTCTGCGCTGCACCGAGTCCAGGAACATGTTCGCGCTCGTGCACGAGTGTCAAATGTTTAATATTGTGGAGAATAATGATGGAATAAACAGCTCTGCTCCGTATTTTAACCAAACACTTAAATGTACAAATCTGAAGGTCATTCTTCTGTATACGTGGATTTTCTGATCAAACTCTTCCTCAAACTCTGTTCACTTCTGCTTCTCTCCACGAGTGTCGCTTTTTCCCCGTGTCTCCAGACTTTGTGTAGAACTTACAGGAGGTTCAGAGTTGGTGTAGAGTTAAACAAAGAGCCACGACTTAGTCGAGTTTTATAAATACCGCGGTTGGCGTAGGAAGCGCACGCACGGATTTTTGCGTAAGCGAGATTTATAAATGAGGCCCCTGGTTTTGTCCTGGTTTAAGTCACGGAAATGGGAAATAGTGTTTGTCTCTTTAAAATGCGATGCGGGACTGAACCAGGACTGAACCAGGACTGAACCAGGACTAAACCAGGACTGAACCAGGACTGAACCAGGACTAAACCAGGACTGAACCGTTTTCAGTTCTTGTCTGGTCCCGGTCTCAGTCTTGGTCCCTGACTCAGTTCTTGTCTAAGTTCTGGTCTCAGACCCGGTCTGGTCTCGGACCTCGTTTAGACCTGGTTTAGTTCTGGTTTAGTCCTGGTTTAGTTCTAGTTTAGTCCTGGTTTTGTCCTGGTTCAGACCTGGTTTAGTCCTGGTTTAGTTCTGGTTTAGTTCTGATTTAGTCCTGGTTCAGTCCTGGTTTAGTCCTGGTTTAGTCCTGGTTTAGTCCTGGTTTAGTTCTGGTTTAGTTCTGGTTTAGTCCTGGTTTAGTCTTGGTTCAGACCTGGTTTAGTTCTGGTTTAGTCCTGGTTCAGTCCTGGTTTAGTCCTGGTTTAGTCCTGGTTTAGTCCTGGTTCAGACCTGGTTTAGTTCTGGTTTAGTTCTGGTTTAGTCCTGGTTTAGTCCTGGTTCAGACCTGGTTTAGTTCTGGTTTAGTTCTGGTTTAGTTCTGGTTTAGTCCTGGTTTAGTCCTGGTTTAGTCCAGAGGTGCAAATAATGAAGAAAATTGTTCATTTTCTTATTTTTGGTTTTATTTTGAAAAACAAGGTTCTTCTTCTGCCGCATTTTTCACTTTGACTTTGATTTTATTACGATTTTATTCTCGTAAAATTATCACTTTAATGTCGAAATGTTACGACTTTATTCTCGTAGCGCCAGCATTTATTTTTTTATCTGACCCTTTTACTCCGTCGTAGTTTTAAACACAGAAAGTGTTATTTTAACTCTTCGAAATAAAGTTAATTTAAGTTATTTCAACTTCTCTTTGTGTTAATTCAACTTTTCTTAGTGTTAATTTGTCTCCTCCACTTCAAACTCCCTCCAGTTTGAACCAGTTTGAACCAGTTTTGTTCATAATTTCATCTTAAATTAACTCAAATAAAGTGTCAAAATAAAACCCCTCTGTGTGTGGTTGAGTTAAATCAGAATAACTCTACACAGTGTTCTCTGTTTATCATTTAACTCTGGGTTTGGGTTAAACAGGAACTTTGGTCCAGTTTTACTTCATGAACATTTACACAAATAATTATTCAATTAAATCTAGAACTGAGAAAATGTTCAAATTGATTCAGTCAGAGTCAGTTTTAACTCTGCACTTTTTACTCTGTGTATTTTGGATTTGTACATATTTGTTCTGGACGTGATCCTTGTTTTTGTTCATCAGTTCAGTTTATTTTATTTTATTTTGTCTGTTTTTCTTGAGGATTTGTTTGCAGAGACACGACAGAATCACAGTGTTGTAATGTTTTTATTGATTGTTGAAAGACGACAGAGTTTGAGGCGTGGACGTTCCTCGGGCGTTTCCTTCATCGGCGCCGGAACGTTCTGTACACTTCATGTTTCAGAAGTTCAACAGTTTTAGGCTCAGTGCTTTTCTCACAGAAATACAGTTTCAAATCCCCAAAGTCGCAGGAAAAGTGCCGTGTCCAGAATCACCAAAACACACTTCAGTTACATTCAAGATTTGACCTTTTTTTTTTTTTTTTTTTTGGTCCGTTTTTTTCCGTTTCAAATCTTCCTTCCTGCTGATAAATGGTGACGTCACGACACGGGAGAATTTCATCACTGCAAATTCCTCAGGTCTGACCAAGATTTTAAAACTTCTCTCAGGTTTTTCATCTTGTTTTCAGATTTTATTTTCTACTCACTCTCGTTCTGAATCGGTTGTTTCATCTTAAAAAGTGTCACATATTTTTCTTCCAAGACTCGACTCGTCAGAAAATCTTAAATTTAGGCGAAAAATGTTTAAAAGAAGAAGCGACGATCCATTTACAAGAACTTAGATCTAGAATTTAGCGTCTGAATTTATTCTCAGGCCGTGAACACAAGCAGAATTTAAAGCATTTAATTTAGAATTTAGCTGAATTTGAAAGCATTTTATTTAGAATTTGGCGGAATTTAAAGCATTTTATTTAGAATTTGGTGTCTTTGAATTTATTCTCAGGCCATGAACACTGAACATAAACTGATTTTAAGTTTGTTTATCTCAAACTGAGCCTCATAAATTTATTTCCAGCCCATGAACTCTGAGCTCAGACGCTTCATTCTCGTCGAGAGTCGATTATTTTAACAGAATTTGTCGAGTAAAATGATTTCGCTGCACGGACACGTCATTTCTTTTCTTTAAGTCATTTTCTGGTTGATTTAAGTGTTTAGATTTAAATCTTGGCCGAGCTTTTCTGCAGCGTGATCCCAAACAAACTCTAAACTCGTCTAATTTCCCTGAGATTCTGACGTGACAAATAAAAATCAAGTTTCAAGAGTCAGAAAAATGTGTTTTTGTGTAAATTGTGTCAAAGTTTTGGACAGAATTCTCCCGGTGTGACGTCACAAATGTGTTTTAGAACTTCCACTTTTTCACAAATTGCTGCTTGTTTAGTCTAAAATTATAATTTCTTTTTCCAGCAGATTTTATCTCAGCAGATTAAGAAATAAGAGGAAGATAAAAACGGGCCGTGTGCGTCTTTAAATCAGTAACCTGAATTTCCTTCAAATAAAAGTAAAAGGTCTAAAAGTAAAAATGCTACGACTCCACAAACCAGAACAAGTGCAAAAAAAAGAATCGGTTTTGACTTCATTAAAAACACGGAGGAGCTCAGAAAGAAAACGTCCTGATGTTTCACTTTCGGCGCTCTGAGTCCTAAGTCGCTCCCCCTTCAGAGCGCCGTCACAATCAGGAACGTGACGATTTCAGAAAGAACGAATTAACGTTTATTTGATTTTTTACTGTAAATTATGATTTTTTTGGTCTTTTTTCTTTTTTCTTTTTTTTTTTGATCAAAGTAAAATAAAGTTAAAAAATCTGGCAACAAAGGCTTTAAAAACAGAAACTTTAAAACATTTAGAAAAACTAAATGACTTATATTTATATTTGTGTTTTTTGCCGCGATTAGAACGAAAACTAAGGTGAGGGGACAGAGGGACAGGTGAGGGGAAGGTGAGGGACAGGGGGACAGGTGAGGGAAAGGGACAGGTGAGGGACAGGTGAGACAGGGGACAGGGACAGGTGAGGGACAGGTGAGGGGACAGGTGAGGGGACAGGTGAGGGGACAGGTGAGGGGACAGGTGAGAGGACAGGGGGACAGGTGAGGGGACAGGTGAGAGGACAGGTGAGGGGTGAGAGGACAGGTGAGAGGGACAGGTGAGGGACAGGTGAGGGGACAGGTGAGGGACAGGTGGGAAGGGGACAGGAGGGACAGGTGAGAGGGGACAGGTGAGGACAGGTGAGAGGGGACAGGGGGACAGGTGAGGGGACAGGTGAGAGGACAGGTGAGGGGACAGGGGGACAGGTGAGGGGACAGGGAGGACAGGAGGGGACAGGTGAGAGGACAGGGACAGGTGAGACAGGTGAGGGACAGGTGACAGGTGAGGGACAGGTGAGGGGACAGGTGAGAGGACAGGTGAGAGGGGACAGGTGAGGGACAGGTGAGGGGACAGGTGAGGGGACAGGTGAGGGACAGGTGAGAGACAGGTGAGGGGACAGGTGAGGGACAGGTGAGGGGACAGGTGAGGGACAGGTGGGGGACAGGGGACAGGTGAGGGACAGGTGAGAGGACAGGTGAGGGGACAGGGGACAGGTGAGGGGACAGGTGGGGACAGGTGAGGGGACAGGTGAGGGGACAGGTGAGGACAGGTGAGAGGGGACAGGTGAGGGACAGGTGAGGGACAGAGGGGACAGGTGAGGGACAGGGGACAGGTGAGGGGACAGGTGAGAGGACAGGTGAGGGACAGGTGAGGGACAGGTGAGAGGACAGGTGAGAGGACGTGAGGGGACAGGTGAGGGACAGGTGAGGGGACAGGTGAGGGGACAGGTGGAGGACAGGTGAGGGGACAGGTGAGAGGACAGGTGAAGGGACAGGTGAGGGGACAGGTGAGAGGACAGGTGAGGGGACAGGTGAGGGACAGGTGAGGGACAGGTGACAGGTGCGTCGTTATGGCAGCAGGTGCATGTAGAGCAGAGCGGCAGGGGCCATCAGGAGCAGGGAGAGGGACAGGTGCGTGGACAGGTGCGCCCCTGCGTCGGACACGTTGCCGTTGGAGTCGAGGAAGCCGGGCGGGTTGGAGCTGGTGTGGCCGCGGATCCACGTCTGGTACCGCGACACTCGGGCGTAAACGCCGGGATACTGCGCCAAACCGCAGCCGATCCCGAAACTGACCACGCCCATCTGCACCCACGAGCCGTTTATCTTCAACACCAACGGACCGCCGGAGTCTCCCTGAACACACACACACACACACACACACACACACACACACACACACACACACACACACACACACACACACACGGGGTTAGAGCATGGAAACTGACCGAACCCGACTGAAGTCCAACCAAACCCCAACTGTACTCAGTTGAAATCCGACCGAACCCCGACTGCACATCGACCGAACCCAACCATAGTCCGACTGAACTTGACCGAAGTCCGACTGAACCAGACTGAACCCCAACCGAACCCGACCGAAGTCGAACCAAACCTGACTGAAGTTCGAACGTACCTGACCGAAGTCCGACTGAAGTCCGACCGAACCCTACCGAAGTCCGACCGAACCTGACTGAAGTTCGACCGAACCCTAACCAAACCCGACCAAACTCGAATGAAGTCTGATCGAAGTCTGACCGAAACCCGACCGAACTCTGACTGAAGTCCACCCAAACACCGACCGAACCTGACCGAAGTCCGACAGATATGTAGAGCTTCTGTTTGGACTCGGGTCGGACTTGGACACTAAACCCTAACCCTTTGAAATGTAAAATTAAAAACATCTTCAGATTGTGGACAGAGACACTTGGACATGTGTGTGTGACAGGTGCGGGCAGGTGCGGGCAGGTGCGGGCAGGGCTCACCTGACAGGAGTCCTTCCCCGCTCGTCCTGCACACAGCATGTTACTGGTGATGTCCTGGCCGTTGTAGTTTGCGTCACACGTCGACTGAGACACGACGGGAACTGAGACCTCCTGAAGACGCTGAGGGAACGGAAGCTCCTCTGAAACCAGACCAGACCGGGACTCAGACCAGACCGGGACTCAGACCGGGACTCAGACCGGGACTCAGACCGGGACTCAGACCGGGACTCAGACCAGACCAGACCGGGACTGAAACGGGGTCAGCTCTATGTTCTCACAGCCCATTGGTCCCTCATAGATTTTTTTCCCGTCGTCTGAAGTGTCGCTGTAGGTTTGTGGAACGTCCAGTGAATGTTTTTCTGTGTAAATGTTTTGTGGGAACATAGAGCTGTGGAACATAGAGCGGAGGGAACATAGAGCTGAGGGAACATAGAGCTGTGAGAACATAGAGCTGGGAACATAAAGCTGAGAGAACATAGAGCTGTGGAAACATAGACATGAGGGAACATAGAGCTGTGGAAACATAGAGCTGTGGGAACATAGAGCTGAGGGAACATAGAGCTGAGGGAACATAGAGCTGTGAGAACATAGAGCTGTGGTGAACATAAAGCTGAGAGAATAGAGCTGAGGGAACATAGACTGTGAGAACATAGAGCTGGAACATAGAGAACTAGAAACATAGACATGAGGGAACATAGAGCTGTGGACATAGAGCTGAGGGAACATAGAGCTGAGAACATAGAGCTGTGGGAACATAAAGCTGAGAGAACATAGAGCTGTGGAAACATAGACATGAGGGAACATAGAGCTGTGGGAACATAGAGCTGGGAACATAGAGCTGAGGAACATAGAGCTGAGGGAACATAGAGGAACATAGAGCTGTGGAACATGAGGGAACATAGAGCTGAGGGAGAGCTGAGAACATAGAGCTGTGGGAACATAAGCTGAGAGAACATAGAGCTGTGAAACATAGACATGAGGGAACATAGAGCTGTGGGAACATAGAGTGAGGGAACATGAGCTGAGGGAACATAGAGCTGTGAGAATAGAGCTGTGGGAACATAAAGCTAGAGAACATAGAGCTGTGGAACATAGACATGAGGGAACATAGAGCTGTGGGAACATAGAGCTGTGGGAACTGTGGGAACATAGAGCTGAGGGAACATAGAGCTGTAGAGCTGAGAGAACATAGCTAGAGCTGTGGAACATAGAACATAGAGCTGAGAACATGAGCTGGAACATAGAGCTGTGGGACATAATGGAAACATAACATAGACATGAGGGAACATAGAGCTGTGGGAACATAGAGCTGTGGAACATAGAGCTGAGGGAACATAGATGGGAACATAGAGCGGGAAATAGAGCTGGGAACATAAGCTGAGAGAACATAGAGCTGTGGAACATAGATGGGGAACATGAGTGTGGAACATAGAGCTGTGGGAACATAGAGCTTAAGGAACATAGAGCTGTGGAAACATAGAGCTGTGGGAACATAGAGCTGAGGGAACATAGAGCTGTGGGAACATAGAGCTGTGGGAACATAAAGCTGAGAGAACATAGAGCTGTGGGAACATAGACATGAGGGAACATAGAGCTGTGGGAACATAGAGCTGAGGGAAGATAGACATGAGGGAACATAGAGATGTGGGAACATAGAGCTGTGGGAACATAGAGCTGTGGGAACATAGAGCTGTGGGAACATAGAGCTGTGGGAACATAAAGCTGAGAGAACATAGAGCTGTGGGAACATAGACATGAGGGAACATAGAGCTGTGGGAACATAGAGCTGTGGGAACATAGAGCTGAGGGAACATAGACATGAGGGAACATAGAGCTGATGTGGGAACATAGAGCTGTGGGAACATGAGCTGAGGGAACATAGACATGAGGGAACATAGAGCTGGGAACATAGAGCTGGGAACATAGAGCTGAGGAACATAGAGCTGTGGGAACATAAAGCTGAGAGAACATAGAGCTGTGGGAACATAGAGCTGAGGGAACATAGAGCTGTGGGAACATAGAGCTGTGGGAACATAGACATGAGGGAACATAGAGTTGTGGGAACATAGACATGAGGGAACATAGAGCTGTGGGAACATAGAGCTGTGGGAACATAGACATGAGGGAACATAGAACTGTGGGAAAATAGAGCTGTGGGAACATAGAGCTGTGGGAACATAGAGCTGAGGGAACATAGAGCTGTGGGAACATAGAGCTGTGGGAACATAGAGCTGTGGGAACATAGACTGAGGGAACATAGACATGAGGGAACATAGAGCATGAGGGAACATAGAGCTGTGGGAAACATAGAGCTGTGGGAACATAGAGCTGAGGGAACATAGACATGAGGGAACATAGAGCTAGAGGTGAGGGAACATAGAGCTGGGAACATAAGGGAACATAGAGCTGTGGGAACATAGACATGAGAACATGAGAACATAGAGCTGTGGGAACATAGACATGAGGAACATAGAGCTGAGGGAACATAGAGCTGTGGGAACATAGAGCTGAGGGAACATAGAGCTGTGGGAACATAGAGCTGAGGAACATAGAGTGAGGGAACATAGAGCTGTGGGAAATAGAGCTTGGAACATAGAGCTGTGGGAACATAGAGCTGAGGGAACTAGAGCTGTGGGAACATAGAGCTGTGGGAACATAGAGCTGAGAGAACATAGAGCTGTGGGAACATAGACATGAGGGAACATAGACATGAGGGAACATAGAGCTGTGGGAACATAGAGCTGTGGGAACATAGAGCTGTGGGAACATAAGCTGAGGAACATAGAGCTGTGGGAACATAGAGCTGTGGGAACATAGAGTGAGGGAACATAGAGCTGTGGGAACATAGAGGGAACATAGACATGAGGGAACATAGACATGGGAACATAGAGCTGTGGGAACATAGAGCTGTGGAACATAGAGCTGTGGGAGCATAGAGCTGGGGAACATAGACATGAGGGAACATAAGCTGAGAGAACATAGAGCTGTGGGAACATAGAGCATAGAGGGAACATAGACTGGGGAACATAGACATGAGGGAACATAGAGAGTGGGAACATAGAGAGAACATAGAGCTGTGGAACATAGAGCTGGGAACATAGAGCTGAGGGAACATAGAGCTGTGGGAACATAGAGCTGTGGGAACATAGAGCTGTGGGAACATAGAGCTGTGGGAACATAGAGCTGTGGAACATAGACACACTCCCACTGAAACAGGTCTAAAGCAGGTGTTTGTCTTACGTCCGGAGTTGACGGTTCCCCAGCCGGTGACCCAGACGTCGGTCCCGGCGGCGGGCGCGTTCCCGGCGGCGGCGAGGCACACGGGCCGGATGTAGTTGGTGAAGGAGACGGCGCGCGAGAGTCTCAGGAGGCACATGTCGTTGTCGCTGGTCTGATCGTCGTAGCTCGGGTGTCTGATGATGTCGGACACGGAGCGCGACACCTCGTTCAGGTTGGAGAGCTGCTGCGTGTCCCGGCCCAGGTACACGGTCAGACCCGACGTGCTGGTGCTGAGGCCACAAACAGTCAGATGCCCTCCCACAAACAACACCCCAACACTTTTACATTTACATCCTTCTTATCTAACTCCAGGCTCTTTGTTTAGAAATTATTATCACTGTTTATATTTTTACTCTTTGTGATTTTTGTGATTATCACATTTTTACTCTTTGTTATTATCTCTTTTTATTCTTTGCGATGATCATATTTTAACTTTTTTTAAATAATATTTTTACTCTTTGTAATTATCATATTTTCCCTTTTTGTTATCATAATATTTAGATTTTATATCATCTTATTTTTAGGCTTTGTGATTATAATATTTTTTCTTATAATATTTTTTTCTTTAGTTTTTCTTATTTTAATTGTCGTTATATTTTAAGTAGAAAAAGTTTTGTTTCTTTGTGGATCATTTCACTCGTCCTGTGAGTTTTACTCAAGTCATGATCAAACTTTCTTAATTCAAGTCGTCTAAATTTAGATTTCAGTTTCTGCAGAGTCAAATGTTCCTGGAATGTGAGGAGGTGCTAAGTCNGGTTGGAGCTGGTGTGGCCGCGGATCCACGTCTGGTACCGCGACACTCGGGCGTAAACGCCGGGATACTGCGCCAAACCGCAGCCGATCCCGAAACTGACCACGCCCATCTGCACCCACGAGCCGTTTATCTTCAACACCAACGGACCGCCGGAGTCTCCCTGAACACACACACACACATAACACACACACACACACACACACACACACACACACACACACACACACACACACACACACACACACACACACACGGGGTTAGAGCATGGAAACTGACCGAACCCGACTGAAGTCCAACCAAACCCCAACTGTACTCAGTTGAAATCCGACCGAACCCCGACTGCACATCGACCGAACCCAACCATAGTCCGACTGAACTTGACTGAAGTCTGACCGAACCTGACCAAAGTCTGACCGAAACCTGACCGAAGTCCGACTGAAGTCGAACCAAACCTGACCGAAGTCCGACCGAACCCGACCGAAGTCCGACCGAACCCGACTGAAGTCCGACCGAAACTGACCGAAGTCCGACCGAACCTGACCGAAGTCCGACTGAAGTCCGACCGAACCCTACCGAAGTCCGACCGAACCTGACTGAAGTTCGACCGAACCCGACCGAAGTCCGACCGAAACTGACCGAAGTCCAACCGAACCTGACTGAAGTCTGACTGAAGTCCGACCGAACCCTAACCAAACCCGACCAAACTCGAATGAAGTCTGATCGAAGTCTGACCGAAACCCGACCGAACTCTGACTGAAGTCCACCCAAACACCGACCGAACCTGACCGAAGTCCGACAGATATGTAGAGCTTCTGTTTGGACTCGGGTCGGACTTGGACACTAAACCCTAACCCTTTGAAATGTAAAATTAAAAACATCTTCAGATTGTGGACAGAGACACTTGGACATGTGTGTGTGACAGGTGCGGGCAGGTGCGGGCAGGTGCGGGCAGGGCTCACCTGACAGGAGTCCTTCCCCGCTCGTCCTGCACACAGCATGTTACTGGTGATGTCCTGGCCGTTGTAGTTTGCGTCACACGTCGACTGAGACACGACGGGAACTGAGACCTCCTGAAGACGCTGAGGGAACGGAAGCTCCTCTGAAACCAGACCAGACCGGGACTCAGACCGGGACTCAGACCGGGACTCAGACCGGGACTCAGACCGGGACTCAGACCGGGACTCAGACCAGACCGAGACTCAGACCGGGACTCAGACCAGACCAGACCGGGACTGAAACGGGGTCAGCTCTATGTTCTCACAGCCCATTGGTCCCTCATAGATTTTTTTCCCGTCGTCTGAAGTGTCGCTGTAGGTTTGTGGAACGTCCAGTGAATGTTTTTCTGTGTAAATGTTTGTGGGAACATAGAGCTGTGGGAACATAGAGCGGAGGGAACATAGAGCTGAGGGAACATAGAGCTGTGAGAACATAGAGCTGTGGGAACATAAAGCTGAGAGAACATAGAGCTGTGGAAACATAGACATGAGGGAACATAGAGCTGTGGAAACATAGAGCTGTGGGAACATAGAGCTGAGGGAACATAGAGCTGAGGGAACATAGAGCTGTGAGAACATAGAGCTGAGGGAACATAGAGCTGAGGGAACATAGAGCTGTGAGAACATAGAGCTGTGTGAACATAAAGCTGAGAGAACATAGAGCTGAGGGAACATAGAGCTGTGAGAACATAGAGCTGTGGGAACATAAAGCTGAGAGAACATAGAGCTGTGGAAACATAGACATGAGGGAACATAGAGCTGTGGGAACATAGAGCTGTGTGAACATAGAGCTGAGGGAACATAGAGCTGAGGGAACATAGAGCTGTGAGAACATAGAGCTGTGGGAACATAAAGCTGAGAGAACATAGAGCTGTGGAAACATAGACATGAGGGAACATAGAGCTGTGGGAACATAGAGCTGTGGGAACATAGAGCTGAGGGAACATAGAGCTGAGGGAACATAGAGCTGTGGGAACATAAAGCTGAGAGAACATAGAGCTGTGGGAACATAGACATGAGGAACATGAGAAACATAGAGCTGTGGAACATAGAGCTGGGAACATAGAGGTGGAAACATAGAGCTGTGGGAACATAGAGCTGAGGGAAACATAGAGCTGAGCATAGAACATAGAGCTGTGGGAACATAAAGCTGAGAGAACATAGAGCTGTGGGAACATAGACTGAGGAACATAGAGCTGTGGAACATAGAGCTGAGGGAAGATAGACATGAGGGAACATAGAGCTGTGGAATAGAGCATAGAGCTGTGGGAACATAGAGCTGTGGAACATAGAAGCTGAGAGAAACATAGAGCTGAACATGAGGAACATAGAGCTGGGGAACATAGAGCTGTGGGAACATAGAGCTGAGGGACATAGAGCATGAGGAACATAGAGCTGAGGGAACATAGAGCTGTGGGAACATAGAGCTGTGGGAACATAGAGCTGAGGAACATAGACATGAGGGAACATAGAGCTGTGGGAATAGAGCTGTGGGAACATAGAGCTGAGAGAACATAGAGCTGTGGGAACATAGCTGAGCTGAGGAACATAGAGCTGAGGGAACATAGAGCTGTGGGAACATAGAGCTGTGGAACATAGAGCTGTGGGAACATAGACATGAGAACATAGAACATAGAGAGGGAACATAGACTGTGGGAACATAGAGCTGTGGGAACATAGACATGGGGGAACATAGAGCTGTGGGAAAATAGAGCTGTGGGAACATAGAGCTGTGGGAACATAGAGCTGAGGGAACATAGAGCTGTGGGAACATAGAGCTGTGGGAACATAGAGCTGTGGGAACATAGAGCTGAGGGAACATAGACATGAGGGAACATAGAGCTGAGGGAACATAGAGCTGTGGGAACATAGAGCTGTGGGAACATAGAGCTGAGGGAACATAGACATGAGGGAACATAGAGCTGAGGGAACATAGAGCTGTGGGAACATAGAGCTGTGGGAACATAGAGCTGTGGGAACATAAAGCTGAAAGAACATAGAGCTGTGGGAACATAGACATGAGGGAACATAGAGCTGAGGGAACATAGAGCTGTGGGAACATAGACATGAGGGAACATAGACATGAGGGAACATAGAGCTGTGGGAACATAGAGCTGAGGGAACATAGAGCTGTGGGAACATAGAGCTGAGGGAACATAGAGCTGAGGGAACATAGAGCTGTGGGAACATAGAGCTGTGGGAACATAGAGCTGTGGGAACATAGAGCTGAGGGAACATAGAGCTGTGGGAACATAGAGCTGTGGGAACATAGAGCTGAGAGAACATTGAGCTGTGGGAACATAGACATGAGGGAACATAGACATGAGGGAACATAGAGCTGTGGGAACATAGAGCTGTGGGAACATAGAGCTGTGGGAACATAGAGCTGAGGAACATAGAGCTGTGGGAACATAGAGCTGTGGGAACATAGAGCTGAGGGAACATAGAGCTGTGGGAACATAGAGCTGTGGGAACATAGAGCTGAGGAACATAGAGCTGTGGGAACATAGAGCTGTGGGAACATAGAGCTGTGGGAACATAGACATGAGGGAACATAGACATGAGGGAACATAGAGCTGTGAACATAGAGCTGTGGGAACATAGAGCTGGGGGAACATAGACATGAGGGAACATAGAGCTGTGGGAACATAGAGCTGAGAGAACATAGAGCTGTGGGAACATAGAGCTGGGGGAACATAGAGCTGTGGGAACATAGAGCTGGGGGAACATAGACATGAGGGAACATAAAGCTGTGGGAACATAGAGCTGAGAAACATAGAGCTGTGGAACATAGAGCTGTGGAACATAGAGCTGAGGAACATAGAGCTGTGGGAACATAGAGCTGAGGGAACATAGAGCTGTGGGAACATAGAGCTGTGGGAACATAGAGCTGTGGGAACATAGAGCTGTGGGAACATAGACACACTCCCACTGAAACAGGTCTAAAGCAGGTGTTTGTCTTACGTCCGGAGTTGACGGTTCCCCAGCCGGTGACCCAGACGTCGGTCCCGGCGGCGGGCGCGTTCCCGGCGGCGGCGAGGCACACGGGCCGGATGTAGTTGGTGAAGGAGACGGCGCGCGAGAGTCTCAGGAGGCACATGTCGTTGTCGCTGGTCTGATCGTCGTAGCTCGGGTGTCTGATGATGTCGGACACGGAGCGCGACACCTCGTTCAGGTTGGAGAGCTGCTGCGTGTCCCGGCCCAGGTACACGGTCAGACCCGACGTGCTGGTGCTGAGGCCACAAACAGTCAGATGCCCTCCCACAAACAACACCCCAACACTTTTACATTTACGTCCTTCTTATCTAACTCCAGGCTCTTTGTTTAGAAATTATTATCACTGTTTATATTTTTACTCTTTGTGATTTTTGTGATTATCACATTTTTACTCTTTGTTATTATCTCTTTTTATTCTTTGCGATGATCATATTTTAACTTTTTTTAAATAATATTTTTACTCTTTGTAATTATCATATTTTCCCTTTTTGTTATCATAATATTTAGATTTTATATCATCTTATTTTTAGGCTTTGTGATTATAATATTTTTTCTTATAATATTTTTTTCTTTAGTTTTTCTTATTTTAATTGTCGTTATATTTTAAGTAGAAAAAGTTTTGTTTCTTTGTGGATCATTTCACTCGTCCTGTGAGTTTTACTCAAGTCGTGATCAAACTTTCTTAATTCAAGTCGTCTAAATTTAGATTTCAGTTTCTGCAGAGTCAAATGTTCCTGGAATGTGAGGAGGTGCTAAGTCCCTCCCCCTTCAGAGCGCTGGAAATGATCCGAACACACAGTAACATAAACATCAGGTCTGCCCAGTTTAGTGTCATGTTTTTGTGCCAGGAGAGATCTCTGGATGAGTCAGACACTCGTGGGTGACTCTAGAACCTTCTGTGTGTTTGTGATGTAATAGAAAAAGTTCCGCAGTGGAGCTTTAACCCTGCGGTGACTCACCTGGAGAAGCAGTGCGCCGCCGTCAGGACCCACTGATCGTTTATGAGAGAACCTCCACAGAAGTGAGACCCGAACCTGAGGAAAGACCAGAACCAGGACTGAACCAGGACCGAACCAGGACCGAACCAGGACTGAACCAGGACTGAACCAGGACTGAACCAGGACTAAACCAGGACTAAACCAGGACTGAACCAGGACTGAACCAGGACCGAACCAGGACCGAACCAGGACCGAACCAGGACTGAAACCAGGACTAAGACTGAACCAGGACTGAACCAGGACCGAACCAGGACTGAACCAGGACTGAACCAGGACTAAACTAAGACTGAACCAGGACTGAAGCAGGACTGAACCAGGACTAAACCAGGACTAAACCAGGACTGAACCAGGACTAAACCAGGACTAAACCAGGACTGAACCAGGACTGAACCAGGACTGAACCAGGACCGAACCAGACTGAACCAGGACTGAACCAGGACTGAACCAGGACCAACCAGGAACCGAACCAGGACCGAACCAGGACTAAACTAAGACTGAACCAGGACCGAACCAGGACCGAACCAGGACTAACCAGGACTAAAACCAGGACTGAACCAGGACTGAAAGGACTGAACCAGGACTGAAACCAGGACTGAACCAGGACTGAACCAGGACTGAAACCAGGACCGAACCAGGACTAAACCAGGACTAAACCAGGACTAAACTAAGACTGAACCAGGACTAAACCAGGACTAAACCAGGACTACTAAACAGGACCGAACCAGGACTAAACCAGGACTAAACCAGGACTAAACTAAGACTGAACCAGGTCTAACCAGGACTAAACCAGGACTGAACCAGGACCGAACCAGGACTGAACCAGGACTAAACCAGGACTAAACCAGGACTAAACCGGGACTAGAGCAGGTCTTACTTGGTCAGTGACGCCTGCCAGGGCCATGATCCTGCAGATGCATCTTCTCCACCAACGATCTTCGTCTTTGAGTTCAGAGGAGCAAGACCACAAACTGAAACAGAGAAACCAGAACTGAACCAGAACTAAACCAGGACTGAACCAGAACCAGAACTAAACCAGAACTGAACCAGAACTAAACCAGGACTGAACCAGAACTAAACCAGGACTAAACCAGGACTAAACCAGAACTAAACCAGGACTAAACCAGACTAAACCAGAAACTAAACCAGGACTGAACCAGGACTGAACCAGAACTAAACCAGGACTGAACCAGGACTGAAACCAGGACTAAACCAGGACTGAACCAGGACTAAAACCAGGAACTAAACCAGGACTAAACCCAGGACTAAACCAGGACTAAACCAGGTCTAAACCAGGACTAAACCAGGACTGAACCAGAACTAAACCAGGACTGAACCAGAACTAAACCAGGACTAAACCCAGGACTAAACCAGGACTAACCAGGACTGAAACCAGAACTAAACCAGGACTAAACCAGGAAAACTAAACCAGGAACTAAGAAACCAGGACTAAACCAGGACTGAACCAGAACTAAACCAGGACTGAACCAGGACTAAACCAGGACTGAAACCAGGAACTAAACCAGGAACTAAACCAGGACTAAACCAGGACTAAAACTAAACAGGACTAAACCAGGACTAAACCAGAAACCAGGTAAACCAGGACTGAACCAGAACTAAACCAGGACTGAAACCAGGACTAAACCAGGACTCTAAACCAGGACTAAACCAGGACTAAACCAGGACTAAACCAGGACTAAACCAGGACTAAACCAGGTCTAAACCAGGTCTAAACCAGGACTAAACCAGTTCTAAACCAGGACTAAACCAGGTCTAAACCAGGTCTAAACCAGGTCTAAACCAGGTCTAAACCAGGTCAGATTCAAATGTTCTCAGTCGTGTGAGTCTTTGTGATTTTAGGAAAATGTCGCAGAATCATGGAACATTCAAATCCACCCTGTGATGTCATCATGTGGTGATACAGCAAGTGCTCCACTGTGTTTTTAAACTCCACACAGCTTCACCAGGATCATGTGGATCATTTCAGTCCTGGAGTCCTGGAGTCCTGGGGTCCTGGAGTCCTGAGGTCCTGAGGTCCTGGAGTCCTGGAGTCCTGGGGTCCTGGAGTCCTGGGGTCCTGGGGTCCTGGAGTCCTGGAGTCCTGGGGTCCTGGGTCCTGGAGTCCTGGAGTCCTGGAGTCCTGGGGTCCTGGGGTCCTGGGGTCCTGGGGTCCTGGAGTCCTGGAGTCCTGGAGTCCTGGGTCCTGGATCCTGGGTCCTGGAGTCCTGGAGTCCTGGAGTCCTGGGTCCTGGGTCCTGGAGTCCTGGAGTCCTGGGGTCCTGGAGTCCTGGAGTCCTGGAGTCCTGGGGTCCTGGAGTCCTGGGTCCTGGAGTCCTGGAGTCCTGGAGTCCTGGAGTCCTGGAGTCCTGGGTCCTGGAGTCCTGGAGTCCTGGAGTCCTGGAGTCCTGGAATCCTGAGGTCCTGGAGTCCTGGAGTCCTGGGGTCCTGGAGTCCTGGAGTCCTGGATTTCTAGTGGACGGGCGTCGGTTTTTGCCATCGGCTGTGATCAGACTCATGTAAATAAAGGCGCCGCGGTTTGTTGTTGGTTTGTTGTCGGTTTCGTGGATACAAGAGCTCGAAATGAGTTTCCTCCGCAGGGCGTCTGGGCGTCTCCCTTAGAGACAGAGTGAGGAGCTCAGTCACACGGGAGGAGCTCGGAGTAGAGCCGCTGCTCCTCCACGTCGAGAGGAGCAGTTGAGGCTCGGGCATCTGTTCCGGATGCCTCCTGGGCGCCTCCCTCAGGAGGTGTTCATGTCCCACCGGGAGGAGGCCCCGGGGAAGACCCAGGACACGCTGGAGGGACTATGTCTCTGGACTGGCCTGGGAACACCTCGGGGTCCCCCCGGAGGAGCTGGAGGACGTGTCTGGGGTGAAGGAAGTCTGGGAGTCCCTGCTTAGGCTGATGCCCCCGCGACCCGACCCCGGATAAGAGGAAGAAAATGGATGGATGGATGTTGTCGGTTTGTTGTCGGTTGATTTAGTGAAGTGAAAGTTTGATGCGGCTGAAGTTCGTTTTTGGGTCTGAACTTCCTCTCGGTTTGGGGGCGGAGTTTAACCCCACCTCACGTGCACTTTAACCCCACCTCACGTGCACTTTAACCCCACCTCACGTGCACTTTAACCCGGCCTCACATGCACTTTAATCCCACCTCACGTGCACTTTAATCCCATCTCACGTGCACTTTAACCCCACCTCACGTGCACTTTAACCCGGCCTCACGTGCACTTTAACCCCCACCTCACGTGCACTTTATCCCAACCTCACGTGCACTTTACCCCGACCTCACGTGCACTTTAACCCGGCCTCACGTGCACTTTAACCCCCACCTCACGTGCACTTTAACCCCACCTCACGTGCACTTTATCCCAACCTCACGTGCACTTTACCCCACCTCACGTGCACTTTAACCCGGCCTCACATGCACTTTAACCCCACCTCACGTGCACTTTAACCCGGCCTCACGTGCACTTTAACCCCACCTCACGTGCACTTTAACCCCACCTCACGTGCACTTTAACCCGACCTCACGTGCACTTAAACCCGGCCTCACGTGCACTTTAACCCCACCTCACGTGCACTTTAACCCCACCTCACGTGCACTTTAACCCGGCCTCACATGCACTTTAACCCCACCTCACGTGCACTTTAACCCACCTCACGTGCACTTTAACCCCACCTCACGTGCACTTTAACCCGTCACCTCACGTGCACTTTAACCCCCACCTCACGTGCACTTTAACCCGGCCTCACATGTACTTTAACCCGGCCTCACGTGCACTTTAACCCCACCTCACGTGCACTTTAACCCCACCTCACGTGCACTTTAACCCCACCTCACGTGCACTTTAACCCCACCTCACGTGCACTTTAACCCGGCCTCACGTGCACTTTAACCCCCACCTCACGTGCACTTTAACCCGGCACTCACACGTGCACTTTAACCCCCTCACGTGCACTTTAACCCACCTCACGTGCACTTTAACCCCCACCTCACGTGCACTTTAACCCCCACCTCACTTCACTTGCACTTTAACCCACACTTTACACCTCACGTGCACTTTAACCCGGCCTCACGTGCACTTTAACCCCACCTCACGTGCACTTTAACCCGGCCTCACGTCACTTTAACCCGTGCCTTTACCCCACCTCACGTGCACTTAACCCCTCACGTGCACTTTAACCCCACCTCACGTGCACTTTAACCCGGCCTCACGTGCACTTTAACCCGGCCTCACGTGCACTTTAACCCGACCTCACGTGCACTTTAACCCGGCCTCACGTGCACTTTAACCCCACCTCACGTGCACTTTAACCCAGCCTCACGTGCGCTTTAACCCGAGTCTGAATCAGCGGTGTGTAAAATGGGACGTGGGCCTCACCTCCGGGTTGTCCTCGGGCTCCTGAAACACAAACAGAACAAACATCAGAAAAACTCACAGGAGTAAAAATACTTCTACTCTGTACTCTGGAGTACTGTTACTTCAATAAAAATATGACTCAAATTAGAGTAAAAATATGACTCTTTTTACTCCTATTTGAGTCATAAAAATGTACCTCAAATAGGAGTAAAATGTGCTGTAGAAACACTCTGAAAAGTACATTTAGTTTCAAGTGTGTTTGAGTTTTCTTGTGTTGGACTGAGGAGAAAAATGTTGCATAATTCCTCTTTAAATAAAACCTGCTGTGTCATTGTCCCGTCACCTGTCTGTGTGCTTTGTCCCTGCCGGTGTGTGTGTGTGTATAGTGTGTGTGTATGTGTGTGTGTGTGTGTGTGTGTATAGTGTGTTGTGTGTGTGTGTGTGTGTGTGTGTGTATAGTGTGTGTATAGTGTGTGTGTGTGTGTGTGTATAGTGTGTGTGTGTGTGTGTATAGTGTGTGTGTGTGTGTGTGTGTATAGTGTGTGTGTGTGTATAGTGTGTGTGTGTGTGTGTGTGTGTGTGTGTGTGTGTGTATAGTGTGTGTGTGTGTGTGTGTGTGTGTGTATAGTGTGTGTGTGTGTGTGTGTGTGTGTGTGTGTATAGTGTGTGTGTGTGTGTATAGTGTGTGTGTGTGTGTGTGTGTGATAGTGTGTGTGTGTGTGTGTGTGTATAGTGTGTGTGTGTGTGTATAGTGTGTGTGTGTGTATAGTGTGTGTGTGTATAGTGTGTGTGTGTGTGTGTGTGTGTGATAGTGTGTGTGTGTGTGTGTGTGTGTGATAGTGTGTGTGTGTGTGTGTGTGTGTGTGTGATAGTGTGTGTGTGTGTGTATAGTGTGTGTGTGTGTGTGTGTGTGTGTGTGTGTGTGTATAGTGTGTGTGTGTGTGTGTGTGTGTGTGTGTGTGTGTGTGTGTGTGTGTGTGTGTGTGTGTGTGTGTGTGTGTGTGTATAGTGTGTGTGTGTGTATAGTGTGTGTGTGTGTGTGTGTGTGTGTGTGTGTGTGTGTGTGTGTGTGTGTGTGTGTGTGTATAGTGTGTGTGTGTGTGTGTGTGTGTGTGTGTCTGCGGGTGAAGACGAGGGTGAAACTTTACTTGGAGGAAATGTTAGTGATTCAAACCGGTCGGTCCAGTCGGGGGTTTTATCTCTGTCACAGTGAAAACACAAACACAGGGAATCAAACCCTCAACCTCACCGCCCACACTCTGCCCCTGTCACTGTCAGGGAGCGTGCACGGGCGCGGTCGGGCTCCACCGGGTCTGGCTCCAGTTCAGGTTTGATCTAAAATTAAACCGTTTTGATCTTTTCAATCGTGTGAACCGGTCACACTTTTACATTTTCTCCTGTAGTTTCCGTTTCAGTCTGTGGAGTTTAAAGAAGAAAAGAAGAAGAAAAGAAGAAGAAAAGAAGAAGAAGAAGAAGAAAAGAAGAAGAAAAGAAGAAGAAGGTTTGTGAACATTTGAGACGTGTCGGTGTGTGAACGTGACCTGGACGTTCACACACATGTCACATGTTAAAGATCAGATCACTTTAGAATGAAAGTGACGTGAGTGTGTCTTGATGGGACCAGTGGAAATCTCTTCGTGGTTTTTGTTCTCGAGACATTAGTCCCGTTTTTTCCCCTTGTTTGATCCTGATGAGTCATTTCCAGAGGAACAGTGAAGAAATGAATCGTTTTATCCTTTCAGAGCTTCTAGATCAACCAAATACACAACAAAACCTGCCCATGTTTCTCCGACGCTGCTGAAGTCAGTGACATAGTGACATAGTCACATAGTGTGTCCGGTGTCATGGCGACGTAGGTACAGTTGCTACAGGGACATGTGACGGTGCAAAGACTCTATTTACACACAGTGACAGGTGAACACTCCAAAGGTGTAAAAAAAAAAAAAAAAAAACACTGTGTGAACCACGTGATGATGTAAAACAGTTGGGTGGGACTCAAACTTCCTCCTCGTCGTTTTGAGCTCCAGGCCCCAAATATGTTCATGTACTATTTTTGTTTTTGAATTTTTGTTGTACCTGCGCAAATAAATAAATAAATGAAATGAAATGTGTTTGGTTTTGGAGCACAGATCCAAGTGTCCAGGGTCGAGTTTGAAAAAATCACATTTGTGTGGTTCAGTCGTTAAAAGATCAGAAACACGTAAAATCAGATGTTTGTCGCTGCGGACGACGGTGACTCGGTTTTTCTCCAGCATCAGTGTTCGTGGAAAAACAAGGAAGTGTGACAAAAACACTTTTAGACACTTTGAGGATTTAAACATCAACAGTTTATGTTGTGAAAAGAGAAAAGAATCGTACAGAAAGTGAAAGTGGCTGTTGGACAAAGTATCATGTGAAAATCTATATTTGATTAATAAACAGTGTCGGGAAGTTTACTTTTAAAATGTAATCCCCTACAGATTACAGATTACACACTCCAAAATGTAGTTTGTAACAGAATCCATTAAATTACTTAAAGTGAGTAATGTAATCTGATTACTTGATTTGCTGTAGAGAAACAAAGACGAGGAAATCTTCACATAAGAAGTTTTGTCTGATAAAAGAAAATAAAAAACCCAAACTTTACTGAACCAAATTAAAAATATTATTGATAGAAAATGAAGAAACACGTCCACACAGCAGGATTTAGACCTGGTCTAGTCCTGGTTTAGATCTAGTTTAGACCTAGTTTTAGTCCTGGTTTAGACCTGGTTTAGTTTCCAGCAATGACTCTCTCTCTCTGTGACAGAGGGGTGTTCTCTCTGTGTCAGAGGGGTGTTCTCTCTGTGTGACAGAGGGGTGTTCTCTCTGTGTGTCAGAGGGGTGTTCTCTCTGTGTGACAGAGGGGTGTTCTCTCTCTGTGTCAGAGGGGTGTTCTCTCTGTGTGACAGAGGGGTGTTCTCTCTGTGTGACAGAGGGGTGTTCTCTCTGTGTCAGAGGGGTGTTTCTCTCTGTGTGACAGAGGGGTGTTCTCTCTGTGTGAAGAGGGGTGTTCTCTCTGTGTGACAGAGGGGTGTTCTCTCTGTGTGTCAGAGGGGTGTTCTCTCTGTGTGACAGAGGGTGTTCTCTCTGTGTCAGAGGGGTGTTCTCTCTCTGTGACAGAGGGGTGTTCTCTCTCTGTGACAGAGGGGTGTTCTCTCTGTGTGACAGAGGGGTGTTCTCTCTGTGTGACAGAGGGGTGTTCTCTCTGTGACAGAGGGGTGTTCTCTCTGTGTCAGAGGGGTGTTCTCTCTCTGTGTGACAGAGGGGTGTTCTCTCTCTGTGTGACAGAGGGGTGTTCTCTCTGTGTGACAGAGGGGTGTTCTCTCTGTGTCAGAGGGGTGTTCTCTCTCTGTGTCAGAGGGGTGTTCTCTCTGTGTCAGAGGGGTGTTCTCTCTGTGTGACAGAGGGTGTGTTCTCTCTGTGTCAGAGGGTGTTCTCTCTGTGTGTCAGAGGGGTGTTCTCTCTGTGTGACAGAGGGTGTTCTCTCTGTGTGACAGAGGGGTGTTCTCTCTGTGTGACAGAGGGGTGTTCTCTCTGTGTGACAGAGGGGTGTTCTCTCTGTGTGTCAGAGGGGTGTTCTCTCTGTGTCAGAGGGGTGTTCTCTCTCTGTGTCAGAGGGGTGTTCTCTCTGTGTCAGAGGGGTGTTCTCTCTGTGTGACAGAGGGGTGTTCTCTCTGTGTCAGAGGGGTGTTTCTCTCTGTGTCAGAGGGGTGTTCTCTCTGTGTGACAGTGGGGTGTTCTCTCTGTGTGACAGAGGGGTGTTCTCTCTGTGACAGAGGGGTGTGTTTCTCTCTGTTGTGACAGAGGGGTGTTCTCTCTGTGTGACAGAGGGGTGTTCTCTCTGTGTCAGAGGGGTGTTCTCTCTGTGTCAGAGGGTGTGTCAGAGGGGTGTTCTCTCTGTGTCAGAGGGGTGTTCTGTTCTGCTGAGAGGGGTGGTGTCTGCTGAGTGTTCGGTTCTGTGTTTGTGTCGTGATGTTTTCACTTTGTACATGTGCAGGTTTATCACAGATGCAGCGAGAACGAGAATGAAAATTACAATTGTTTGCAGGAGCGAGTGGAGCAGGACTGAACAGTGCGACTGTCCCAACAACACATGAAAACAGATTTAATAATAAAACCAGAACAGAAACAATAAAGTTAGAGATTAAAAATGAGATTAACGCGATTATAAAACATAATGCGCCAAATCTGACTGTAATTAATGAACCACAATTAACGTGATAATCTGACACCTTTAATTAAACCAGTAATTCCACTTTTATAAGGAGCTGGAACATGAGTCACTTTAAAACAAAACCACGACTCTGACAAACGACAATTAACAAAACCAAAGACCATTTAAAATATGACATTTCCTTTACAAATACACTTCATCATCTGAACCCGACAAGTTCAGACAAATATAAAAGTAAAAGTTCTTTTGAACAGAAGAGTTCGGTTCACGGTGTCCAGACGAAACAAACACAAGTGGAAAAACTGTTCATGATGGAAAAAGAAAAAACATCTGTCCAGTGTCATGTGATCACTTTGACCAATCAGAGCGAGAGGAGCCGAGCCAAAGATTAAAAAGAGTTTTTAAGACGACTGAAGGATTTTGAGCTGAGAAAAAGTTTATGATCAGTAAAAATCGCCACAAAATCTGAAATTTTTGAAAGTTGCAGCCCCTGTCAGCCCCTGTCAGCCCCTGTCAGCCCCTGTCAGCCCCTGTCAGCTCCTGTCAGCCCCTGTCAGCCCCTGTCAGCCCCTGTCAGTTTGTGTTACTTTGCCTCTGTGAGAAAAATCTTATCTCGTCTCAGAGGATTTTTCCGCTGAAGTTCCAGTGAGAGTCTCGACGAGAAACACAAACAAACAAACAAACAAACAAACAAACAAACGAACAAACAAACAAACAAACAAACAAACAAACAAACAAACAAACAAACAAACAAACAAACAAACAAACAAACAAACAAACAAACAAACAAACAAACAAACAAACAAACAAACCCGTGCAGATATTTGACCAGGTCGATGAGCCGCGTTTGCTTCGCCGCTGAACTGTCACATCCAGGTCATGTTACGTGTTGATTGGTCGGTGCTCGGTCACATGACCAGGACACAGTCACAGGACAGATACAGATTATTATTGTTTTTATTGTTTTTATTGTTTTTATTGTTGAAGAATAACTGTGTTGTTTTTTTCACGTTCACCTCGAGCTGTGGGGACGTCTCACTCAGATGTGTGTCTGTGTCTCTGTGTGTGTGTGTGTGTGTGTATGTGTGTGTGTGTGTATGTGTGTGTGTGTGTGTGTGTGTATGTGTGTGTGTGTGTATGTGTGTGTGTGTGTGTGTGTGTGTGTGTGTGTGTGTGTGTGTGTGTGTGTGTATGTGTGTGTGTGTGTGTGTGTGTGTGTGTGTGTGTGTGTGTGTGTGTGTATGTGTGTGTGTATGTGTGTGTGTGTGTGTGTGTGTGTGTGTGTGTGTGTGTGTGTGTGTGTGTGTGTGTGTGTGTGTGTGTGTGTGTGTGTGTGTGTGTGTGTGTGTATGTGTGTATGTGTGTGTGTGTGTGTATGTGTGTGTGTGTGTGTGTGTGTGTGTGTGTGTGTGTGTGTGTGTGTGTGTGTGTGTGTGTGTGTGTGTGTGTGTGTGTGTGTGTGTGTATGTGTGTATGTGTGTGTGTGTGTGTGTCTGTGTGTGTGTGTGTGTGTGTGTGTGTATGTGTGTATGTGTGTGTGTGTGTGTGTGTGATATCGTATCGTCAAAAGTCTCATAATAATATCGTGGTCTGTATCGATATATCGAATCACAAGTTTCTTTGTTTAAATTCAGGTTTTATAAACATCAGAAACTACATTTCCCATGATTCATTTCAGCGCAGACGACCTGAAGAAATGTGTTTTTACTTGAATTCTTGGGATTTTGACGGAAATATTTCACACCAGAATCTTGTCAAAGTGTTTTAAAAACAAAAAAGTGTCAAATCTACAATTATATCGACCTCTGCAGAATATCACAATAAATATCGTATCGAGAGATTTAGATATTGTTACATCTCCGGTCCTTATATGTGTGATCCTCAGAGGTCCAGAACTGAACCAGGACTGAACCAGGACTGAACCAGGACTGAACCAGGACTGAACCAGGACTGAACCAGGACTAAACCAGGTCCATGTGTGTGTTCTCATCTCTGTGTCTTACACTTGTTCTGATCCAGTTCCATTTTGTTCTAAACACATTCAGGAAAGGTTCTAAAGGTTCTAAAGGTTCTAAAGGTTCTGCTCTGTTCTGAAAATGAGACTTTTTCAGGATCCAGATCTGAGGAAAACCAGGATCTGGTTTGGATCTGATTTTTACCAGAAGAAAAAAACATGAACTTTTGCTCCAGAGTCATAAACCAGTTTTACAACCACCAAGAATGTGACCTTAAACCTGGACTAAACCTGGACTAAACCAGGACTAAACCTGGACTAAACCTGGACTAAACCTGGACTGAACCAGGTCTGAACCTGGATTAAACCTGGACTAAACCAGGACTAAACCAGGACTAAATGTGTGGACAGTTTTGTGTTGTTCTGATCTAATCTCAGTTTTCATATTTGCATGACCCATGTTTGACTTGAGAAAATTTACATGAAAATTCTGAACAAAAGTCCTGGAAAAGTCCTGAGTCCAGACCTGCAGGGACCATGTCCAGACCTGGAGTCTCTCTGGAAAAGTCCTGAGTCCAGACCTGCAGGGACCATGTCCAGACCTGGAGTCTCTCGTTGGTGTTTGGAAAACGGTTTGATCCGTGTGTATTTGATAATGATTCCGGGACCAGACCAGACCTGGAATCATGATCTGTTATCCATCTCAGTCCTGGTCTCAGTCCTGGTTTAGTCCTGGTCTCAGTCCTGGTCTCAGTCCTGGTCTCAGTCCTGGTCTCAGTCCTGGTTTAGTCCTGGTCTCAGTCCCGGTCTCAGTCCCGGTCTCCTGTCTCAGTCCTGGTTTAGTCTCAGTCCCGGTCTCAGTCCTGGTCTCAGTCCTGGTTTAGTCCTGGTCTCAGTCCCGGTCTCAGTCCTGGTCTCAGTCCTTATCATCCGACAGTCTACGAGTGAGCACCTCTGGACCCGTCCCAACACTCAGTCCTGGTTTAGTCCTGGTTTAGCCCTGGTTTACACCTGGTTTACACCTGGTTTAGTCCTGGTTTAGTCCTGGTTTAGTCCTGGTTTACACCTGGTTTAGACCTGGTTTAGTCCTGGTTTAGTCTGTTATCTTTTTTTTTTTTTTCCATTTTTCATTTAAACACAAAATCAAAAACTGAAAATTTGAATCTTTATCTGTTTTTTCATTTTGGTTTTGGAGACAAATAATGAAGAAAATCTTTTCTTTCTTTTTTTTTTTTCGTTTTCTTATTTTTGATTTTATTTTGAAAAACAAAGACACAGATTTCTTTGCCTGTTTTAATGTTGATATTTAATTGAACTGAAGTTTTTGTCTGTGGATCCAGAGTCGACCATAAAACGGTCATAAAAATGTGTTTTATGACAGTTTTACAGTTGAACAGAGGAAAGTTTGTCGTTGTTTCCTGTTTCTAAGACGTGAAAAGAAAAAACAAACGTGTTTGTCACAAAAACTGCAGCGATTTTTCAGCTTTGTCCTTCAGCAGAAAACTTCAAATAAACCAGAAAATCAAATATCAACATTTAAATAAACGAGACAGTTTTTTGATTGGTGATATTTGAAAAAAAATGTTAATGAAAAATTGAAAATCGAGGTCGAAATCTGTTTTTTGTTTGACACTAAAACAGAAAAATAAAATAAACAGTTGAGCTCTGACCTGACTCTGACCTGACTCTGACCTGACTCTGACTCTGACCTGACTCTGACCTGACTCTGACCTGACTCTGACCTGACCTGACTCTGACCTGACTCTGACCTGACCTGACCTGACCTGACTCTGACCTGACTCTGACCTGAGCTCTGATCCTCCTTGTCAATAAACGCAACAATGACGTCACCACGACAACCACGAGAATTTACACCAACACAGACCGGAACTAAACCAGGACTAAACCAGAACTAGACCAGGACTAAACCAGGACTAAACCAGGACTAAACCAGAACTAAACCAGGACTAAACCAGGACTAAACCAGAACTAAACCAGGACTAAACCAGGACTAAACCAGGACTAAACCAGGACTAAACTAAACCAGGACTAAACCAGGACTAAAGAACTAAACCAGGACTAAACCAGGACTAAACCATAACTAAACCAGGACTAAACCAGGACTAAACCAGAACTAAACCTAAACAGGACTAACCAGAACTAAACCAGGACTAAACCAGGACTAAACCAGAACTAAACCAGGACTAAACCAGGACTAAACCAGAACTAAACCAGGACTAAACCAGGACTAAACCAGAACTAAACCAGGACTAAACCAGGACTAAATTCAGTGTTGGAAGAAGTTTCCATTTGAAGTAAAAGTACAGACACCAGAGCCAAGAAATACTCAAGTAAAAGTACCACAAAAGTATTAAAGTACCTGTTAAAAAAATACTTCAACAGTAAAAAGTAAAAATATTTTGTGCAGGTTTGATTTTCAAATGTCGTGAATTTATTGAGTTTTTCAAATGAAATTTGTTGAACAGAAAAAAAAAGATTTAAAAAATTTATATTTCCATCTATTTTTATTTGTGTTTTTGTGTTTTTTTCAAATCTGGAAGCGTCAAATAAACCTCAGACCAGAACACAAATACTTTCACTCATCTACAAAGTACTGCAGTAAAAGTACAAATACCTGCTCCAAAAACTACTGCAGTAAAAATCTCCATTTTACTCAGACAAAATATGAAATTATAATTTACCTGTGAAGAAGAGGAGGAGACACAGAGCCCCCCACAGAGCGCCGGGTCCGACCATGATCCTGCTTTAGTCCTGGGGTTTAGTCCTGGTTTAGTTCTGCTGTAGACCCGGTTTAGTCCTGCTTTAGTCCTGCTTTAGTCCTGGTTTGATCCTGATTTGATCCTGTACCTGCAGTAAACTCAGTGATGCCTCATACCTGTTGGACAGGTGCTTTGGCCCCGCCCCCTCTCTCTGCTGTACCTGTATAAGGCCCCGCCCCTTTGCCTTATAGCCCCGCCCCCTCTGTCCTCTGGCCCCGCCCCCTCTGTCCTCTGATTATTTAGAGCTTAAACAAGTGTGTTTGTGTTTGTCAGAGTCAGGAGACGAGGGCGAGGGGGCGGGGCTGAGGGAGGAGGAGGCGGGGCTGGGTTGTGTGTGTGTGTGTGTTGTGTGGTGTGTGTTTTTGGCCTGTGGCATGTTGTTCGGTGTGTGTTTGTTTTGTTTGTTGCTTTGTGTTTTGTGTTTATTGATAAGCCTCGATAATAATCACCTCGTTTATTTAATTTCATTCTCAGGTTCTTTAAAAAATCTCCTCCTGAGGACATAAAAACTCAAAAGATCCAAAGCTCTGCTCAAAAAAATCACATTTATATTTGAAAAATCTAAAAACAAGACATTTTCAGGGTGAAACGAGACGTTTTTTTGTTTAAGTTTGTCTAAAATTTAAAGTTTGTGTCATTTTTTTTTTTTTTCAATATTTGTATTAATTTTCAGACAATAAAAATTCCACATGAACAACTGACCACATTAACAGGTCAACATACGACCAAAAATAATCATAATAATAAAAATAAATAAATAAAATATAATAAAGGTAATAATAATAATAATAATTACAAACAAATTTCACACACACACACATTCACACATTCACACATTCACACATTCACTAGACAATATTTGCACAATACAA
>NW_026571115.1:38239048-38241548 GCF_026225935.1 Boleophthalmus pectinirostris
ACCAGGACTAAACCAGGACTAAACCAGGAACTAAACCAGGACTAAACCAGGACTAAACCAGGACTAAACCAGGTAAACCAGGACCAGGACTAAACCAGGACTAAAACCAGGACTAAACCAGGACTAAACAGGACTAAACCAGGACTAAACCAGGACTAAACAGGACTAAACCAGGACTAAACCAGGACTAAAACCCAGTGACTTAAACCAGGACTAAACCGTTTTCAGTCCTGGTCTGGTCCGGTCTCAGTCCTGGTCTTTCTGGTTTGGTTCTGGACCTGGTTTAGTCCTGATTCAGTCCTTGTTCAGTCGAATGAACGAATGAAACACAGATTCTTCTCTTTTACAAAATGCTCCAGATTCTCCTGATATTAACACTTTATTTTGACCACGACTTTATTCTCATAATATTACACCAGCAAGTGTTGTTGTTTTCTGACCCTTAAACTCCGTCGTAGGAATCAAATGTGAAACGTGGAAACAGACGCAAATCTGCAAAACGAATTTACCAACGAGGACGAATAAAACGACTGAACCGAAACCAAACGAACCGAACTGAACCGAAGTTGTGGATGTGGTTCTTGTTCGTGAATCGACGATGAAAAGGAAACACAGAAAACCTTCAGACGAGTCACGCAAAATTCTATTATATAAGATCAAAAGAGCCGCTCTTTTCAAACGGCTCTTTTCAAACGATTCCAGGAGACGAGCCGAAAGTCTCGCAGTTACAAAAGCGGCAGGTGAACAGGTGATTCCTCGTTTAGTGGAAATGTGGATCAGAACCTGAACTGGTTTTTCGAGGTCCTGTTAGTGACGGACGCGTGACGAGGTTCTGACTCACGCTTCCCCGACGTTCCTCTGTTTTCTCAAACTAAACGTGACTCGGCACATTTTTGACTGACCCATTTTCCGCCCAGATGCCCTTCCACAAAAACAAAGGTGTGGTTTTGTCAGAGTCGAAGCTCCGCCTCCGTCACCGGGATTTGTTCACTAGTTTCATTTTTTTGATTATTTCACATTTTCAAGTGAATAACACACGTTTTTGTTTTGGGAAGTTTAATTTTAAAATGTAATCCCCTACAGATTACAGATTACATCACAATTTCTTCTTCTGTAATTACTTAAAGTGAGTAATGTAATCTGATTACTTTGGATTACTTGATTTGCTGTAGAGAAACAAAGACGAGGAAATCTTCACATAAGAAGTTTTGTCTGATAAAAGAAAATAAAAAGTCCAAACTTTACTGAACCAAATTAAAAATATTATTGATAGAAAATGAAGAAACACGTCCACACAGCAGGATTTAGTCCTGGTCTAGTCCTGGTTTAGTCCTGGTTTAGACCTGGTTTAGTCCTGGTTTAGTCCTGGTTTAGACCTGGTTTAGTCCTGGTTTAGTCCTGGTTTAGTCCTGGTTTAGACTGGTTTAGTCCTGGTTTAGACCTGGTTTTAGTCCTGGTTTAGTCCTGGTTTAAGACCTGGTTTAGTCCTGGTTTAGTCCTGGTTTAGTCCTGGTTTAGACCTGGTTTAGTCCCTGGTTTAGTCCTGGTTAGACCTGGTTTAGTCCTGGTTTAGTCCTGGTTTAGTCCTGGTTTAGACCTGGTTTACCTGGTTTAGACCTGGTTTAGTCCTGGTTTAGTCCTGGTTTAGACCTGGTTTAGTCCTGGTTTTCCTGGTTTTAGTCCTGGTTTAGACCTGGTTTTAGTCCTGTTTAGTCCTGGTTTAGACCTGGTTTAGTCCTGGTTTAGTCCTGGTTTAGTCCTGGTTTGTCTGGTTTTTTAGACCTGGTTTAGCCTGGTTTAGGGTTTAGACCTGGTTTAGTCCTGGTTTAGTCCTGGTTTAGACCTGTTTAGTCCTGGTTTAGTCCTGGTTTAGAGAACCTGGTTTAGTCCTGGTTTAGTCCTGGTTAGTCCTGGTTTAGACCTGGTTTAGAGACCTGGTTTTAGATGGTTTAGACCTGGTTTAGACCTGGTTTTAGACCTGATTAGAGTCCTGGTTTAGTCTTTTAGTCCTGGTTTAGACCTGGTTTAGTCCTGGTTTAGACCTGGTTTAGTCCTGGTTTAGTCTGGTTTAGACCTGGTTTAGTCCTGGTTTAAGACCTGTTTAGACCTGTTTAGACCTGGTTTAGTCTGGTTTAGACCTGGTTTAGTCCTGGTGTTGGTTTAGACCTGGTTTTAGTCCTGGTTTAGACCTGGTTTAGTCCTGGTTTAGTCCTGGTTTAGTCTGTTTAGTCTGGTTTAGACCTGGTTTAAGACCTGGTTTAAACCTGGTTTAGTAAAAATCCCTCTGTGTTAAACCATTTATTTGAACAAAGTAACCTGTAATCCAATTCCCACTCACTGAAACAGTAACTGTAACTGAATACAGTTACTCATCATTTGTACTCTGATTACTTAACTCCAGTACATGTAATGTACTCCCCCCCCCGTCGCTGTGACGGTCGGTGATCCTGCTCCACCTGGAGAATCCGGCCCTGGTTTTTCACTTTTTTTTCTTTTTTTT
>NW_026571115.1:38244048-38266548 GCF_026225935.1 Boleophthalmus pectinirostris
TTGTGTGTGTGGTGTGTGTGTGTGTACGTGTGTGTGTGTGTATGTGTGTGTGTGTGTGACATGTGTGTGTGTGTGTGTGTGTGACATATGTGTGTGTGTGTGTGTGTGACATATGTGTGTGTGTGTGTGTGTGTGTGTGTGTGTGTGTGTGTGTGTGTGTGTTGTGTGTGTGTGTGTTTGTATTTTATTGGTTTTACATATTTGTGTTATGACTCTGTGTTTAAGATTCTCTGCAGTGGAAAATCCCCAAACACAAACACAGACAGGGACACTGACAGGTGACAGGGACACTGACAGGTGCAGGGGACAGGTGCAGTGTATTTTTAGTCTCTTTTTTTGTTGTTTGTTTATTTATTTATTTGTTTGTTTGTTTGTTTGTTGTTTGTTTGTTTTTTGTTTGTCTGTTTGTTTATTTGTTTGTTTGTCTTGTTTGTTTGTTTGTTTGTTTATTTGTTTGTTTGTCTGTTTGTTTATTTGTTTGTTTGTTTGTTTATTTGTTTGTTTGTTTGTTTGTTGTTTGTTTTTGTTTGTTTGTTTGTTTGTTTGTTCTTGTTCTCGTCACATTTGTCTCTTTATAAACACACACTTGTTCTTCATCTTCCTCAGGACTCGTGGCTCCTCTTCATCAGTTCGGGTCGTGGACCTGAGGCCTGGAGCTTCAGGGTTCTGCTCTTTTCTGGACTGAGATGTTCTGTTGTTTTTCCAGGTCAGGGGTCACAGCTCCGAGTGTCCGATCACCACGAGCTCCACTGGTGCTTCACCTTCAGACCTTCTGCAGCTCCTCCTTCAGCCTCTGGTGTTTCTCTGGTGTTTCTCTGGTGTTTCTCTCTCTGGTGTTTCTCTGGTGTCTCGTCTTCTTCTCTCCTGATGTTTCCATCTCTTGGTGTTGTGATGTTCCACCACGGCTCTGCTCTGTTCTTCTCCAGCTCCACTCTGTCTGGTTGGTTCATCTCCGTCCTGTCCGTCTGGATC
Organism: Boleophthalmus pectinirostris; assembly: GCF_026225935.1. NCBI lineage: Eukaryota > Metazoa > Chordata > Actinopteri > Gobiiformes > Gobiidae > Boleophthalmus > Boleophthalmus pectinirostris. The sequence continues at coordinate 38,245,021 of NW_026571115.1, forward strand.
TGAAGTCCCACGGGATCTTGGCTCGGTCTTTCTCCACGACCTCTGGAGGTGTTTGACCTTGACCTTGTGGTCTCCAGCTCGTCCTCTGCTCAGATGTTTCTGTGAGTGTGGCTCCTCTTGGTTCTGTGGTTCATGTTTGTTTCCCTGCAGCTCTGAGCTGGACTGTGTCAGGAGCCTCAGTCCAGACCGAGACTCTGGTCTGGTCCAGACCGAGACTCTGGTCTGGTCCAGACCGAGACTCTGGTCTGGTCCAGACCGAGACTCTGGTCTGGTCCAGACCGAGACTCTGGTCTGGAGAAACATCTGGACTCTGAGAAATAGAAATATACAGTCAGTGTCTGCACTTGTGTTAACTGCTCTGTGTTCTGGACTGTAACCTCTGTCTCTGTGTCTGTGTGTCTCTGTGTCTCTGTGTCTCTGTGTCTCTGTGTCTCTGTGTTTGTGTCTCTGTGTCTCTGTGGTCTCGCTCTGTGGTCTGCTGTGTGTCTGTGTGTTCTGTGTGTCTGTGTGTCTCTGTGTGTCTCTGTGTGTCTCTGTCTCTGTCTCTGTGTGTCTGTGTTGTCTCTGTGTGTCTGTGTGTCTCTGTGTGTCTGTGTCTGTGTCTCTGTGTGTGTCTCTCTGTGTCTGTGTGCTCTGTGTGCTGTGTCTCTGTGTGTCTGTGTGTGTCTGTGTGTCCTGTGTGTGTGTCTTCTGTGTCTCTGTGTGTGTCTCTGTGTCTCTGTCTGTGTGTCTGTGTCTCTGTGTGTGTCTCTGTGTCTCTGTCTGTGTCTGTGTGTCTCTGTGTCTGTGTGTCTGTGTGTCTGTGTGTCTCTCTGTGTGTCTCTGTGTCTCTGTCTCTGTGTGTCTGTGTGTCTGTGGTGTGTGTGTCTCTGTGTGTCTCTGTGTGTCTGTGTCTCTGTGTGTCTGTGTCTCTGTGTCTCTGTGGTCTGCGCTGACACCTTGTGGACACACGTGGGACCTGCAGGAGCTCGAGGGACAGACTCAGACCCAGACCCAGACCCAGACCCAGACTCAGACCCAGACCCAGACCCAGACCCAGACTCAGACCCAGACCCAGACCCAGACTCAACCCAGACCCCAGACTCAGACCCAGACTCAGACCCAGACTCAGACCCAGACTCAGACCCAGACCTCAGACCCCAGACTCAGACTCAGACCCAGACCAGACTCAGACCCAGACCCAGACTCAGACCCAGACTCAGACCCAGACTCAGACTCAGACTCAGACCCAGACCCAGACCCAGACTCAGACTCAGACCCAGACTCAGACTCAGACCCAGACTCAGACTCAGACCCAGACCCAGACTCAGACCCAGACCCAGACCAGACTCAGACTCAGACTCAGACTCAAAACCCACGAGAATTTGGAATTTATCTGTTTCTGTCGAATCTTTATTTTATAGTTTTCATTTCAGAATAATCTGTATATTTTACCCAAGAGGAGGACAGGAGCGCACCTGACACAGAGACAGGGGCAGGGGAGGGCACCTGACACAGAGACAGGAGGACGGGAGCGCACCTGACACAGAGACAGGAGGACGGGAGCGCACCTGACACAGAGACAGGAGGACGGGAGCGCACCTGACACAGAGACAGGGACAGGGGAGGGCACCTGACACAGAGACAGGAGGACGGGAGCGCACCTGACACAGAGACAGGGGACAGGGAGGGCACCTGACGCAGAGACAGGAGGACGGAGCGCACTGACACAGAGACAGGGGACGGGAGCGCACCTGACACAGAGACAGGGGCAGGGGAGCGCACCTGACACAGAGACAGGGGCAGGGGAGGGCACCTGACACAGAGACAGGAGGACGGGAGCGCACAGAGGGGAGCGCACCTGACACAGAGACAGGGACAGGGGAGGGCACCTGACACAGAGACAGGAGACAGGGAGGGCACCTGACACAGAGACAGGGCAGGGAGCACCTGACACAGAGACAGGGGCAGGGGAGGCACCTGACACACAGACAGGACAGGGAGGGCACCTGACACAGAGACAGGAGACGGGAGCACCTGACAGGACAGGACAGGGGAGGCACCTGACACAGAGACAGGAGGACGGGAGCGCACCTGACACAGAGACAGGGACAGGGGAGGGCACCTGACACAGAGACAGGGACAGGGGAGGGCACCTGACACAGAGACAGGGACAGGGAGCGCACCTGACACAGAGACAGGGACAGGGGAGGGCACCTGACACAGAGACAGGGACAGGGGAGGGCACCTGACACAGAGACAGGGAGAGGAGGACAGAGTTTCTCTCAGACTCGTCGTGTGAAAGTGTCTCTCTTCTTCTTCTTCTTCTTCTTCTTCTTCTTCTTCTTCTGTCGTTTCTTCTGAACTATTCTTATCAAACAGGTCACAGTTTGTTTGTTTTTTTGCTTTGACGTGAAAGTTTAAATTTTGGCACAAATTCCAAAAGGCTCACAGGACGAACAAAACTCAGGTCCCTCAGGTCCTTCAGGTCCCTCAGGTCCTTCAGATCCTTCAGGTCCCTCAGGTCCTTCAGGTCCCTCTGGTCCCTCAGGTCCTTCAGGTCCCTCAGGTCCTTCAGGTCCCTCAGGTCCTTCAGGTCCCTCTGGTCCCTCAGGTCCTTCAGGTCCCTCAGGTTCTTCAGGTCCCTCTGGTCCTTCAGGTCATCTCTGTTTAGAACCTTTAAACTCCATTATAAACATCCACAGAAGTGCTGCTGTCAAAACAGCAGGGCCTCACCTGTCTCTGTGAGGGGGTGCAGCACCTGTCACCTGTCAGGGCCGGAGTGTCAGGGAGCACCTGTCAGAGCTGTAGTGTCAGGGAGCACCTGTCAGAGTTGTAGTGTCAGGGAGCACCTGTCAGGGCTGTAGTGTCAGGGTGCACCTGTCTGTTACCTGTCAAGGCCGTAGTGTCAGGGAGCACCTGTCAGAGCTGTTGTGTCAGGGAGCACCTGTCAGGGCCGTAGTGTCAGGGAGCACCTGTCAGGGCCGGAGTGTCAGGGAGCACCTGTCAGGACCGTAGTGTCAGGGAGCACCTGTCAGGACCGTAGTGTCAGGGAGCACCTGTCAGGACCGTAGTGTCAGGGAGCACCTGTCAGGGCCGTAGTGTCAGGGAGCACCTGTCAGGGCCGTAGTGTCAGGGAGCACCTGTCAGGGCCGTAGTGTCAGGGAGCACCTGTCAGGGCCGTAGTGTCAGGGAGCACCTGTGTGAGGTGTTTGTACGTGTGTTCGGGCAGCGCCCTCTGCTGGTCCGGGGCAGTGGGCGCTGCTGCTTCATGGCTCCTGTCAGTGTCACCTGCCGCCCCTGTCACCGGACCGAGACCACAAATAAATCAATAAATCAATGAATGTATAAATAAGTATAAATAAATAAATAAATGTATAAATAAATGTATAAATAAATAAATAAATAATTCTCCTGCCGGTATCTGCGGATGTTACAAAAGTTTATTTATGTTTAGTTTTTCAAATATTCTTAATTATTTTGTGTTTTTGCTGATTTGCCTGATTCATGAAACGTTTGAGGAAATGTTCCAAAGTGACTGAAATAAACTGTAAATTATTATTTTTTCAGATTTTATTTTTCGGATTCCGCTGCGGTTTGTTTTACTGTGGACCGGAAACGGGCCGCGCTGCTTCCGGTGTCGCTCTGGTCCATCTTGTTTTTGGCTCGAACAAAACGCGGCTAAAACGCGTCCATTCCGCCTCCAGAGCCCAGCGCCGCGCTTCCGAACCGGACCGGACTTGTTCCTCGCGTCCTTTCTCCGGTACCGGGAGCCGTGAGGAGCTGGAGCCGCGGGCGAACCGGAGCCACACCCAGAAACGAGGCGAATGTCCCCGTTAGCAGCGCGGCTAAGTCAGGCTAACGCCGCCGCCTCCGAGCCGCGCTCCGAGCCCCGCCGCGCGCGCTGAAACCCGGCGGGACCGCGGGGCTGCGCCGGGACCGGGACCGGGTCTGGACCGGGGCTGGTGTCCGGGGAGACGGAGCGGGAGCGAGGGGACATGTGGACGCCGTGTGCGGACTGAGAGCTGCAGGAGGACCGGGGGAGGCGGCGGATCGGGACCCGTTAGCTCCGAGGCTAACTCTTGTTTTTGGGATCCACATTAAGCCGCGGTGAGTTCGGCCGCTGTGCCCGGGGCCGGGGCCGCTGTGCCCGGGCCCGGGCCGCTGTGCCCGGGCCGGGGGCCGCTGTGCCCGGGCGGGGGCCGCTGGGCCGGGGGCCGCTCGGGCCGGGGGAGCTCGTCCCGGGTCACGCCGGGCGGAGCTGCGGCGCTTTGTCCCTGTCCCAGATTCACTGTCCCACTTTGAGTTAATGGGACAAATGAAGCGTCTCTAATGTGAACGCGGCGGATAAGTCACGTTCACGGAGCGTTTGTGTAAATCTGACCCGAAAGATTTTAACAAAACCAACGATTTAACCCAATTTAGACAAATAACGCCCCAGATGGCACTGATTTGGACCAATCTGGACTAAACCAGGACGAAATTAGGACTACATCAGGTCTAAACCAGGACTAAACTAAGACCAAACCAGGACAACATCAGGACTACATCAGGTCTAAACCAGGACTAGACCAGGACAAGACCAGGACAAGACCAGGACCCAGGACTAAGACCAGGACTAGACCAGGACTAGACCAGGACTAGACCAGGACTAGACCAGGTTTTGACTAATCTGATTCCTGCCAACTGTAAAGAGGAGCAGAAATTGTCTTTGGTCCTGGTTTAGACCTGGTTTGGTCCTGGTTTAGACCTGGTTTAAACCCACAGTTGTGTTAAAATGTTGTAAATGTGTTGTAGTTTTATCATAATCTTTGGTTTGTGTCGTGACCCAGAATGTGCAGATTTAAAACAATTTAAATATGTGAGATTAAGATTAGATCTTTTTAGAGTCAGATTAGATCTTTTTTAATTCACAGAACCGACCCCTGATTTTTAAGTCCGGTTTTGTTGTTCCGTTGTTCCCGGTCTCACTCAGAGCTGTGGTTTTTGTGTTTTTTGTGGTTTGTGTTTGTTTCGTTCACACGTTTGAGGAAGTGTTTCTTTATGATTATTGTGTTGACGTCTGATCTGTCCTCATGTTCCTGTTTCCCCGGGACAGTCCCAGTCCTGAGTCTGTGTCCCCCCCGTCCCCCCGTCCCCAGAGATTTACACTAAACCACTGATATGTCCCAGTTTTATATAAAGGTCTAAACCAGGACCAAAACCAGGACCAAAACCAGGACCAAAACCAGGACTTTCACAGATTTTGACTAATCTGATTCCTGCCAACAGTAAAGAGGATCAGAAATTGTCATTTGTCCTGGTTTAGACCTGCTTTTAGACCTGATTTGGTCCTGGTTTAGACCTGGTTTAATTCCTAGTTTGGTCCTGGTTTTAGACCTGGTTTAGTCCCTGGTTTAGTCCCTGGTTTAGTCCCTGGTTTAGACCTGGTTTAATTCCTGGTTTAGTCCTGGTTTAGACCTGGTTTAGTCCCTGGTTTGCTCCTGGTTTAGTCCCTTTTTTGTCCCTGGTTTAGTCCCGGTTTAGTCTCAGGTGGAACAGATCTTTAGATCATTAGACCATCTTTAGTTTCACTGAGATGCAGCTCCAGGGATGTTTCTGAACACGGTTTAAAGCTTCACTGCGGAACATTTCCTCATAGAGCTTGTTTGGTCTCTGGTCTCTGGTCTCTGGTCTTGGTCCTGCAATTACCAATCTGTCCTGAACTAAAGAAAAAAGGACCTGTTCACTATCGAGAACGACCACTTGATGACATCACGAGGTGGAGCAGAGCGTTTGAAGATTTGCAGATGTAACAGATTCAGAATAAAGAAACAAACAAACACAACTGCAGCTCTGAGTGTGACCACAACAACACAACAAACAACAACACCACAACAACAACAACACAACACAACAACAGCACAACAACACAACACCACAAGAACAATACAACAACAACAACAACAACAACAACAATACCACAACAACAACAACACCACAACAACAACACCACAACAACAACAACAACAACAACAACAACACAACAACAACAACAACAACAACACAACACAACAGAACAACAACAACAATACAACAACAACACAACAACAACACAATACAACAACACAACAACAACAACAACACAACAACAACACAACAACAGAACAGCACAACAACAACAAACAACACAACAACACAACAACAACAGCACAACAACAACACACACAACAACAACAACATACAACAACAACACAACAAACAACAACAACAACAGTAGAACAGTGGATTAAATCTCAGTTTTTGTGTTTCAGAGACTCGACAATTTTTTTGTTGAACATTTGTGTTTAGAGTAAAATCCTTGGTGTTTTTGAGCCGAGCGACACTTTTCACTTTTCACTTTTCTCTTTTCACTTTTCTCTTTTCTCTTTTCTCTTTTCACTTTTCACTTTTCACTTTTCTCTTTTCACTTTTCTCTTTTCTCTTTCCTCTCGTGGATCCGTCGTGTTTAAATCTTTCCTCGTGTGTTTGGTTCAAATAAACGAGAGGCTCCAGGAAGCAGAGGATTATGGGGAATGTAGGACAGACTATTTAAACCGACACTCGCTGACCTCAATACTCCAGGACCCGAGCCAGGACCTGAGTCTGACCTGCAGCCAGGACCTGAGTCTGACCTGCAGCCAGGACCTGAGTCTGACCTGCAGCCAGGACCTGAGTCTGACCTGCAGCCAGGACCTGAGTCTGACCCGCAGCCAGGACCCGAGTCTGACCCGCAGCCAGAACCTGAGTCTGACCTGAGTCTGACCCACAACCAGACCGGGTTTAGTCCCTGGTTGTTTTAGTCTTGTTTTAGTCCCTGGTTTAGTCCTGGTTTAGTCCCGGTTTGGTCTTGGTTTGGTCCCTGGTTTAGTCCTGGTTTGGTTCCGGTTTAGTCCCTGGTTTAGTCCCTGGTTTGGTCCTGGTTTAGTCCCTGGTTTGGTCCTGGTTTAGTCCCTGGTTCGGTCCTGGTTTGGTCCTGGCTTAGTCCTGGTTTATTGAGGAAATGTCCCGCAGTGGAGCTTTATCTGTTGTCTTCAGGTCTGTTTCTTGATTCTATTTTTGGATGCTGCAGATTTGGTCCAATTTTTTTTGACTTTCTCCTTTTCGCCTTTTTTTTTTTGTTCTTTCATCTTAATAAACTCAGAGACTGAAACACAGACTCTAACTCTGGTCTAGACCTGGTTTAGTCCTGGTTTAGACCTGGTTTAGACCTGGTTTAGTCCTGGTCTAGACCTGGTTTAGTCCTGGTTTAGTCCTGGTTCACACAGCTCCAGGGATGTTTCTGAACAGGGTTAAAGCTCCACTGTGGAACTTTTCGTCATAGATGTGTTTTACTCGGTCTCTGGTCTGGTCTCTGGTCTCTGGTCCGGTCTCAGTCCTGGTCTTGGTCTTGGACTGTATGGAGCTGTGATGTTGGTCCTGGTCTTAGTCTTGGTCCTGGTCCTGGTCCTGGTCCTGGTCTTGGTCTTGGTCCTGGTCCTGGTCTTGGTCTGGACTCTGGAGCTGTGATGTTGGTCTTGGTCCTGGTCTTGATCTGGACTCTGGAGCTGTGATGTTGGTCTTGGTCCTGGTACTGGTCTTGGTCCTGGTCTTGGTCTGGACTCTGGAGCTGTGATGTTGGTCTTGGTCCTGGTCTTGGTCTGGACTCTGGAGCTGTGATGTTGGTCCTGGTCTTGGTCCTGGTCCTGGTCTTGGTCCTGGTCTGGACTCTGGAGCTGTGATGTTGGTCTTGGTCCTGGTCTTGGTCTTGGTCCTGGTCTAGACTCTGGAGCTGTGATGTTGTTTCTAAATCCAGTGTGAGACTCGGACACTTCAGAGTGTGACTCAAACAAAACACTTTAATATGAAACACAGGACAGTCCTGGTTTAGTCCAGATTTAGTCCTGGTTTAGTCCAGATTTAGTCCAGATTTAGTCCCTGGTTTAGTCCTGGTTTAGTCCAGGTTTAGTCCCTGGTTTAGTCCTGGTTTAGTCCCTGGTTTAGTCCTAGTTTAGTCCCTGGTTTAGTCCTGGTTTAGTCCTGGTTTAGTCCAGGTTTAGTCCCTGGATTAGTCCTGGTTTAGTCCAGGTTTAGTCCCTGGTTTAGTCCTGGTTTAGTCCTAGGTTTAGTCCCTGGTTTAGTCCTGGTTTAGTCCAGGTTTAGTCCCTGGATTAGTCCTGGTTTAGTCCCTGGTTTAGTCCAGGTTTAGTCCTGGTTTAGTCCTGGTTTAGTCCTGGTTTAGTCCTGGTTTAGTCCTGGTTTGTAGAAGTGGGTCAGTGTTTCCAGTGAGTTTAACACATTATAGTTGAGACTGAAATAGTCCCTCAGAGTCTTTAGTCTGGATCTGCTCCACGTCTCGTATCGTCCGGGACCAAACCGATAAACCCACTCACTTATCATTATGATTATCGGCCGATTTGGACAAATATCGTATCGACAAATATCCAAATGAAGCTCGTCCAGGTCACAGGTACGAGTGTCATAGCAACCAAAGAGCCAATCAGGAGCGAGGCTGCTGAAGGTAACGCCCCCTCCCTTAGCAACGCTGTCAATCAAACCTGTTGCTAACGTTAGTGGGAGGGGCCTCGGGGAAAGAAGGCGTCTGATTGGTCTGATCTTAAAGTTCAAATCTGGAATCAGGGACAAAACATTAAACTTTTCTCTCTGTGCCCCCACTCTGTACACACTCTGTACTCGCTCTGTGTCCACTCTGTGCCCGATCTGTGCCCACTCTGTACCCACTCTCTCTCTTTTCTTTAGTGATATCTAACCTGTCTGTCTCTGTGCCCGCAGGCCCTGACCTCTGTCTCTGTGTCTCTGTGTCTCTGTGCCCGCAGGCCCTGACCTCTGTCTCTGTGTCTCTGTGCCCGCAGGCCCTGACCTCTGTCTGTGTCTCTGTGCCCTGTCTCTGTCTCTGTGCCCGCAGGCCCTGACCTCTGTCTCTGTGTGTCTCTGTGCCCGCAGGCCCTGACCTCTGTCTCTGTGTGTCTCTGTGCCCGCAGGCCCTGACCTCTGTCTCTGTGTCTCTGTGCCCGCAGGCCCTGACCTCTGTGTCTCTGTCTCTGTGCCCGCAGGCCCTGACCTCTGTCTCTGTGTCTGTGTCTCTGTGCCCGCAGGCCCTGACCTCTGTCTCTGTCTCTGTCTCTGTGCCCGCAGGCCCTGGCCTCTGTGTCTGTCTCTGTGTCTCTGTGCCCGCAGGCCCTGACCTCTGTCTCTGTCTCTCTGTCTCTGTGCCCGCAGGCCCTGACCTCTGTCTCTGTCTCTGTGCCCGCAGGCCCTGACCTCTGTCTCTGTGTCTCTGTCTCTGTGCCCGCAGGCCCTGACCTCTGTCTCTGTGTCTCTGTCTCTGTGCCCGCAGGCCCTGACCTCTGTCTCTGTGTCTCTGTCTCTGTGCCCGCAGGCCCTGACCTCTGTCTCTGTGTCTCTGTCTCTGTGCCCGCAGGCCCTGACCTCTGTCTCTGTGTCTCTGTCTCTGTGCCCGCAGGCCCTGGCCATGCCCTCGAATGCCCGCGCGGGGAACCTGAAGGACCCTGATGTGGCAGAGCTCTTCTGTAAAGATGATCCAGAAAAACTTTTCTCCGACCTCCGAGAGATCGGACACGGGAGCTTCGGCGCCGTCTACTTCGTAAGGAGCTGGAACTGGTTTAGTCCTGGTTTAGTCTGTGTTTTAGACCTGGTTTAGTCCTGGTGTAGTCCTGGTTTAGTTCTAGTCGTGGTTTAGTCCTGATCCTGATTTTAGTTCTGGTCTAGGTCTAGTCCTGGTCTAGGTCCTGGTCTGGTCCTGGTCTAGTCATGGTCTGGTCCTGGTCTAGTCCTGGTTTAGTCCTGGGTCTGGTCTTGGTCCTGGTCTAGTCCTGGTCTAGTCCTGGTCTAGTCCTGGTCTGGTCTTGGTTTGGTCTTGGTCCTGGTCTGGGTCCTGGTCTGGTCTAGGTCCTGGTCTAGTCCTGGTCCTGCTCTAGTCCTGGTCTGGTCCTGGTCTGGTCCTGGTCTAGTCCTGGTCTCGTCCTGGTCTCGTCTGGTCCTGGTCTGGTCCTGGTCTGGTCCTGGTCTGGTCCTGGTCTGGTCCTGGTCTGGTCCTGGTCTGGTCCTGGTCCTGGTGTAGTCCTGGTCTAGTCCTGGTCTGGTCCTGGTCTGGTCCTGGTGTAGTCCTGGTGTAGTCCTGGTCTAGTCCTGGTCTGGTCCTGGTCTGGTCCTGGTCTGGTGGTCCTGGTCCTGGTCTGGTCCTGGTCTGGTCCTGGTCCTGGTCTAGTCCTGGTCTAGTCCTGGTCTGGTCCTGGTCCTGGTGTAGTCCTGGTCTAGTCCTGGTCTAGTCCTGGTCTGGTCTGGTCTGGTCTGGTCTGGTCCTGGTCTGGTCCTGGTCTGGTCCTGGTCTAGTCCTGGTCTGGTCCTGGTCTGGTCCTGGTCTGGTCCTGGTCTGGTCCTGGTCCTGGTGTAGTCCTGGTCTAGTCCTGGTCTGGTCCTGGTCTGGTCCTGGTCTGGTCTGGTCTGGTCTGGTCCTGGTCTAGTCCTGGTCTTGGTCCTGGTCTGGTCCTGGTCTGTCTGGTCCTGGTCTGGTCCTGGTCTGGTCCTGGTCTGGTCCCTGGTCTGGTCCTGGTCCTAGTCCTGGTCTTGGTCCTGGTCTGTCTGGTCTGGTCTAGTCCTGGTCTAGTCCTGGTCTGGTCCTGGTCTAGTCCTGGTCTGGTCCTGGTCTAGTCCTGGGCTAGTCCTGGTTTAGTCCTGGGTCTGGTCCTGGTTTAGTCCTGGTCTGGTCCTGGTCCTGGTCTAGTCCTGGTCTGGTCCTGGTCTGGTCCTGGTCTAGTCCTGGTCTGGTCTGGTCCTGGTCTCCTGGTCTGTCTGGTCTGGTCTGGTCCTGGTCTGGTCTGGTCTGGTCTGGTCCTGGTCTAGTCCTGGTCTGGTCTGGTCCTGGTCTGTCTGTCCTGGTCTGTCCTGGTCCTGGTCCTGGTCTGTCTGGTCCTGGTCTGGTCCTGTCTGTCTGGTCTGGTCTGTCCTGGTCTTGGTCCTGGTCTGGTCCTGGTCTCGTCTGGTCCTGGTCCTGGTCCTGGTCTGTCTGTCCTGGTCTTGGTCTGGTCTGGTCCTGGTCTGGTCCTGGTCTGGTCTGGTCCTGGTCTGGTCCTGGTCCTGGTCCTGGTCCTGGTCTGGTCCTGGTCTGGTCCTGGTCTGGTCCTGGTCTGGTCCTGGTCTGGTCCTCTGGTCCTGGTCGGTCCTGGTCTGGTCCTGGTCTGGTCTGGTCCTGGTCTGGTCCTGGTCTAGGTCCTGGTCTGGTCCTGGTCTAGTCCTGGTCTGGTCCTGGTCTGGTCCTGGTCTGGTCCTGGTCTGGTCCTGGTCTAGTCCTGGTCTGGTCCTGGTCCTGGTCCTGGTCCTGGTCTGGTCCTGGTCTGGTCCTGGTCTGGTCCTGGTCTGGTCCTGGTCTGGTCCTGGTCTAGTCCTGGTCTGGTCCTGGTCCTGGTCCTGGTCTGGTCCTGGTCTGGTCCTGGTCTGGTCCTGGTCCTGGTCCTGGTCTGGTCCTGGTCTCCTGGTCTTGGTCTCGGTCTGGTCCGGTCTGGTCCTGGTCTGGTCCTGGTCTGGTCCTGGTCCTGGTCTGTCTGGTCTGTCCTGGTCTAGTCTGGTCTGGTCCTGGTCTGGTCCTGGTCTGGTCCTGGTCTGGTCTGGTCTGGTCTGGTCCTGGTCTGGTCCTGGTCTGGTCTGGTCTGGTCCTGGTCTGGTCTAGTCCTGGTCTGGTCTGGTCTGGTCCTGGTCCTGGTCCTGTCTGGTCCTGGTCTGGTCTCGTCTGGTCCTGGTCTAGTCCTGGTCTGGTCCTGGTCTGGTCCTGGTCTGGTCCTAGTCCTGGTCTGGTCTGGTCCTGGTCCTGGTCTGGTCCTGGTCTGGTCTGGTCTGGTCTGGTCTGGTCCTGGTCTGGTCCTGGTCTGGTCCTGGTCCTGGTCTGGTCCTGGTCTGGTCCTGGTCTGGTCCTGGTCTGGTCCTGGTCCTGGTCTGGTCTGGTCCTGGTCCTGGTCTAGTCCTGGTCTGGTCCTGGTCTGGTCCTGGTCTAGTCCTGGTCTGGTCCTGGTCTGGTCCTGGTCTGGTCCTGGTCTAGTCCTGGTCTGGATGTTCTTGTTATATAAACTCTTCACAGCTGGAGGTCCAAGTCTTTTCTGTTTTTCACAACCTGCTCTCACTTCACCTGCCTGCACCTGCCGCTGGGCCTGTTCAGACGAGCACCTGTCGCTGCTCCTGTCTGCTCCTGTCTCTGCTCCTGTCTCTGCTCCTGTCTCTGCTCCTGTCTCTGCTCCTGTCTCTGCTCCTGTCTCTGCTCCTGTCTCTGCTCCTGTCTCTGCTCCTGTCTCTCTCTGTCCTGCTCCTGTCTGCTCTGCTCCTGTCTCTGCTCCTGTCTCTGCTCCTGTCTCTGCTCCTGTCTCTGCTCCTGTCTCTGCTCCTGTCTCTGCTCCTGTCACTGCTCCTGTCCTGTCACTGCTCCTGTCTCTGCTCCTGTCTCTGCTCCTGTCTCCGGCGTCTGAGGAGGCACAGACCGTCTCCCACCAACCACCAGCTTCACTGTTCAACCCCAGTCTCATGGTTTAATCCAGGACGTGGAATTACACCAAATGCCCTCCCACTAATAATATAATAATAATAATAATATTATTATTATTATTATTATTATTATTAATAGCCGCAAGCAGCAATGATCAGCCCTTGTGTGCATGTACACCTCGCCTCACTATGGCAACGTTGGAAAAAATACCGTACTTTCTGTACTATTAGGCGCACTGTCAGTGAATGGTCTATTTTCTTTTCCCACATATAAATGGCACTGGACTCCTCCACTCAGTCTTCGTTCCTCCTCTCACCTCTGGTCATGAGCTCTGGGTAGTGACCGAAAGGACCAGATCACAGATACAAGAGCTCGAAATGAGTTTCCTCCGCAGGGGGTCTGGGCGTCTCCCTTAGAGACAGAGTGAGGAGCTCAGTCATACAGGAGGAGCTCGGAGTAGAGCCGCTGCTCCTCCACGTGGAGAGGAGCGTCTGAGGGGAGGATGTCTGTTCTGATGTCTCCTGGACGTGTCCCTCAGGAGGTGTTCATGTCCCACCGGGAGGAGGCCCCGGGGAAGACCCAGGACACACTGGAGGGACGATGTCTCTGGACTGGAAACACCTCAGGTCCCACTGGAGGAGCTGGAGGAAGTGTCTGGGGTGAGGGAAGTCTGGGAGTCCCTGCTCAGACTGACGGATAAGAGGAAGAAAATGGATGGATAAACTGCACTGGACTTTAAGGCACATTAATCGAAACACAACAGTTGGATAAGTCAGTCAAACTTTATTTAACACGTTCACAATAATTCTGAACTTTGTTCAACTGTTACGAGTAAATAAATCCTGTCTGAGACATTAAACTGTTCTCACATTCACCATTAATCATAATAGTTGAAACAGTTGGTTGATTCTGACGTCCACATCGCTCTGTCATCATCCCAGTCTGTGTGGTTACATGTAGGAGACGGCTGGTGCACGGGGTGGTCGAGGGTGTGGGTGTGTGGTGCAGAGGGGGCGGGGCTCACACGGGCAGGTGCGTGGGCAGGTGCACCTGTGGAAGGGTTTAAAAGTGTTAAAAGTGTACACTTACCTGTTACCCAGTTTTGACTGAGAGTCAGGGTCGGGTAGATGTAATTTTTGTTGCCCGCCGCTCCTTTTCTATTCTCACCCTTTATTTTCCAACTGGTTCTATCTTCTTCTTCTTCTGCGCTGGGAGAACTGTGTGTCTGTTCATAAATGTACAAAATGCATCTGGATCCCAGCGTTAGTTTACAACAGCCTCCAGGGGCGTCACAAACTACGACCCCTGGACCAACTCTGATCTTCCCGAGCGACTCTTGGTCAATAATCCGTTACAGTCCTGTTTCCTGGAGTTCAGTTCAGTTTTGATTCTGGTCTTGGTGAAAACTCGGACCACAGATGATCCTGATCCTGACCCGAGCGTCCACGATCCGTCGGCAGATCGTGGCACAAGTGTCTTGGCGCTGTCTCTCTGTCTCTCTGTCTCTCTGTCTCTCTGTCTCTCTGTCTCTCTGTCTCTCTGTCTCTCTGTCTCTCTGTCTCTCTGTCTCGGTGAATGTGTGTTCTCCTTCTCTCCTCCACTGCTCCCACGCAGCTAAACGCACTTTCACTTTAGAACAGCCTTGAGTTTAAAGTGGGCGTTGTGAGTGTTTCTCTTGACAGGTGCATTTTGATATTAAAAGAATCACAGTCTGTTTTACTCCTGATGCTCCTGACAACGGGAGCCGGAACGCTGCAAGTGGAACGGCTTTGTAGTTTACTAAAGTCGCACCAAGACACACCAAGAAATTCAGATATAAGATGCTCTGGATTATAAAACGCACACTCAATTTTGGATGAAATTAAAGGATTTTAAGTGCGCTTTATAGTGCAGAAAATACGATATGACAGGGTTGTTGTTGACTTTTTGGATCGAAATGCTGAAACTGAATTTTCTGCAAAATTTGTGAAAAACAACATTTTTTTCTTCCATATTCAATTTAGTTTCAGGCAGTAGGGGGCGATAATTACGGCCAAGTAGCTTTAGATCAGATCTGAGAGTTTAAGGACGGATTAAAATTTTACTAAAATCAGTTTGTGTACATTTTCAGGTGGAAAATGATTTTAGAATTTTCCAATCTTCTTTTCATAACTTTGTGTTTTGTTTTTCAGGCTCGAGACGTGCGGAACAATGAGGTGGTGGCCATCAAGAAGATGTCGTTCAGCGGCAAACAGACCAACGAGGTACAGACGCCGTTTACGGTTCAACTCTGACTCTGGAACTTTAAAACTTCAGGTCAAACATGATCCTGAGTCCAGTCAAAAAGTGAAATGTTCAGAGACAGACTAGAGCAGCCGCAGGGTCTAAAAGTCTTTTAAAGGTCTTAAATATCACGTTCTTAAATCAAGGCCTCAAAAAGTCTTTTTTTCACAAAGGTTCATTAGCCTATTTTTTTATTTACTCAACTCTTTTAAACTTAGGGAGGGAAAAAAAACAACAGTGAAATCACAGAACAGGAATGAACGTCTAATGTGGAGTATGAACGAACAATAGTTACAACAATAAACTTAGTCTGTGTTCAGATGCTCCTGAAGTTTCCCAAATCAGATGTTTTGTCTCTATGTTTCTGTATTTGATCTTTTCATGTCTGAACCACACAGATGTGATGTTTTCACATGTGACCAGGACACTTGGATCTGTGCTCCTGAAACTGATCCATATCTGATCTTTAACATGTGACTTGAGTGTGAACAGTCAGGTCACATTCATCCACCTACACGTCATCAACAAGACACAAACGTCACTATTCTGCACTGAAGTAGAGAAAACTGTTCATGATCCATGTGACTGAAGTGAAGCACATCTCCACTCACCACAAAACACCACCACCAAAAACCTGCTCCTTCTCCTTCTCAATCTCCTCCTTAAAACAAGTCAGTTGTTCATGTTGTGGCTCCGGTACGAGAGGAACTTTAAAATCTCCAGGTGCTCGATGCTGCGTCCATGTTTGTTCAACTTGTGTAAACACAGAGACGCTCGCTGCGGTTGACGTCGTCGTGTCTCCAGTGTCACATGTGGGACACTTTTGGACCGTTTAATGTTCACACTGGAGTCACATACAAGTCACATTTAACTGGAAATGTGAACGACCTCGAAAAACATCAGATTTCACAAAAAAATCTGAATTGAGCTTTAAACCTGCAGACTGAACAGAGACTTGGTTGGTCTTGTTAGAATGTTTTAAATACATTTTTTGCCATTTTACAAGAAATGCTTCCTACTATAAATAAATTCTGAATGAGATTTTATAATTGAAATTTAAATCAGTGGGTAACGTTCTTTATTAGAATCAAATCTGGTGTTTTTCGCTCACATAATGGCTGCGATGTTTGTCTTAATTTTCATGTAAGTGGTCTAAAAAAGGTCTTTAAAAAAGTCTTAAATTTGGGGCAGTCAAACCCGAGGACACGCTGCAGACAGAGGCACACGTCTGAAAATGTTTCATACTGAATTTAAACAGTTTCAGTTTGAGTCGAGTTGAAAACCGTTCAGATCACAGCAGAACGTGATGGTTTAGGGCTGAGATGAGATTTTAACAGTATTTGTAAAAAATAAATTGTGTGATTCTGTTTTGGCCTCAGATTAATTTTTATTTATTTATTTTCATATTTCTGTTTTCACGAAAGCTCTGCCTTTTGGAGCTTCTCTTCAAACTCATCCACCATTTTACCCTTTTGTGTCCAATCTACGTTTAAACCTGCATTGTGTAACTTTTCTGGTCCGTCAAAAGCTCAAACCTTTCTGTCGTTGTTCCAGGTCAGATCTGTGGAGAGGCGACCCCGCTCCCAGTCAGAATCTCTGTTTTTTGGGGGGATTTTTGACTCTAAAACCACCCGAGATTGAATAAATGTGAAGTCGAGCTGTGGAACATTCCAGGGAGACCAAAAAGTTACACAGTGCAGCTTTAAAAGCATGATTTTTCTGGTGATCTTGTCCCCTGGTGTTTGTTCTGTTTTGTTTTCGTGCTCTGGTCCAGGCTCCGTGTGACTCGACTCTTTCTCTGTTTGTCGTTTTGTAGAAATGGCAGGACATCATCAAAGAGGTGAAGTTTCTCCAGAAGCTCCGTCACCCGAACACCATCGAGTACCGCGGCTGTTACCTCCGAGAGCACACGGCCTGGGTCTGTATACGAGCCTCGCACACGATCACACGCACGGTCACACGCACACGATCACACACGATCACACGCACACGATCACACGCACACACACACGCATCACACACGCACATCACACACGATCACACGCACACGATCACACACACACGATCACACTAACACGATCACACACGATCACACGATCACACTAACACACACGATCACACGCACGCGATCACACGCACACGATCACACACGCGATCACACGCACACGATCACACGCACACGATCACACGCACACACACATCACACGCACACGACACGATCACACGCACACGATCACACGCACACGATCACACGCGATCACACGATCACACACACACACGATCACACGCACACGATCACACGCACGCGATCACACGCATCACACGCACACGATCACACGACACGATCACACGCACGCGATCACACTAACACACACGATCACACTACACGCACACGATCACACGCACGCGATCACACGCACGCGATCACACGCACACGATCACACGCACACGATCACACTAACACGATCACACGCACACGATCACACACGCACACGATCACACGCACACATCACACGCACGATCACACGCACACACGCACACCACGATCACACGATCACACGCACACGCATCACACGCACACGATCACACGCACGCGATCACACGATCACACGCACACGATCACACGCACACGATCACACTAACACGATCACACGATCACACGATCACACGCACACGATCACACGCACACACGCACACGATCACACGATCACACGATCACACGCACACGATCACACTAACACACACGATCACACGCACGCGATCACACGACACACGCACACACGCATCACACACACATCACACGCATCACACACGCACACGATCACACGCACACACGATCACACTAACGCACACGATCACACGCACACACGATCACACGCACACACGATCACACTAACGCACACGATCACACGCACACGATCACACGATCACACGATCACACGCACACGCACACACACACACACACGATCACACGCACACGATCACACGCACGCGATCACACGCATCACACACACACGATCACACTAACACACACGATCACACTCACACGCACACGATCACACGCACACGATCACACACACGCGATCACACACACGATCACACTAACGACACACGATCACACGCACACGATCACACACACACGATCACACACACGCACACGATCACACGATCACACGCACACGATCACACACACACACGATCACACTACACGCACACGATCACACGCACACGATCACACGCACACACGATCACACGCACACACACACACACACAAACACGATCACACACACACGATCACACGATCACACTAACGATCACACGATCACACACGATCACACTAACACACACGATCACACACACATCACACACACACGATCACACTAACACACACGATCACACGCACACGATCACACACACACGATCACACTAACACGACACACACACGATCACACTAACACACACGATCACACACACGATCACACGCACATCACACGCACACGATCACACGCACACGCACACACTCACACGCACACGCGATCACACAACACACACGATCACACGATCACACGACACACGATCACACGCACACACGATCACACACACGATCACACACACGCACACGATCACACGATCACACGCACCGCACACGCACGATCACACGCACGCATCACACGCACACGATCACACACGCACACGCACACGATCACACACTCACACACACACATCACACGCACACACGATCACACTAACACACACGATCACACTAACACACACGATCACACACACACACACGATCACACGCACACGATCACACGCACACGATCAACACACACACACGATCACACGAACACACTCACACGATCACACGCACACGCGATCACACGCACACGATCACACGCACACACGACACACGATCACACGCACACGCGCATCACACACACACACACGATCACACGACACACCGATCACACGATCACACTAACACGATCACACTCACACGCACACCGATCACACGCACACACGATCACACGCACACACGATCACACGCAACACGATCACACTACACACACACACATCACACGCACACACACACACATCACACGCACACGATCACACGCACACACGCATCACACGCACACGATCACACGCACACACACACGATCACACGATCACACACACGATCACACGATCACACGCACGATCACACTAACGCACACGCACGATCACACTAACACACGATCACACGCATCACACGCACACACATCACACGCACACGATCACACTAACCACACACACGCACACATCACACACACTAACACACACGATCACACACACACACGATCACACTAACACACACGATCACACTAACACACACACACGATCACACACACACACACACGATCACACGAACACACACGATCACACACTCACACACACGATCACACGCACACGATCACACGCACACGATCACACTAACACACACGATCACACGCACACGATCACACTAACGCACACGATCACACGCACACGCACACGATCACACTCACACGATCACACGATCACACGATCACACACGATCACACTAACGCACACGATCACACCACACACATCACACATCACACGCACACACGATCACACTAACACACACGATCACACGCACACGATCACACACACGATCACACTAACGCACACGATCACACTAACACACACACGATTCACACACCGATCACACGATCACACTAACACACACGATCACACTAACACACACGATCACACTCGCACACACGATCACACTCACAGCACGATCGTCTCACGCGCAGACGATCGTCTCTTGCACACGATCACCTCGACAGCGATCATCTCACGATCATCTCACGATCATCTCAATGAAAATCTGTCGACTGTGGACGTCCTGGAGCCAGATAAACATTAGTTTTCAATCAAACTCCCTACGTTTCTAGCGTCGCTGTCGCGCTGGGATTTCGTGGTTTACGCCTCTCACCGAATTCCACATCCGCAAGACGCCGTTTACTCGACCAACGCAGCGGCTCTGAGCGGCTTTTTCCAACTGTGGCTTCCTCGCAGTTTGCACAAAGTTTGCCGCGATGGCCGACGAGAATCCACGAAAAAACAAAGTCACCACAAAAAGTCCAATTTTGAGGTCGATGAAAGAAAAAGAGAAGGACAAAGGGACTGAAGACAAACTAATGTGATGCTTGGAGATTTCGTTTCAGCGATGGTGCGACTAAAGCAGACGAAGGATCTAAAGACCAAAGACGCACTGGTCGATAAATTACGTCTGAACTGGAAACTTCAACGGCGACTCGTTCGGCGACTCGTTCGGCGACTCGTTCGGCGACTCGTTCGGCGACTCGTTCGGTGACTCGTTCGGCGACTCGTTCGGCGACTCGTTCGGCGACTCGTTCGGCGATGCGGAGGAGGATTGTGTGTGTGTCGATTGTGTGTGGCGGCGTTTCTCCTCTGTACAATCTTTAATATTCCTGAAGCCTGGTGTTGTGTTTGGATGTTTATTTGTCCCTCTGTGTTCCAGTTGGTGATGGAGTACTGTCTGGGCTCGGCCTCTGACCTGCTGGAAGGTCAGTCACGCTTTAATCTGACCTCTGACCTCTGACCTCTGACCTCTGCACTTCACACAGCTCAATGTTTTACACCAGACCTGAGAGAAACATCTGGAAATACACGTGGTCTAGACTTTAAAGTTGCACTGTGTAACTTTTTGAGGGTCTGTCACCTGCTTGTTTCTCTGGTTACGTCGCTGCTCTGTCTGGAATGTTCCGCAGTGTGACTTTAAACAGCTCCACTTTACATTTATTCAGGTGCAGGTTTTAGAGCTCAAAAACACTTTGAAAAACAGATACTGTGACTGTGAGCGGCGTCGCCTCTCCACAGATCTGACCTGGAACTGCATCTGGTTTGGTCACCATGGAGATAGAAAGGTTTAAAGCCATACTGTGGAATATTTCAGATAAAGTAATAACATCGTAGAGAAAAACGTTTGTGTTCCACGTGTGTGAATGTGTGTGTTTACCCCCGTCTCCCTCTGACCTGTGACCTGTGACCTCTGACCTGTGTGCAGTCCATAAGAAGCCTCTACAGGAAGTGGAGATCGCCGCCATTACCCACGGTGCACTGCAGGGCCTGGCGTACCTGCACTCGCACAACATGATCCACAGGTACGAGTCCAGCGAGTCTCACGGCTCCACACGCTCGAGGCTCCCGAGGTCTGACGCTGTTCCTCATCACAAACCCGTCTGAGGCTTTAGTCCAGGAGTGTCAAACATACGGCCCGGGGGCCAGATCCGGCCCTCCAACACCTTTAATCTGGCCCTCGGCTGATTTTCTACTCAAATATTTGAATGATATTTTCTATTAAACACCACAGAAAATTAACAAGATTTTATCACAGCAGCGTCTCCAGCGTCTCTGTACGTGGCCCCTCCCACCAGAGCAGAGTCTCTGTACGTGGCCCCTCCCACCAGAGCAGAGTCCCTGTACGTGGCCCCTCCCACCAGAGCAGAGTCTCGGTACGTGGCCCCTCCCACCAGAGCAGAGTCTCTGTACGTGGCCCCTCCCACCAGAGCAGAGTCTCTGTACGTGGCCCCTCCCACCAGAGCAGAGTCTCAGTACATGGCCCCTCCCACCAGAGCAGAGTCTCTGTACGTGGCCCCTCCCACCAGAGCAGCACAAATGAAGACTTGTCTCTTTCCAAACGCTCTTAAAGGACGATCGTTTTGTAGAGCTGGTATCATTAAGAAGTT
>NW_026571115.1:38268998-38273998 GCF_026225935.1 Boleophthalmus pectinirostris
CACAACACACACACACACGACACACACACACGACACACACACACACACACACACACGACACACACAGCACACACACACACACACACACACACACACACAACACACAAACACACACACACACACAACAACACACACACACACAACACACACAACCGCACACAACACACACAAACACACAACACAACAACACAACACACAACACACACACACACACACACACACACACACACACAACAACACAACACACACACACACACACACAACACACACACACACAACACAACACACACACACACACAACACACACAACACACAACACACAACAACACAACACACACACACACACAAACACACACACACACACACAACAACAACACACACACAACAACAACACACACACACAACACACACACACACACACACACAACAACACACAACTACACACAACAACACTACACACAACAACAACACAACACACAACACACACACACACACAACAACACTACACACACAACACACAACAACACTACACACACACAACAACAACAACAACAACACAACAACAACACACAACAACACACACAACACTGTTCACTGTTCTTTTCTCTCTCCTCTTGTCGTTTGTTTCGTTTGTTTCATGTGTTTGGTTCTTTTTTGTTCCAGGTCTGATTCGTTCCGTAACTTCGTGGACTCGTGTCTCCAGAAGATTCCACAGGACCGTCCTACCTCCGACGTGCTGCTCAACGTGAGAAACTCTTCAACTACCACCTCCTCCTCCACCTCCTCATCCACCTCCTCCTCCTCTTTCCTCTGCTTCATCCTCCACCTCCTCCTCCTCTGCTTCATCTACCTCCTCCTCCACCTCCTCATCTCTTCTCCTCGCTTCATCTACTCTCCTCCACCTCCTCATCCTTCTCCTCTGCTTCAATCTACCTCCTCCTCCTCCTCCTCCGCTCATCTCCTCCTCTCATCTCCTCATCTACTCCTCCCTCCTCCCTGCTCCACCCTCCACCTCCCCTACCTCCTCCTCCACTCCTCCCTCCACCTCCTCCTCCTCTCTGCATCTACCTCCACCTCCTCCTCCTCTTCTTCTCTGCTTCATCTAACCTCTCTCCTCCTCCCCTCCTCCTCTTCTCCTCCTTTCTAACCTCCTCCTCCCCTCCTCTCTCCTCCTTCCTCCCTCCACCTCCTCCTCCTCTCTCCTCTGCTTCACACCCCTCCTCCACCTCCTCCCCTCCCTCCACTGCTTCATCCTTCCTCCTTCTCCTCTTGCTTCATCTACCCTTTCCTCCTCCTCCTCTCCTCTGTCTACCTCCTCCTCCTCCACCTCCTCCTCCTCCTCCTCCTCCTCCTCTTCTCCTCTGCTTCATCTACCTCCTCCTCCACCTCCTCCTCCTCTTCTCCTCTGCTTCATCTACCTCCTCCTCCACCTCCTCCTCCTCTTCTCCTCCACTGCTTCATCTACACCTTTCCTCCTCCTCCTCTCCTCTGTCTACCTCCTCCTCTCTCCTCCTCCTTCTCCTCTCCTCTTATGCTTCATCTACTTCCACCTCTCCTTCTCCTTTCCTCCTCATCCACACTCTTCTCTCTCTCCTTCACAACTATTTTCCGTTCCCCCTCTCGTCTCTCTCTCTCCTCTCTTCTTGTCTCTTGCCTGTCTCCCCCCGTCTCACCTGTCGCCCCTGTCTGTCCCCTGTCCGTCAGCACCGGTTCCTGTCGCGGGAGCGCCCTCAGACCGTGGTCATGGACCTGATCGCTCGAACCAAAGACGCCGTCAGAGAACTGGACAATCTCCAGTACAGGAAGATGAAGAAGATCCTGTTCCAGGAGACGCAGCAGAACGGACCCACGGCCGACGGAGCCGACGAGGACGAGGTGAGACGCCGGGACGACAGGGGGACGAGGGGAGACATGAAGACGAGGGGAGACATGCAGACGACAGGGGGGAGGAGGGGAGGGAGGAGACGAAGCAGAACGGACCCACAGCCGACGGAGCTGACGAGGACGGGAGGGGGACGAGGGGAGGAGACGAAGACGAGGTGAGAGAGGAGGGGAGGAGGAAGAGGAGGGAAGAGAGGAGGGGAGGAGGTAAGAGAGGAGGAAGAGGAGGTGAGAGAGGAGGGGAGGAGGTAAGAGAGGAGGAAGAGGAGGTAAGAGGAGGAAGAGGAGAGAGAGGAGGAAGAGGAGGAGAGGAGGAAGAGGAGAGGGAGGAGGAGGGAAGGTGAGGAGAGGAGGAGAGGAGGAAGAGGAGGAAGAGGAGGTGAGAGAGGAGGAAGAGGAGGAAGAGGAGGAAGAGAGAGGAAGAGGAGGAAAGAGGAGGGGAAGAGAGGAAGAGAGGAGGAAGAGGAGGAAGAGGAGAGGAGGAAGAGGAGGTAAGAGAGGAGGAAGAGGAGGTAAGAGAGGAGGAAGAGGAGGAGAGAGGTAAGAGAGGGAGGAGAGGAGGTGAAGAGGAGGAAGAGGAGGTAAGAGGAGGAAGAGGAGAGAGAGGAGAGGAGGTAAGAGAGGAAGAGGAGAGGTAAGAGAGGAGGAGAGGAGGTAAGAGAGGAGGAAGAGGAGGTAAGAGAGGAGGAAGAGGAGGAGAGAGGAGGAAGAGGAGGTAAGAGAGGAAGAGAGGTAAGAGAGGAGGAAGGAGAGAGGAAGGAGGAGAGAGAGGAGAGGAAAGAGAGGAGAAGGAAGAGAGGAGGAAGAGGAGGTAAGAGAGGAGGGAAGAGGGAGAGGAGAGAGAGAGGAGGTAAGAGAGGAGGGGAGGAGAGAGGAGTAAGAGGAGGAGAGAGAGGAAGAGGAGGTAAGGAAGGAAGAGAGGAAGAAAAGAGGAGAAGGAAGAGGAGGAGGAGAGGAGGAAGAGGAGGGAGGTGGAGGGAGAGAGAGAAGGAGGAGGTAAGAGAGGTAAGAGAGGAGAGGAGAGAGAGGAGGAGTGGAGAGGAGGAGGAGAGAGAGGAGGAAGAGGAGGTAAGAGAGGAGGAAGAGGAGGAGGTGAAGAGGAGGAAGAGGAGGTGAGAGAGGAGGAAGAGGAGGTGAGAGAGGAGAGGGAGGTAGAGAGAGGAGAGAGGAGGAGGAGAGAGGAGGAAGAGGAGGAGAGGAAGAGGAGGAAGAGGAGGTAAGAGAGGAGGAGAGGAGGAGAGGAGAGAGGAGGAGGAGAGAGGAGGTAAGAGGAGGGGAGGAGGGAAGAGGAGGGGGGAGGAAGAGAGGAGGAAGAGGAGGAAGAGGAGGTAAGAGAGGAGGAAGAGGAGGTAAGAGAGGAGGAAGAGAGGAGAGAGGAGGTAAGAGGAGGAAGAGAGGAGGAGAGGAGGAGGTAAGAGGAGAGAGAGGAGGAGGAGTAGAGGAAGAGGAGAGAGGAGAGAGGAGGTAAGAGAGGAGGTAAGAGAGGAGGAAGAGGAGGAAGAGGAGGTGAGAGAGGAGGAAGAGGAGGTGAGAGAGGAGGGAAGAGAGGAGGAGGTGAGAGAGAGGAGGAAGAGAGAGAGAAGGAGGAGGAGAGGAGGAGAAGAGAGAGGGGTAAGAGGGAGGGAGGAGAGTAAGAGAGGAGGAGAGGAGGTAAGAGAGGAGGAGGAGGTAAGAGGAGGGAAGAGGAGGTAAGAGGAGGAAGAGGAGGTAAGAGAGGAGGAAGAGGAGGTGAGAGAGGAGGAAGAGGAGGTAAGAGAGGAGGAAGAGGAGGTAAGAGAGGAGGAAGAGGAGGTGAGAGAGGAGGAAGAGGAGGTGAGGAGGTAAAGAGAGGAGGAGGAAGAGGAGGTAGAGAGAGGAGGAGAGAGGAGGTGAGAGGAGGAGGAGGAGAGGAGGAGAGGAGGAGGAAGAGAGGAGAGAGAGGGAGAGAGGAGAGAGGAGGTGAAGAGAGGAGGGAGGAGAGAGGAGGTAAGAGAGGAGGTAAGAGAGGAGGTAAGAGGAGGAGGAGGAGAGGAGGTAAGAGAGGAGGGGAGGAGGTAAGAGAGGAGGAAGAGGAGGTGAGAGAGGAGGAGAGAGGAGGAGAGGAAAGAGGAGGAGGAAGAGAGGAGGAAGAGAGAGAGAGAGAGAGGAGGTAAGAGAGGAGGAGAGGAGAGAGGTAAGAGAGGAGGGAAGGAGGAGGAAAGGAGGAGGAGGAGAGAGAGGAGGAAGAGAGAGGAGGAAAGAGGAGGTAAGAGAGAGGAGAGGAGGAGAGGAGGAGAGAGAGGAAGAGAGAGGAAGAGGAGGTAAGAGAGGAGGAGAGGAGGAGAGGAGGAGAAGAGAGGAGGAGAGGAGAGGAGAGAGGAAGAGGAGGAAGAGGAGGTGAAGGAGAGAGGAGGGAGGTAGAGAGAGGAAGAGAGGAGGAAGAGGAGGTAAGAGAGAGAGAGGAGAGAGGAGGAGGGAGGAGGAGGAGAGGAGAGGAGAGAGGAGGAAGAGGAGGAAGAGGAGGTGAGAGAAGAGAGGAAGAAGAGAGAGGAGAGGAGAGGAGGAAGAGAGAGGAAGAGAGGAGGGAAGAGGAGGAAGAGAGGAGGTAAGAGGAGGAAGAGGAGGAGAGAGGAGGTAAGAGAGGAGGAGAGAGGAGGTAAGAGGAGGAAGAGGAGGAGAGAGGAGGAAGAGGAGGAGAGAGGAGGAGGAGAGAGAGGAGGAGAGGAGGAGAGGAGGAGAGAAAGAGAGGAGGAAGAGGAGGAGAGAGGAGGAAGAGGAGGAGAGGAGGAAGAGGAGGGGAGAGAGGAGGAAGAGGAGGGAAGAGAGGAGGAGAGAGGAGGAAGAGAGGAGAGAGGAGAGGAAGAGAGGAGAGGAGGAGTAAGAGGAGGAAGAGGAAGAGGAGGAAGAGGAGGAGAGAGGAGGAGGTAAGAGGAGAAGAGGAGGAAGAGGAGGAAGAGGAGGAGAGGAGGAAGAGAGGAAAAAGAGGAGGAAGAGGAGGAGGAGGAGGAAGAGAGGAGAAGGAGGAGAGAGAGGGAGGAGGGAGGAGGAGGAGAGAGGGAGGAGGAGAGAGGTTCTGCTGTGGTGAAGTGTTTTATATCTAAACTTTCCGTGTCCATCAGGAGTCGTTCCTCGAGCTCCTGATGTGACGCTCGCTGTTTTCG
>NW_026571115.1:38278998-38303998 GCF_026225935.1 Boleophthalmus pectinirostris
GACTCAGACCGAGACTCAGTCCGAGACTCAGACCTGGACTCAGACCTGGACCTGCTCAGAGAGGTCAGGCCTGGACCTGGACCTGGACCTGGACTCAGACCGAGACTCAGACCTGGACTCAGACCGAGACTCAGTCCGAGACTCAGACCTGGACTCAGACCTGGACCTGCTCAGAGAGGTCAGGCCTGGACCTGGACCTGGACCTGGACTCAGACCGAGACTCAGACCGAGACTCAGACCTGACTCAGACCTCTCAGACCTGGACTCAGACCTGGACTCAGACCGAGACTCAGACCGAGACTCAGACCTAGACTCAGACCTGGACTCAGACTCAGGACTCAGACCTGGACTCAGACCTGGACTCAGACCTGGACTCAGACCGAGACTCAGACCGAGACTCAGACCAGGACCTGCTCAGAGAGGTCAGGCCTGGACCTGGACTCAGACCTGGACTCAGACCTGGACTCAGACCTGGACTCAGGCCGAGACTCAGGCCGAGACTCAGGCCGAGACTCAGGCCGAGACTCAGGCCGAGACTCAGGCCGAGACTCAGACCAGGACCTGCTCAGAGAGGTCAGACCTGGACCTGGACCTGGACTCAGACCGAGACTCAGACCGAGACTCAGACCGAGACTCAGACCGAGACTCAGACTGAGACTCAGACCGAGACTCAGACCAGGACCTGCTCAGAGAGGTCAGGCCTGGACTGGACTGGACTCAGACCTGACTCAGACTGAGACCAGGCCGAGACTCAGGCCGAGACTCAGGCCCGAGACTCAGGCCGAGACTCAGACCGAGACTCAGACCAGGACCTGCTCAGAGAGGTCAGACCTGGACCTGGACCTGGACTCAGACCGAGACTCAGACCGAGACTCAGACCGAGACTCAGACAGGACCGCTCAGAGACCCTGGACCTGGACTCAGACTCAGACCTGGACTCAGACCTGGACTCAGACCGGACTCAGACCGAGACTCAGTCCGAGACTCAGACCGAGACTCAGACCGAGACTCAGACCTGGACTCAGACCGAGACTCAGGCCGAGACTCAGACCGAGACTCAGACCGAGACTCAGACCGAGACTCAGACCAGGACCTGCTCAGAGAGGTCAGACCTGGACCTGGACTCAGACCTGGACTCAGACCTGGACTCAGACCGAGACTCAGGCCGAGACTCAGACCGAGACTCAGGCCGAGACTCAGGCGAGACTCAGACTCAGACCGAGACTCAGGCCGAGACTCAGACCGAGACTCAGACCAGGACCTGCTCAGAGAGGTCAGGCCTGGACCTGGACTCAGACCGAGACTCAGACCGAGACTCAGACCGAGACTCAGACCGAGACTCAGACCGAGACTCAGACCGAGACTCAGACCAGGACCTGCTCAGAGAGGTCAGGCCTGGACCTGGACTCAGACCGAGACTCAGACCGAGACTCAGACCGAGACTCAGACCGAGACTCAGCCGAGACTCAGACCGAGACTCAGACTGCTCAGAGAGGTCAGGCCTGGACCTGGACTCAGACCGAGACTCAGGCCGAGACTCAGACCAGGACCTGCTCAGAGAGGTCAGACCTGGACCTGGACTCAGACCTGGACTCAGACCTGGACTCAGACCTGGACTCAGTCCGAGACTCAGTCCGAGACTCAGTCCGAGACTCAGACCGAGACTCAGACCGACACTCAGACGCCGACACTCAGACCGAGACTCAGGCCGAGACTCAGACCAGGACCTGCTCAGAGAGGTCAGACCTGGACCTGGACTCAGACCTGGACTCAGACCTGGACTCAGACCTGGACTCAGACCTGGACTCAGTCCGAGACTCAGTCCGAGACTCAGACCGAGACTCAGACCGAGACTCAGACCGAGACTCAGACCGACACTCAGACCGACACTCAGACCGGGACTCAGACCGGGACTCAGACCGAGACTCAGGCCGAGACTCAGACCAGGACCTGCTCAGAGAGGTCAGACCTGGACCTGGACCTGGACTCAGGCCGAGACTCAGGCCGAGACTCAGACCAGGACCTGCTCAGAGAGGTCAGGCCTGGACCTGGACTCAGGCCGAGACTCAGGCCGAGACTCAGGCCGAGACTCAGGCCGAGACTCAGACCGAGACTCAGGCCGAGACTCAGACCGAGACTCAGACCAGGACCTGCTCAGAGAGGTCAGGCCTGGACCTGGACTCAGGCCGAGACTCAGGCCGAGACTCAGGCCGAGACTCAGGCCGAGACTCAGACCGAGACTCAGACCGAGACTCAGACCAGGACCTGCTCAGAGAGGTCAGACCTGGACCTGGACCTGGACCTGGACTCGGACCAGGACCTGGACCTGGACCTGGATTCAGGCCAAGACTTGGACCTGGACACGGACCAGGATCAGGACCTGGACACGGACCTGGACTCAGACCAGGACTCAGCGAGGTTAGACCTGGACTTTGAGCAGGTTTTAATGGACCTGGAGTTAGACCTGGACTTGGACCTGGACTCAGATCTGGACCTGCAGTCACCTTCTTGTTGCTGCTGCTGTAAAGACAGAAGTTCGAGTGTTTTTCTGGTGGAGGCTCCGTCGGACGTTTTGTTTCCGTGGAGATGAATGTTCCACAGTGTGGCATTAAACCTTCCTCTCCCTCTCTCCTCCTCGTCTTCTTCTTCAGGAGCTGAATAAGAAGCAGACTCAGAAGGACCTGGAGCGCGCGATGCTCCTCAGACATCACGAGTCGACGCAGGAGCTGGAGTTCAGGCAGCTGGCCCTGGTCCAGAGAACCCGAGCCGAGCTGATCCGGACCCAGCACCAAACGGAACTCACCAACCAGATGGAGTACAACAAGAGAAGAGAGCAGGAACTGAGGCAGAAGCACAGCGTGGAGGTCCGCCAGCAGCCCAAGAGCCTCAAGGTAACACAAACACACAACACACACACAACACACACACACAACACACAACAAACACACAACACACACACAACACACACAAAATAACCACAACAAGAGAAGAGAGCAGGAACTGAGGCAGAAGCACAGCGTGGAGGTCCGCCAGCAGCCCAAGAGCCTCAAGGTAACACAAAACACACAACAACACACACAACAAACACACAACACACACACAACACACAACACACACACAACACACACACAAACAACCAACAACAAGAGAAGAGAGCAGGAACTGAGGCAGAAGCACAGCGTGGAGGTCCGCCAGCAGCCCAAGAGCCTCAAGGTAACACAACACACAACACAACACACACACACACACAACACACAACAACACACACAACACAACACACACACACACACACACAACAAACATAACACAACAACAAGAGAAGAAGCAGGAACTGACAGGCAAAGCACACGTGGAGGTCCACCAGCACCCAAGAGCAAGGTAACACAACACACACAACACACACAACACACAACACACAACACACAAACACACACACAAACACACAACACACACACAAAATAACCACAACAACAAAGAAAGAGCAGGAACTGAGGCAAAGCACAGCGTGGAGTCCGCCAGCACCAAGAGCCTCAAGGTAACACACAACAACACACAACAAACACACACGACGCACAACAAACACACAACACACACACAACACACACACACAACACACAACACACACACACAACAAAACACAACAAACACACAACAAACACACAACAACAAACACACACACACACACAACACACAAACACACAAAACACACAACAACACACAACACACAACACACACACAAACACAAAACAAACAACAACACACACAAACACACACACACAACAAACACACACACACACACAACAACAACAAACACAACAACAAACACACACAAACACACAACACACACACACACACACAAACACACACACAAGAAAGAGCAGGAACTGAGGCAGAAGCACACGTGGAGGTCCGCCACACCAAAGCCTCAAGGTAACACAACACACAAACACACACACAACACACACAACAAACACACAACAACACACACCACACACAAAAAACCACAACAAACAAGAGAAACACAGCAACACAAACACACACACAACAACACACAACACAACAAACAACACACAACACAACACACAAACACACAAACAAACACACAACAACACAACAAACACACAACACAAACACACAACAACACACAAACACACACACACACACAAACAACACACAACAACACACACAACAAACACACAACAACACACAACACACACAACACAACACACAACACACACAACAACAAACACACACAACAACACACAAACACACACACAGTACAAAACACACAACAAACACACACAAACACACACAAACACACAACAACACACAACAACAACAAAACACACAACACAAACACAACAACACACACACAAAACACACAACACACACAACAAACACACACAAACACACAACAAACACAACAAACACACACACACATACAAAAATACACAAAAACACACAGAAATATACAAAAACATACATTCTAACTACAACAGAGTCTCAGGGTAATGGCAAATACACAGAACATACACAAAAAATACACACAAACATAGAAAAATACACAGAAATATACAAAAACATACAATCTAACTAAAACAGAGTGAGTCTGAAGGAAACGGCTGAACCTAAAACTGACAAATGTTTTGGATTTGGCTCCAACCACGAATTAAAATGAAGATAAATGGGTTTCATTTTCAGTTTTCGGTCAAGTGTTACCGGAGGAAACAGGGTCAGATTTTTGACATTCAAATGTCTCTTATTCAGAAACTAGAGGAACTATTGAAATAAGTAAAGTATCAGAATGTAGGAAAGAGTTACACTCCAACAGGGTCAAGTTAAACCTGTGAGATTCTTTCAAGTTCAAGACAAAAAATTAAAAACTCATGTCGGTAACGGAGGGAATGAAATATGCAGCACTTTTTGGTCAATAAATCCAAACAGTGATAACTCTTGGTTCTCACTTCCATATCCTTAACAAACTGGTTTGAATATTTGCTTCATATAGTTTTCTACCATATGGTACAAGATTAGGTGGAAAAAACCTCTGACTTTTTGACTCATGAGATTTTTTATTAAGAAAGTTCATGGTAACGGAGGGAAAAGTAACGGAGGGAAAATTGTACAAACAAGTAGAAGGTGCAGGATTTTACATCATTTGTGGCTTTTTTCTTCTGAAAACTTTAATATTACTTCAAAATGAAAGAAACTATTTCTATAAAATATGTCAGTCCTTCCAAGAACATTTTTATCATTTTAAATACTTTTTAAAAAAAAATCCTGTCCCTTCATCAACAGTTCAAAGATGGAATAACACAAGATATGATGAAATACAAACATTTATTTACATGATTTTGTCTTTGAAATTTGGGAAATAATATTTGTTCCATGTTTCATTCATGGTCTGTTTAAAACGAATGGAACTTTAGAACTAAAAATGGAACAGAAAAAAGGTCAACAGTTTGATAAACTAGAGTACATATGTATCTGTTCAATACACTTTTATATCAGATGCATTGACTTGAATTTTTGGCCTTGATGTTTACTTCTGTTTGACCGGGACCCAGATACAGACACACACACACACACACACACACACACACACACACACACACAAACCTCTTCACATCTGGAGTTTTATCTGTGTGTCAGGGTGACTTTAACACGACGACACCTGGAGCTTCATGGAAATCTGAACTTTCCTCTAATCACAAACTCTCTCTCTCTTGTCTCCTGTGTGTCTCTCTCTTGTCTCCTCTTGTCTCCTGTGTGTCCTCTCCTCTTGTCTCCTGTGTGTCCTCTCCTCTTGTCTCCTGTGTGTCCTCTCCTCTTGTCTCCTGTGTGTCCTCTCCTCTTGTCTCCTGTGTGTCCTCTCCTCTTGTCTCCTGTGTGTCCTGTCCTCTTGTCTCCTGTGTGTCCTGTCCTCTTGTCTCCTGTGTGTCCTCTCCTCTTGTCTCCTGTGTGTCCTCTCCTCTTGTCTCCTCTTGTCTCCTGTGTGTCCTCTCCTCTTGTCTCCTCTTGTCTCCTGTGTGTCCTCTCCTCTTGTCTCCTGTGTGTCCTCTCCTCTTGTCTCCTGTGTGTCCTCTCCTCTTGTCTCCTGTGTGTCCTCTCCTCTTGTCTCCTGTGTGTCCTCTCCTCTTGTCTCCTCTTGTCTCCTGTGTGTCCTGTCCTCTTGTCTCCTGTGTGTCCTCCTCTTGTCTCCTGTGTGTCCTCTCCTCTTGTCTCCTGTGTGTCCTCTCTCTCTTGTCTCCTGTGTGTCCTCTCCTCTTGTCTCCTCTTGTCTCCTGTGTGTCCTCTCCTCTGTCTCTCCTCTCTTCTGTGTCCTGTCAGACGAAGGAGCTTCAGATCAAGCGTCAGTTCCAGGAGACGTGTAAGATCCAGACTCGTCAGTACAAAGCCCTGAGGAACCATCTGTTGGAGAGCACTCCCAAAGCCGACCACAAGGCGGTGCTCAAACGCCTCAAGGAGGAACAGACGCGCAAACTCGCCATCCTCGCCGAGCAGTACGACCACTCCGTCAACGACATGCTGTCCACGCAGGCCGTCAGCAAGGTGAGACACTGTCCACACTGTCCCCCACTGTCCACACACTGTCCTACTGTCCCCCACGCCGTCCTACTGTCCCCTGTCCCCCACACTGTCCCCACACTCACTGTCCGAGCAGTACGTCCACTCCGTCAACGACATGCTGTCCACGCAGGCCGTCAGCAAGGTGAGACACTGTCCTACTGTCCTACTGTCCCCCGTCCCCCACGCCGTCCTACTGTCCCCCACACTGTCCTACTGTCCCACACACTGTCCTACTGTCCCCCATACTGTC
The DNA here is from genome assembly GCF_026225935.1 of Boleophthalmus pectinirostris. Taxonomy (NCBI): domain Eukaryota; kingdom Metazoa; phylum Chordata; class Actinopteri; order Gobiiformes; family Gobiidae; genus Boleophthalmus; species Boleophthalmus pectinirostris. Next base: position 38,285,819 of record NW_026571115.1, read on the forward strand.
CCCACACTGTCCCCACACTATCCCCCACACTGTCCTACTGTCCCACACACTGTCCCCCACACTGTCCTACTGTCCCCCACACTGTCCTACTGTCCCCACACTGTCCTGTCCTACTGTCCCCCACACTGTCCTACTGTCCCCCACACTGTCCTACTGTCCCCCATACTGTCCACACACTGTCCACACTGTCCACACACTGTCCCCCACACTGTCCCCCATACTGTCCTACTGTCCCATGTCTCACACACTGTCCCCGTCCCCCATACTGTCCTACTGTCCCCCACGCTGTCCCCCAGACTGTCCCCCACACTGTCCACACACTCTGTACCATGTAACAGTCAGAGTCAGAGTTCTGCACGGGTCCGTTTTTGGAGACGGTGCCTCTACTCCTGAACCTGTGATTATATAGAAGTCAAACCTGCACCTGCCCAAACCCTGAACACTCCACCTGTGACCCGCCCAAACCCTGAACACTCCACCTGTGACCCGCCCAGACCCTGAACACTCCACCTGTGACCCGCCCAAACCCTGAACACTCCACCTGTGACCCGCCCAACCCTGAACACTCCACCTGTGACCCGCCCACCCTGAACACTCCACCTGTGACCCGCCCAAACCTGAACTCCACCTGTGACCGCCCACCTGAACACTCCACCTGTGACCCGCCCAAACCCTGAACACTCCACCTGTGACCCGCCCAAACCCTGAACACTCCACCTGTGACCCGCCCAAACCCTGAACACTCCACCTGTGACCCGCCCAAACCCTGAACACTCCACCTGTGACCCGCCCAAACCCTGAACACTCCACCTGTGACCCGCCCGGACCCTGAACACTCCACCTGTGACCCGCCCAAACCCTGAACACTCCACCTGTGACCCGCCCAAACCCTGAACACTCCACCTGTGACCCGCCCAAACCCTGAACACTCCACCTGTGACCCCCCCCAAACCCTGACCCGCCACCTGAACACTCCACCTGTGACCCGCCCAAACCCTGAACACTCCACCTGTGACCCGCCCAAACCCTGAACACTCCACCTGTGACCCGCCCAAACCCTGAACACTCCACCTGTGACCCGCCCAAACCCTGAACACTCCACCTGTGACCCGCCCGGACCCTGAACACTCCACCTGTGACCCGCCCAAACCCTGAACACTCCACCTGTGACCCGCCCAAACCCTGAACACTCCACCTGTGACCCGCCCAAACCCGAGATAAACCACATCACACACAGATTCTAAACATTCTAGCTGAAGCGTCCATCAGGATACAAACTGAAACGTTACAACTTCAAGAATCACAATCACCAAATGAAATCAAACACTTTCTTCAGTCGAACACAAACTCACAGACGCGACTCGACTCGTCACAGGCAGAAGAAACATCGACCATTGATCATTCACCAGTTGTTCTTGTAAAGTGTTTTTCGTTCCTCGAGCTCCTGATGCGTCGCTCACTGTTTACATCACTGTAGAGATTTTACACGACGGCTTTTGAAAGGACAGGAAGTTTATTTTGACACCGCGTGTTTATTTCCTGTTTCCTCTGATAAAAGTCTGGAGTCTCTGATGATGAAAAATTAAAAGTCCAACCTGATTTGTGAGATGAGTTGAGTCGTGTCGACCTGTGGACGCTCGTGTGACTCTGTTGGAGTAAAATGTCCCAGTGTTAAAATGAAAGTGACTCCTGCTCGTGTGAAGCTGCTGATGTTTCTGGAGTAAACTGAGGGTTAGTTTTTGACTCTGGACCTTTTCAGTCGGTTTCTTCTTGGAGCAGAGTTTCTGTTTCCAGCCCTGACGGTGACAAAAACACACAACAACACACACTCTGAAACTAAGTGTGAAAATCACAAATCTAAATGGATTTAAACCCTCCTCTTCTTCTCTCCTCTCTTCCTCTTGCTCTTCCTCTTCCTCCTCCTCAGCTTCGTCTGGATGAGACTCAGGAGGCCGAGTATCAGGTTTTGCGGATGCAGCTTCAGCAGGAGCTCGAGCTGCTCAACGCTTATCAGAGCAAAATCAAGATCCACACGGACTCCCAGCACGAGAGAGAGGCCAAGGAGCTGGAGCAGAGAGTGTCCATCAGGAGAGCCCTGCTGGAACAACGGGTACGAACACACAACTACACACAAACACACAATCACCACACAACCACATGCACACACACACACATCTAGGGCCCGGCAGATATATATTCCGCCCGATATTATCAGATGATATCGACACTTGGAAACATATCGGCCTAAATCTTGCCGATCTGTGTCGATATTTCCCGTGGGCGTGTGATACGTCGTTATAAATCTTAGACTCTCTACACTCTGTTGATTTAATCCAGTTTACAGACAGATAAATGTCCTCATAAGTGACTCTGCGTCAGTGTTTATCTGTGGAGTCATTTATCTGTGTGACGCCCCTGAGTCACATGACTCACGTGCACTTGTTTACGCAGCCGTAGATCCACGTGCACGGAGCTGAGAGACGCTCTTGTGTCTGATCCACGACTCTGACGAGAAATAAACGTGAACTTCAGCCTCGTTTGGGCTAGAAACAAAACTACTGCTGTTTTTATCAAAGTGCAACTCGGAGAAAAGAGAAGTGTCCTACAGAGGAGTGTCCTACAGAGGAGTGTCCTACAGAGGATGTCCTACAGAGGAGTGTCCTACAGAGGAGTGTCCTACAGAGGCGTGTCCTACAGAGGCGTGTCCTACAGAGGCGTGTCCTACAGAGGAGTGTCCTACAGAGGCGTGTCCTACAGAGGAGTGTCCTACAGTGTCCTACAGAGGAGTGTCCTACAGAGGAGTGTCACACACAATCGTTTAGAGTCGGGATTAAAAGGACGTTTATTAGTTCAGATTTGTGATCTGAGAGGAGCCAGTGTCAGGGGAAAGTGACAGAAATCTGTCAGTTTTGGAGCTTGTTGTTTCTCATTGATCAGTGAACGATGTCATATCGGCCGGGTTCTAATACACAAACACACACATACAACACACACAACCACCCAACAAACACACACACACAACCACACAACAAACACACACACACAACCACACAACAAACAGACACACACGCCTCACCTGTGGACACTGTTATCAGACAGTTTGTGTGATAGTGTGTTTGTGCGTTGCAGATCGAGGAGGAGATGTTGTTTGTGTGATAAAGTTGTGCGTTTGTGCGTTGCAGATCGAGGAGGAGATGTTGTTTGTGTGTTTGTGTGTGTTTAGTGTGATAAAGTTGTGCGTTTGTGCGTTGCAGATCGAGGAGGAGATGTTGTCGCTGCAGAACGAGCGCTCTGAGAGGATCCGTTCTCTGCTGGAGCGTCAGGCTCATGAGATCGAGGCGTTCGACTCGGAGAGCATGAGGCTGGGCTTCAGTAACATGGCTCTGGGCGGGATCCCGGCCGAGGCCTACACGCAGGGCTACGCCTCCTCCGGCCCCGCCCCCTCCGGCTCCGCCCCCTGGCCCCGCCCCGTCCCGCGCTCCGGCGGACACTGGTCCCACAGCGTCTCCGCCTCGTCCGCCCCGCCCGCCTGGAGGAACCACGGCTTCGCCCGCGCCGAGACCGTCGCCCACGGCTTCGGGCAGGAGCAGCGGCAGGAGCAGAGGTACGGCGGGCAGGAGCAACGATACGGCGGGCAGGAGCAGAGGTACGCGGGGCAGGAGCAGCGGCAGGAGCAGAGATACGGCGGGCAGGAGCGATACGCGGGCGGGCAGGAGCAGAGGTACGCCGGGCAGGAGCAACGATACGGCGGGCAGGAGCAGAGGTACGGCGGGCAGGAGCAGCGGCAGGAGCAGAGGTTCGCTCAGCTGGAGAAGATGGAAAAGTATCGTCAGAACACGGAGTACGGCGACAGGTACTCGCCGCAGGAGCTGAAGTACAGAGACGAGCTGAAGTACGGGCGCGAGTACCAACGCGACGACCTGAAGTACAGAGACGAGATGAAGAGCAGAGCCTCCTCATCCTCCTCCTCCTCCTCGTCCTCGCAGCATCAGTACCAGTTCAGTCACCACCAGAGCACGCCGCAGCTCTACCATGAGCCCGAGGGCCGCGAGGGTCGCGAGGGCCGCGAGCGCGGGCGGGACTGGGCGTACGCCTCCTCGCACGGCTCCTCCTCCTCGGGGGCGGGGCCAGGGGGCGGGTACGGCCGGGCGCACGCTCTGAGGAACAGCCCCACGCCGTTACGCAGGACGGCCTCCGGGGGGCAGAGCGGCGAGGGCGGGCTGAGCCGGAGCACGTCCGTCACATCGCACATGTCCAACGGCTCGCACCTGTCATACACCTGAGGCACCTGCCGCACCTGTCGGAATCCTGAAGGACGAGAATGACCGAACCTCAACGGACCCGAGGGTCAGACGGACGAGAGGCCTTCACAGGACCGGGACCAGAACCAGGACCGGGACCAGGACCGGGGCTGATCCGCTCTGTTCTGTGAAGGCCACATTTCTCTTCTGTCTGAAAACCTTCAAATTTCCTTCAAAATTATTTTAATTTTAGACATTGTGTCTTGAATGACCCCCCCCGACCTCTGACCCTTGACCCCTCCTCCTCGACAGAACGCGTTTCATTTCACGTTTCAATGGTGAAACTTCGGTTAGACTCTTGTGTTCTTCTTCACTTCCGTGCGATTGTAAAACTGCAGCTGTTAAACTGGTTCGTTTTTCTGAATTCGCCGCGATCGCTGAAAGAGTCAAAGTGTAAATACTGTAAATAAAACCATTTCAAAGTCAGATTTTAACTAAATAAATGTAGATTTTTGTTTTTTAGTGATAAGGTTCTGTATAAACACTGCCATAGAGTCGGGTGGGCGGCGAACCGTCGCCGTAGAGACGAACGGGCGACCGTCGCCGTAGAGACGGGCGGGTGGCGGTTCGTCGCCGTAGAGACGAACGGGCGACCGTCGCCGTAGAGACGGGCGGGTGGCGGTTCGTTGCCGTAGAGACGGGCGGGTGGCGGTTCGTCGCCGTAGAGACGGGCGGGTGGCGGTTCGTCGCCGTAGAGACGGGCGGGTGGCGGTTCGTCGCCGTAGAGACGGGCGGGTGGCGGTTCGTCGCCGTAGAGACGGGCAGCGGGCGGCGGACAGCTCCAGAACGCAAAAACTGAGACTGAGTCTTTTAATTTTGAGTCATTTCCTTTTTAATGTTTGTTTTTTGTTGAAAGTTTCTGTGAAGTGTTTTTGTGGACGGCGTGTTACGGTTCAGACGGCGGCGTCAGGTCTGTGGAGGGGCGAGTTCTGGCTCGCCCAATGTTTCCAGTCGCCTTCAGAGGTCAAAGGTCAGATATCGACTTTCAAATATCGGTTCAGTCGATATCCTGTTTGGTTTTATTGATGTAATGATCAGAAACTCTGAACTTTGACTGAGTTGTTCTGTGTAAAATCCGTCAACACGACAAAATGAGAAATTCATTTTATCAACTGGACAAACGTTTATTTAGATCGAACACTGAGCTGAGCCTCTGGTCAGACGCCTGCAGGCGGCGCTCAGGACACTGAGGTGGAGGTGGACAGCAGACTGTGGTCCTGTGTCGCTCTCTCGTCTGTCGGTTCTTCTTCTTGTGACGTGTCTGTTTTGTTTCTTCACTTCGAGACTCTTCACAGGAGACGAGAACAGAACAGGACCTCAGACAAAAACTAAAAACTAAAAACTGAATTTCTCCTTTTGCCGTTGTTTTGTGATTTCCTCAGGTAAATCTCAGCTCCACGTTTGGACCAGATTCTCTTATTTTTTTTAGTTTTATTCATGAAAATCCTGCACTTCTGGAAAAGTTTTGGATTTTTGGCAGGTGTTGGGTTTGGGCCTAAGGTTTTTAAAAATCCATGGATACACACTGGAGCGCCCCCTGGAGGCGGTACATAAAATGACACGGAGCCTTTCCTTTGTCAGACTCGTCAGGCTGAGCTCCTGAACACGAGCTCTCGCTCTGAAGCCCCGTCCTGGTCGAGCACAGACGCCCGGCAGAATTTGGTGACTCTGGACTTTTACATTTTGAAACGAACGAGCATTTCATAGAACCACGAAACAAGTTCTGCTCCTTTTTTGCCTTGATTTGAGAAATGGACAGTTTTTGTAAATATTTTTCACACTAGAATAATGTTCACATGTTCAGTTTTATTGTTTCAGGATGAACCTGTGGGTTCAGACGCCTGAAGCATCTTTAGACACTGTTCGTTCACAGATATGGATCGTTTTTAAAGTAAAAAGTGACCAGGACAATACGTTTGTCGTGAAAATGTCCTTCAAATATGAAGAGTCTTAAAATCACCTCCTTTTGTCAAGTAGAAAAAGTGTCATTATACGAGAATTTCAGACAAAAGGAAACAGATAAAACCTTTTCTTTTCGGTGGGACCATTTTAGATTTTATACTCGCTGGACACCAGGGGGCGCCACAACCTGTTTCCATGGGTTTTTAAAAGTCACAAACTTTTCCAGAAGAGCCCGAGTCTCATGATATTTCACAAACTCCCTCCAAAATAAAACTGGTCCTCAGTGTCTGGGTTCATCAAGTATCGGCACATTTTTAAAGTCAGACCTTTGACCTCTGACCTCTGACCCAGACGCACCATCACGGCGAAGGAACCGGAACGTCCACGAGGCTTTGACGCCGTTTCAACGCCGCGGTCTGAACGAACGGTCTGCCTCTGTGCTCTCGAGCAAAACACTTCCCACATTACCTTGAGTGCAGTAAACGATGGAGGTCGGCGAGGAACGGCAGCCGTGACCCCCTCCGCTCGCCCCGGGGCAGGTGCGGCAGCCGTGACCCCCTCCGCTCGCCCCGGGGCAGGTGCGGCAGCCGTGACCCCCTCCGCTCGCCCCGGGGCAGGTGCGGCGGGAGCAGAGGACAAAGGGACAAAGCATCAAAAGACTCTGGACTCTGCTGAGACGAACTCGAGCTCCGAAAAACGCTCAAACGCATCAAAAGAATCAGTGTTGTTTTTATTTTTCGTTGTTGTATTTTTTTCCTCTTCCTGTTGCGTTCTGGAGCCGGTCCCTGATTGGTCGGCGGAGCGGAGTGGGCGGGGCGTGTACAGACTTCAAATATTTATGTAAAAATGTATGAAGAAAATGTGTAAAAAAAATTTAAAAAAAGAAACCACGCCATCTGGAGGTTTGCAGAAGCACTGACTGTAAAACGCCATTATTATTAAGAAAATTAGTCACGTGACCTGCGTCGTCCAATAGGAAGCCGGTATTATTACTACTGCAGATTAGTGTTTCATTTGTGAGAAGCGGAGAAAGACGACGCCCGAAAATCCAACCGCGCCGCGTCTGGGAGGGCATCTGATCGTCTGGGAGGGCGTCTGATCGTCTGGAGGGCGTCTGATCGTCTGGGAGGGCGTCTGATCGTCTGGGAGGGCATCTGACGCACGAGAGACACGTGACCTGAGTCTGTGTGCGATTGGTTCTTTTGAATTTCAATTATGAACGAAAAACAACAAACAAAAAAACTGATTTCGACCTCGATTTCAAATATTTCAAGTTTATTTGAAATCACACCAATGTAAAATCAATCTCGTGTCTATTTTTATTTTATTTTATTCTCTCCCTTCTCGTAGAAAAAAATGGTGTCAGTGGCGTTGAGTGATCGAGTTATGAAATCGGAACAGAGAGACTCGCTCAAAATATAAAGACACACGACGAGACGAGACACCGAGTCTTTAGTTTAAAGAGACGACAATAAACTCACGGACGGGATTTAGAATGTTCAAAAAAACTATAAACTACGGAAGCCGAGAGGGGCCACAAGGAACGCAAACGCCGCAACAAATACAAAAGCCACAACATGCCAAAAAAAGCCACAACAAACCAAAAAAAGCCACAACGGAAGTGACTGCGGGACTCTATTTTCCGACCGACCGATCAAGCAGCAAGTGAAGAAGAAGAACCACAACATGAAAGGAATAATGATAAAACAATAAATTACTTTTACTTGCGTTTCCAACTTCTCCGTTCCTTTACTTTTCATGTTGTAGTTCTTCTTCTTCTTCACTTGCCGCTTGATCGGTCCGTCGGAAAATAGAGTCCCACGGTCACTTCTGTTGTGGCTTTTTAATGTGTTGTGGCTTTTTGTTGTGTTGTGGCTTTTGTTGTGTTGTGGCTTTTGTATTTGTCGTGGCGTTTGCGTTCGTTGTGACCCTCTCGGCTTCCGTAATGATCCCAAACCATGAGGTGAGTGGAAAGAGTTTCACGTTTCAGACTTAACCCTAAGAGTCTGATCAGTTCTACACATGTAGGTGCTGGAAAGTCATGGAAAATTCACACAAGTCAGTCTGTCGCCCCCTAGTGTCTGCGCTCAGTTTCATTTCTCTGCAGCTCTAGATCAGAATCAGAAAACACTCGACGATTCACAAAAACCCCGGAAGTGTCGAGTTCGGGCTCCAGCCAATCAGAGGAGAGACAGACGTTCTGTGTTGGCGACGATTCCCCAGACCCGAGGATTTAAAGTCTGAACAAAGAGAATGTTTGGTGAGTTTGAACTCGGGGAAAGACGTTATTGTTCTTCTTCCGTCAGGATTTGGAGCTTTACAAACGTCACGACCAAACAGCAGCGATTGGTTCAATAAAAAAGTGCTGCAGGTCACACGGTTTCCATCAAGTGAAACCAGCTCAGGAATCAGGACAGGAAAAGTCATGGAAAAGTTTTGAAATTGTGTCAGTGAAAAAGAGGAAACCCTGAAGGCGCCGGGACAGAGTTTTGATTGGTGTCACTTGAAATAAACTTTCAATTAAATATTGGAAACAGAGGTCGAAATCTGACACTAAAACGGAAGAATTAAATGACAAACTTTCCCGTTTTATTGTTTTTCGTTCTAAATTGAAAAGAACAAATGTTACACGGACGGACCCGCCCCGCCTCAACCGAACACTACAGACACACGAGGACGGGAGGGCATCTGACGCACGGGCACACGAGGGCGGGAGGACGGGAGGGCATCTGACGCACGGGCACACGAGGACGGGAGGACGGGAGGGCATCCGGTCTTTCTCCGCTTCACAGAGTCGTCTCAGATTTTTAATGTTAGTTTTTTAAAGATGTATTTACCGATGTTGAACCACTACGGGGAGTTTGTTACTGTGAGAGTTTTAACGAGCGCGCGGGGAGCCACGCCCCCTTTTATGCAAATGAGTTTTACGGGGTTCGGGGTCCGACGGCGCCGGCAACGTCACCATTGAACGCTGCCGCGGGGGTCATGTGACGGGACGGTCCGATCACGGCGAAGGACGGAGACGCCAAAACAACCGACAGAAAAAAAAAAAAAAAACGATTTAAGAGATTTGATTTGAACCGAAGCGGGACCGAAGCGGGACTGAAGCGAGATCGATCAGGGACTGAACCGGGATTGAGCCGGAGACTGAAGTGAGACTGAACCAGGGCTAAACCGAGATCAATCGAGACTAAACCAGGACTGACATAAACTAAACTTCTCGTGAGCCTCGTCGGTCCCGTCGGTCCCGTCGGTCCAAACCCCTCGGAGCGACATGGTGTTTTCCGGTGCCAGAGGTGGGCGTGGCTTCGTGCGTTCAGGAGCTGGACTTCGTTTCCCAGAAGCCTCAGGGCCGTGCGTTCCGTTCGAGCCAGTATTAACCCTTTTGTTCTGGTGCCATGTTTGAGTTTTTGTACAGATTTTTTGAACACTGTAGGTCGGGTCGGAAGTTTTGCACAGTTTTCGCAGCTACCTCGTCTGCGCACGTGCGGACGCGTCTGCGGCGAGTGGACGTGCACGTGTGGTGACGTCTGGAGTGCGTAGGCGAGCATGGGGTGGGAGTCTGCGCACGTGTGGGGGCGCCGCGGTGCGTGAGCGTGCACGTGTGGCGGTGGTGCGTAGTCGTGCACGTGTGGGCGGTGGTGCGTAGAGCGTGCACGTGTGGCAGTGGTGCGTAGACGTGCACGTGTGTGGGGGCGGGGCGTACTCGTGCACGTGTGGCGGTGGTGCGTAGTCGTGCACGTGTGGCGGTGGTGCGTAGACGTGCACGTGTGGCGGTGGTGCGTAGACGTGCACGTGTGGCGGTGGTGCGTAGACGTGCACGTGTGGCGGTGGTGCGTAGACGTGCACGTGGCGGCGCCGCGTTGCGTCTGTGAGCTTTGATTTTGCCAATATTGTTACGTCACATTCCGGGAGCCTCCGGGATTTTCGGCGACTGGAGCCAAACATTTCATTTTGTTTCATTTTCTTTCATTTTTGTTTCATGTTTTTCCAGAATTTTGGCTCAAAACTGAAAAATTCAAACGTCCAATAAATGATTCCCAAATGTGGCTCCTGACGGCTCGTTATTGTGTTTTTACTGAAGGAACGACAGCGATGGATTTAAACCATCTGGAAATGTGTCTTTGTTTATGTTTATACTTGATCTTTTCAGAAATACTGAAAAAAATAAAATAAAAACAACAGTGACACTCGACGCTGAACACGGACAAAACACATTAGACAAACTTCATCTTCTGTTCTAAAAACATTTAAAGTTAAATAATGTTACGGCTCATGTCCATCGTCCATTTCCAAATGAAATCCAAATGTTTTTTTCCAATTTTTGAATTTAATTTATAATTTCTGACCAGTTTTTGATTGATTTAGTTTGTGTCGTACATTTTTTTGTTCTGGCCTTTTTTTCTCCAGATTTTCACCGATCGTGTCCGGGACAGAAGTTGGAGGCCGAGGTCCAGTTTTGTGAAGATTAAAAATTTCATTTCTGTAAAATATTTATGGATCATGTGACCAAACCCAGAACAGGACGGACGCTCGGACGCAGCTGATGCAGAACAAATCTCCACCAAGTACCACCTAATATTTGGTGTTCCAAGTTCTACCAGATCTAAACCAGGACTATTCCAAGTCTAGATTAGGACCAGACCTGGTTTTGAAGGAACCAGAGCGAAGAACAAATCTGGATTAAATAAATGAAAATCAAACATTTGAGCTGAACATGAGGAAGGATGTTCTGAGTCTCTGTGTTCGGTTCAGTTCTGTTCGTGTTTCTGTTTTTCACTCGTGCCCCCTCGCCCCTCCCCCCCTCGCCCCTCCCCCTTCCTGTGGGCCTCGCGCTCTGATGTGATGATCTATAAATAAATCGTGATTATTGTTTTCGGCGCGAGGGGCGGAGCTGCGCGGCTCGTCACGGAAACGTCACGGCTCCTGCGGCAGCGTGCGTCAAAAGCGTCACCTGCACGCGCACGAACAGACCGAGACTTTCACAATAAAAGCTCCAGTTTGGATTATTTCACAGATCTTTAGATGAACACAGTTTAAGTGAAACGTGATTTAAAAAAAAAACAAAAACATGAACCACAAATGAGTCGACTGGAGACTCCAGAGCCACAGACGGTCTTTTGGTCGACACTGATCGGCTCGTTTAAGCTCATGTGGAAACACAAAATAAACATTTTATTATTTGACCTCATGTCTGGACTAAAGCTGCATTGTTTTTTTTTGTTTTTTTAATGTGTTTTTTTAAATGACTTTTTTGTTCGTCAGCTTCACTTTTTCATTAGTCAGAACATAAACTGTTCCCAGTCTGAGCAGCTCTGGTCCAAACAATGAGATTTACTGATTTTATAAAGAAATACAATTGTTATGATCAAACAATCAAACTTTATTTGTATAACACTTTTCATACATGTGGAATATAGCACAAAGAGAAAAATGACAAAGACTAAATATAAACATAATGCTCCTAATGGTTATAGTAAAAATAAAAATGGAGAGCTAAAAGTAGATGAGACTAAGTAAAATAATAACGAGAATTTAATAAAAAATATATAATAATTATTATTTATTATGCAGAATTTATTTATTATTAATATTTAACAATTAAGTTAATATTATTTTTGGCTCATAGTACAAAGGCAGAGAACAGGAACTGCCAAATAAGGTCAAAGGGACATTCAGTATTTTTCACATATTTATTCTCATGATAAACGAGGAATTCACAAACAAACAACACGACATGAACTCATTTTGATCAAACACGATGTTGCGGCCTTTTGACTTTGTGAGGCAGTTTTATTGTGAAGAGTTTTGTTTTGTTTGTTTTATTGTGAAGGGTCAGACCGGATCTTCTTCGCTTCGTGACGCCGGTGACGCAGGTGACGCAGACCGGAAGTGTCAAACATCACTTTTCTTCCTGGAGCTGCAGAAATTTCATCAAAACGTCAAATTTTCGCCCGTTTTTTGCCCAAATCCGCGGATAAAAGCGTCGCCATGTCCGAGGAGAACATTTTCCTGTTCGTGCCAAACCTCATCGGTGAGTTTGAAACGGGATTTCAGTTTTTCTTGGCGTTGGTTTGGCGCTCGCCTCCCGCTCCTCGTCCGGAGGTCAGAGCAGATTTAGGTTTTTATTTTACTTTAATTAAAACCACAAAAACACATTTCACCCGACACTTTGAAAATAATAAAGTATAGTTTAATTTTTATTTTAAAATCTTCTTTATAAAGTCCTGGAATAAAAATGATGTGTGAAGAGGAGCTCGAGCTGGAGGCGAGTCAGAAACAACAGAAACAGACCCGAGTTTTTACAAAGATCTTGAATTATATTTATTTATATTGAATTATATTTATTTATATTGAATTATATTTATTTATATTTAATTATATTTATTTATTTGACGCTCATTTCATTTTTAATTAATCAAACTGTTTTTTTTTTTATCCTTATGACGAGACACCTGTGATTTATGATGATCTAGAGCAAAAAAGATTTAACTTTTTTATATCAGGACTAAACCAGGACTAAGTCCTGGTTTAGTCCTGTTTTAGTCCTGTTTTAGACCTGTTTTAGACCTGGTTTAGTCCTGGTTTAGACCTGGTTTAGTCCTGGTTTAGTCCTGGTTTAGTCCTGGTTTAGTCCTGGTTCAGTCCTGGTTTAGTCATTATAATAATCTGACGTGTTTCATTTTTAGATCGATCAGATTAATATTTATGAAGAGATTTATAAAATACACCAGAAATAATAAACAGATAAATGTAGCACAAATATAAATAAATTTAATATAAAAAATTATAAAATTAATATATCATAAATTACAGCATAAAACACAAAAACCTTTTTTTTTTAATACAATTTAAAAGTGTAAAAATATTAAATCAAACTGTGATGTTTGGACAGTTGGTCAGTGAGTGTTTTTCTCAGGGTTCAGTGCTGCGCCGTCTCTCCAGGAGCTCACAGGTTCACTTCCCTCTCCCCAGGAGCTCACAGGTTCACTTCCCTCTCTCCAGGAGCTCACAGGTTCACTTCCCTCTCTCCAGGAGCTCACAGGTTCACTTCCCTCTCTCCAGGAGCTCACAGGTTCACTTCCCTCTCCCAGGAGCTCACAGGTTCACTTCCCTCTCTCCAGGAGCTCACAGGTTCACTTCCCTCTCTCCAGGAGCTCACAGGTTCACTTCCTGGACTGTGGAGTTTGCGTGTTCTCTCTGTGTCTGGGGTTTATCAATACTGTAAAATCTGATCCATTTCGAGGAAGAACAGAGCAGAGCCGCAGGTGGAAAACACACAGTTTGAAGTTTGTGCTGTAACGTGTTTAAAGTTCAGGTCAGATCCTGGGACCCGCAGACAGAGCAGTGCACACAGTTAGCAGCACGTCCCAGATATGACTTTTATGTTCTGTTGTTGTGTTGTTCTGTTGTTGTGTTGTTCTGTTGTTGTGTTGTTCTGTTTTGTTGTTGTTGTTCTGTTGTTGTTGTGTTGTTGTGTTGTTGTTGTGTTTGTTCTGTTGTTGTGTTGTTCTGTTGTTGTGTTGTTCTGTTGTTGTGTTGTTCTGTTGTTGTGTTGTTGTGTTGTTCTGTTGTTGTGTTGTTCTGTTGTTGTGTTGTTGTTGTTATTGTTGTGTTGTTGTGTTGTTCCTGTCACACTCAGAGCTGCAGTTGAGTTTGTTTGTTTGTTTCTTTATTCTGAGTCTGTTACTTCTGCAAAACTCCAGACACTCTGTTCCACGCTGTGATGTCATCAAGTGGTAGTTTCCAAGTTCTCAGCTCCTTTTCTCTTTAGTTCTGTCAAAAATGGTTCCAGGACTGAAATGATCCAGATGATCCTGGTGAAGCTGTGTGGAGTTTAAAACCACAGTGGAGCACTTCCTGTATCACCACATGATGACATCACGAGGTGGTTCAGAGTGTTTTTGAGTGTGTGTGTGTGTGTGTGTGTGTTCAGGTTGTGTGTTTGTGTGTTCAGGTTGTGTGTGTTTGTGTGTTCAGGTTGTGTGTTCAGGTTGTGTGTTTGTGTGTTCAGGTTGTGTGTTCAGGTTGTGTGTTCAGGTTGTGTGTTTTGTGTGTGTTCAGGTTGTGTGTTCAGGTGTGTGTTCAGTGTGTTTCAGGTTGTGTGTTGGTTGTGTGTTCAGGTTGTGTGTTTGTGTGTTCAGGTTGTGTGTTTGTGTGTTCAGGTTGTGTGTTTCAGTTGTTGTGTGTTTGTGTTTCAGGTTGTGTGTTCAGGTTGTGTGTTTTGTGTGTTCAGGTTGTGTGTTTTCAGGTTGTGTGTTGTGTGTTCAGGTGTGTGTTCAGGTGTTGTTTCAGGTTGTGTGTGTGTCAGGTTGTGTGTTTGTGCGTTCAGGTTGTGTGTGTTCAGGTTGTGTGTTTGTGTGTTCAGGTTGTGTGTTTGTGTGTGTTTTGTGTGTTCAGGTTGTGTGTTCAGGTTGTGTGTTTGTGTGTTCAGGTTGTGTGTTCAGGTTGTGTGTTTCAGGTTGTGTGTTTGTGTGTGTCAGGTTGTGTGTTTGTGTGTTCAGGTTGTGTGTTTCAGGTTGTGTGTTCAGGTTGTGTGTTTGTGTGTTCAGGTTGTGTGTTTGTGTGTTCAGGTTGTGTGTTCAGGTTGTGTGTTTTGTGTGTTCAGGTTGTGTGTTTGTGTGTTCAGGTTGTGTGTTTGTGTGTTCAGGTTGTGTGTTCAGGTTGTGTGTTTGTGTGTTCAGGTTGTGTGTTTGTGTGTTCAGGTTGTGTGTTCAGGTTGTGTGTTTGTGTGTTCAGGTTGTGTGTTCAGGTTGTGTGTTTGTGTGTTCAGGTTGTGTGTTTTGTGTGTTCAGGTGTGTGTGTGTCAGGTTGTGTGTTTTTGTGTGTTCAGGTTGTGTGTTGTTTGTGTGTTTGTGTTCAGGTTGTGTGTTGTTTGTGTGTTTGTGTTCAGGTTGTGTGTTTGTGTGTTTTGTTCAGGTTGTGTGTTGTTTGTGTGTTTGTGTTCAGGTTGTGTGTTGTGTGTTCAGGTTGTGTGTTTGTGTGTTCAGGTTGTGTGTTCAGGTTGTGTGTTGTTTGTGTGTTTGTGTTCAGGTTTTGTGTTGTTGTTGTGTGTTTGTGTGTTCAGGTTGTGTGTTCAGGTTGTGTGTTCAGGTTGTGTGTTTGTGTGTTCAGGTTGTGTGTTTGTGTGTTGTTCAGGTTGTGTGTTCAGGTTGTGTGTTTGTGTGTTCAGGTTGTGTGTTGGTTGTGTGTTTGTGTGTTCAGGTTGTGTGTTTGTGTTTGTGTGTTTGTGTTCAGGTTGTGTGTTGTTTGTGTGTTTGTGTTCAGGTTGTGTGTTCAGGTTGTGTGTTGTTTGTGTTCAGGTTGTGTGTTGTTTGTGTGTTTGTGTTCAGGTTGTGTGTGTGTTTTGTGTGTTCAGGTTGTGTGTTTGTGTGTTCAGGTTGTGTGTTTGTGTGTTCAGGTTGTGTGTTCAGGTTGTGTGTTTGTGTGTTCAGGTTGTGTGTTTGTGTGTTCAGGTTGTGTGTTCAGGTTGTGTGTTTGTGTGTTCAGGTTGTGTGTTCAGGTTGTGTGTTCAGGTTGTGTGTTCAGGTTGTGTGTTGTGTGTGTTTGTGTGTTCAGGTTGTGTGTTGGTTGTGTGTTTGTGTTTCAGTTTGTGTGTTCAGGTTGTGTGTTTGTGTGTTCAGGTTACGCTCGTGTGGCGTTGGCGTTCTTGTCGTTCTTCTTGATGCCGTATTGTCCGTGGCCGGCGGTTTTCTGTTACCTCCTGAGCGCCCTGCTGGACGCCTTCGACGGACACGCCGCCCGAGCCCTCGGCCAGTGTGAGGACCCGACCGGGACCCGACCGGGACCGGGACCCGACCAGGACCTGACCGAGACCGGACCGGGACCAGGACCAGGACCCGCCCGGGACCAGGACCCAACCGGGACCGGGACCCGACCGGGACCGGACCGGGACCGGGACCCGACCGGGACCCGACCGGGACCGGGACCCGACCGGGACCTGACCGAGACCGGACCGGGACCAGGACCCGACCGGGACCCGACCGAGACCAGGACCCGACCGAGACCAGGACCCGACCGAGACCAGGACCCGACTGGGACCCGACCGGGACCCGACCGGGACCAGGACCGGGACCAGGACCTGACCGAGACCCGGACCGAGACCCGGACCGGGACCAGGACCTGACCGAGACCCGGACCGAGACCCGGACCGGGACCAGGACCCGACCGAGACCCGGACCGGGACCAGGACCCGACCGGGACCAGGACCCGACCGGGACCAGCACCCGACCGGGACCAGCACCCGACCGGGACCGGACCCGACCGGGACCTGACCAAGACCGGACCGGGACCAGGACCCGACCGGGACCAGGACCCGACCGAGACCAGGACCTGACTGGGACCAGACCGGGACTAGACCAAGACCAGACTGGGACCAGACCAGGACTGGACCAGGTCTCGCTCGGGTGTAAATCACGTTTGTTTTCCGTTTGTAGCGACGAAGTTTGGTGCGATGATGGACATGCTGACAGATCGATGCGCCACAATGTGTCTCCTGGTCAATCTGTCCCTGATCTACCCACACTACACCTTCCTCTTCCAGGTACGACAGGGACGCACCTGACAGAGACCTGCCTGACAGAGACCCACCTGACAGGGACCACCTGACAGGGACCCGCCTGACAGGGACCCACCTGACAGGGACCAGCCTGACAGGGACCCACCTGACAGGGACCAGCCTGACAGGGACCCGCCTGACAGGGACCCACCTGACAGGGACCAGCCTGACAGGGACCCACCTGACAGGGACCAGCCTGACAGGGACCCGCCTGACAGGGACCCACCTGACAGGGACCAGCCTGACAGGGACCCGCCTGACAGGGACCACCTGACAGAGACCAGCCTGACAGGACGCACCTGACAGAGACCAGCTGGACAGAGACCAGCCTGACAGGGACGCACCTGACAGGGACGCACCTGACAGGGACGCACCTGACAGGGACGCACCTGACAGGGACCCACCTGACAGAGACCCACCTGACAGGGACCCACCTGACAGAGACCAGCCTGACAGGGACCAGCCTGACAGGGACCGACCTGACAGGGACCAGCCTGACAGGGACCAACCCGACAGGGACGCACCTGACAGCCTGACAGAGACCAACCCGACAGGGACGCACCTGACAGAGACCATGACAGAAAATAATTGAGAAGCTCTGGTTTAAAGTGACGAGACTGAAAATCTAAAGATTTAAATAAAGTGAGTTTGTGTTTCAGGTGAACATGTGTCTGGACATCAGCAGCCACTGGCTCCACCTGCACAGGTCACACACACAACACCATACACACTACACCATACACACTACACCATACACACTACACCATACACACTACACCATACACACTACACCATACACACACACACACTACACACACTATACACACACACACTACACACACACACCATACACACTACACCATACACACTACACCATACACACTACACCATACACACATACACACTACACCATACACACTACACACACACATACACACACACACTATACACACACACACACATACACACTACACCATACACACTACACCATACACACTACACCATACACACTACACCATACACACTACACTATACACACTACACACACTACACACACATACACACTACACCATACACACTATACACACACACACATACACACACACACTATACACACACACCACCATACACACTACACCATACACACTACACCATACACACTACACACATATACACTATACACACACACACACACTATACACACACACACACCACTACACACTACACACATACACACTACACACATACACACACACATACACACACACATACACACTACACACTATACACACACACACACACACATACACACACACACTATACACACACACTACACCATACACACTACACCATACACACTACACCATACACACTATACACACTCACAACACACACTATACACACTACACCATACACACT
>NW_026571115.1:38306498-38331866 GCF_026225935.1 Boleophthalmus pectinirostris
TACTACTACTACTACTACTACTACTACTACTACTACTACTACTACTACTACTACTACTACTACTACTACTACTACTACTACTACTACTACTACTACGAGTACTACTACTACTACTACTACTACTACTACTACTACTACTACTACTACTACTACTACTACTACTACTACTACTACTACTACTACTACTACTACACTACTACTACTACTACTACTACTACTACTACTACTACTACTACTACTACTACACTACTACTACTACTACTACTACTACTAGTACTACTACTACTACTACTACTACTACTACTACTACTACTACTACTACTACTACTACTACTACTACTACTACTACTACTACTACTACTACTACTACTACTACTACTACTACTACTACTACTACTACTACTACTACTACTACTACACACTACTACTACTACATACTACTACTACTACTACACTACTACTACTACTACTACTACTACTACTACACACTACTACACAGTCCTCCGCATCTACTACACCTCCAAAGTACTACTACTACTACTACTACTACTACACACTACTACACTCTACTACACCTCCAAGGTACTACACACTACTACAGAGTACTACATACTACTACTACACAGTACTACACCTCCAAGGTACTACACCGTACTACACAGTACTACACACTACTACACAGTATTACACAGTACTACATGGTACTGCAGAGTACTACACATACTACACATAGTACCATAGTACAGTTGTAAAGTACACATCCTGCTCTGGCTCCAGTTTTAGTTTTTTCATGTTTCTGTTTTGTGTTTCAGCCGGTTTTGTTCGTCATGTGCGCCGGAAACGAACTTTTCTTCTGCCTCCTCTACATCCTGCACCACGTCCAGGAGCCTGCAGGTAAAACCCAGGGAAAACACGACACACAAAACCAGGTAAAACCCAGGGAAAACACGACACACAAAACACACCTGCAGGTAAAACCCAGGGAAAACACGACACACAAAACCATGAGCCTGCAGGTAAAACCCAGGGAAAACACGACACACAAAACCATGAGCCTGCAGGTAAAACCCAGGGAAAACACGACACACAAAACCATGAGCCTGCAGGTAAAACCCAGGGAAAACACGACACACAAAACCACGAGCCTGCAGGTAAAACCTGGGGAAAACCATCCATCCATTTTCTTCCGCTTATCCGGGGTCGGGTCTCGGGGGCATCAGTCTAAGCAGGGACTCCCAGACTTCCTTCACCCCAGACACTTCCTCCAGCTCCTCCAGTGGGACCTGAGGTGTTCCCAGTCCAGTCCAGAGACATCGTCCCTCCAGTGTGTCCTGGGTCTCCTCCTCCTCCCGCTGGGACATGAACACCTCCTGGGGGACACGTCCAGGAGACGTCAGAACAGACGTCCTCCCCTCAGACGCTCCTCTCCACGTGGAGGAGCAGCGGCTCTACTCCGAGCTCCTCCCGTGTGACTGAGCTCCTCACTCTGTCTCTAAGGGAGACGCCCAGACCCCCTGCGGAGGAAACTCATTTCGAGCTCTTGTATCTGTGATCTCGTCCTTTTGGTCACTACCCAGAGCTCATGACCAGAGGTGAGAGGAGGAACGAAGACTGAGGGTAAATCGAGAGCTTCACCTTTAGACTCACCTCCTCTTCACCACAACGGCCCGATACAGCGACCGCATCACTGCCGACGCTGCACCTGTCCACCTGTCAATCTCACGCTCCATCCTCCCCTCACTCCAGAACAAAACCCTGAGATACTTGAACTCCTCCACTTGAGGCAGAGCCTCTCCACCCACCTGGAGAGGGCAAGATGCCTTTTTCCGGTCGAAGACCACGACCTCGGACTTGGAGGAGCTGATCTTCATCCCAGCCGCTTCACACTCGGCTGCAAACCGCCCCAGTGCTGCAGGTCCTGGTTCGATGAAGCCAACAGAACAACATCATCTGCAAACAGCAGAGATGAAATCCTGTGGTCCCCGAACCGGACCCTCCGGCCCCTGACTGCGCCTAGAAATTCTGTCCATAAACACAATGAACAGAACCGGTGACAGGTGCAGCCCTGGCGGAGTCCAACATGCACCGGGAACAGGTCTGACTTTCTGCCGGCAACGAACACAGCTCCTGCTCCGGTCATACAGGGACCGGACAGCCCTTAGCAAAGGGCCCCGGACCCCGGACTCCCAGAGCCCCCCCCCACAGGACACCACGAGGGACACGGTCGAATGCCTTCTCCAGATCCACAAAGCACATGTGGACTGGTTGGGCAAACTCCCATGAACCTCGAGCACCGATGGAGAGTGTAGAGCTGGTCCAGTGTTCCACGACCAGGACGAAAACCACACTGCTCCTCCTGAATCCGAGGTTCGACTATCGGCCGGATTCTCCTCTCCAGTCCCTGGCATAGACCGGGAAGGCTGAGGAGTGTGATCCCCCTATAGTTGGAACACACCCTCCGGTCCCCCTTCTTATACAGAGGGACCACCACCCCGGTTTGCCAGTCCAGAGGTACTGTCCCCAACCGCCACGCGATGTTGAAGAGGCGTGTCAGCCAAGACCCACAACATCCAGAGACTTCAGGTACTCAGGACGGATCTCATCCAACCCCGGAGCCTTGCCACCAAGGAGCTTTAACCACCTCAGTGACTTCAGCCAGGGTGATGGATGAGTCCGCCTCCGAGTCCCCAGCCTCGGCCTCCTCCTTGGAGGACGTGACGGTGGGATTGAGGAGATCCTCAAAGTTTTCCTTCCACCGTCCAACAACGTCCCCAGTCGAGGTCAGCAGCTCTCCCCCCGCACTGTAAACAGTGTTGGTGAAGAACTGCTTCCCCCTCCTGAGGCGCCGGACGGTTTGCCAGAATCTCTTTGAGGCCGTCCGATAGTCCTTCTCCATGGCCTCCCCGAACTCCTCCCAGCTCCGAGTTTTTGCCTCCGCGACCACACGGGCTGCAGCACGTTTGGCCCGTCGGTACCTGTCAGCTGCCTCAGGAGTCCCCCGAGCCAGCAAGGCCCAACAGGACTCCTTCTTCAGCTTAACCGCGACAGACACTTCGAGCAGCCGTATGGACAATAGAGGCCGAGAATGAAACCCACTCGGACTCCATGTCTCCAGCCTCACCCGGCATCCGGGAGAAGTTCTCCTGGAGGTGTGAGTTGAAACGCCTAGGGTGTCCTGGTGCCACGTGCACTTATGGACCTTGTGCTCGAACATGGTGTTTGTTATGGACAAACTGTGACTAGCACAGAAGTCCAATAACAAAACACCACTCGGGTTCAGATCAGGGAGGCCGTTCCTCCCAATCACCCCTCTCCAAGTGTCACTGTTGGGTTCCAGAGCCCAAACTGTGCGTGGAGGTGAGGCCGACTATATCTAGTCGGTAACGCTCAACCTCCCGCACAAGCTCAGGCTCCTTCCCCCCAGCGAGGTGACATTCCATGTCCCCAGAGCCACAGTCTCCATGTCTGGAGATCTGGTCGTCGAGGCCCCCGCCGTCGACTGCCGCCCAGATCTCTCTGCACCGGCCCCATATGGATCCTCCTGCGGGTGTTGGGCCCACGTGAGGACGGCCCCACGTCGCTCCTTCGGGCTGAGCCCGGCCGAGCCCCGTGGGGGGAGGCTCGGCCACCAGGCGCTCGCTGACGAGCTCCCACCCCAGGCCTGGCTCCAGGGTGAGGCCCCGGTGACGCCGATCCTGGCGACGTAACTGTGGAATCATCATGTGGGGCTTCTGACCCGTTCTTCGTCTGACCCGTCCCCCCGGACCTGTTTGTCTTGGGAGACCAGGGGCATGAAGCCCCCGACAGCAGAGCTCCCGAGATCATTCAGGCTCAAACCCTCCACCACGATAAGGTGACGGTTCAAGGAGGAGGGGAAAACACAACACACAAAACCACGAGCCTGCAGGTCTCTCCCTCTGTCAGGTGGTTTTCACGTTTCTCTTCTTCAGTTGTTTTCATGTTCTCTTCTTCTTCAGGTTGTTTTCACGTTCTCTTCTTCTTCAGGTTGTTTTCACGTTCTCTTCTTCTTCAGGTTGTTTTCATGTTCTCTTCTTCTTCAGGTTGTTTTCATGTTCTCTTCTTCTTCAGGTTGTTTTCATGTTCTCTTCTTCTTCAGGTTGTTTTCATGTTCTCTTCTTCTTCAGGTTGTTTCTTCTCTTCTTCTTCAGGTTGTTTTCATCTTTCTTCTTCAGGTTGTTTTCACGTTCTCTTCTTCTTCAGGTTGTTTTCATGTTCTCTTCTTCTTCAGGTTGTTTTCATGTTCTCTTCTTCTTCAGGTTGGCTGTACGTTCTCCTCTTCGTCTGCGCTCTCATTTCTTTGGCCAAGTCGATGATCTCCGTGGTTCACCTGGTCACGGCGTCGCAGAACATGGCCGCCATCGACGCCGCCGAGCGACAGGGCACCAAGAAGCAGTGACGTGACCGTGACGACCACCACGACTACGACCCGATCCACGCGCCGCCGGGGGAATCGCCACGACAACGACTCGAATTCTGCCGATGAAAAAATTAACAACGAACAGGAAGAAGAAGAAGAAGAAGAAGAAGAAGCTCGGTGCCGAGGAGACGGAGCGAGAAAACGGACGAGGACGAACACACGGACACAGGAGCAGACAGGAGCAGACAGGAGCAGACAGGAGCAGACAGGAGCAGACAGGAGCAGGCAGGAGCAGACAGGAGCAGAGACACCTTTACAAGAGCTGACTAAAATACTAAACTGGGACTAAACTAGAACTCAACCAGGATTTAAATGAGATGCTTAAACCAGGTCTAAACCAGGTCTAAACCAGGACTAAACCAGGACTAAACCAGGACTAAACCAGGTCTAAACCAGGACTAAACCAGGTCTAAACCAGGTCTAAACCAGGTCTAAACCAGGACTAAACCAGGACTAAACCAGGACTAAACCAGGTCTAAACCAGGACTAAACCAGGTCTAAACCAGGTCTAAACCAGGTCTAAACCAGGACTAAACCAGGTCTAAACCAGGTCTAAACCAGGACTAAACCAGGACTAAACCAGGACTAAACCAGGTCTAAACCAGGTCTAAACCAGGTCTAAACCAGATCTAAACCAGGACTAAACCAGGACTAAACCAGGTCTAAAGGTATTTGTTTTATGGAGTCTGTAACAGAAGCTTTTGTTCTGTATTTTTGCTCCTGTCGGCTCCTGTCGGCTCCTGTCGCCGTAGAAACCCCAGAGTCTCCCTGAACTCAGTCGTGTCCCTTTTTAAAGCTGCGCTGTGTAACTTTTCCCCACCTGCTCGTCTCCGTGGAGATGTTCCACAGCGCGGCATTAAACTCGCCGCAGGAGCGACGAGCTTAATGCCGCGCTCTGGGACATTTACGGTGTTATGATGCAGTCGCCACAGAGACGGGCTGATGCCGAAGCGACGGAGTGCAGCTTTAACTTTAGCTCCGCCTCCAGAGCGAAAAGAACCAATCACGACCAAACTCACGACATTCACGAACACGAGAGCAGCTCCCAGAGAAACCGGACCCAACGCTCCAACGATCCACGATCCAACGATCCAATCGATCCACGATCCACGATCCAACGATCCAACGATCCAACGATCCACGATCCACGATCCACGATCCAACGATCCACGATCCACGATCCACGATCCACGATCCAACGATCCACGATCCACGATCCACGATCCACGATCCACGATCCACGATCCACGATCCACGATCCACGATCCACGATCCAACGATCCACGATCCACGATCCACGATCCAATCCACGATCCACGATCCACGATCCACGATCCAACGATCCAACGATCCACGATCCAACGATCCAATCCAACGATCCACGATCCACGATCCACGATCCACGATCCACGATCCACGATCCACGATCCACGATCCACGATCCACGATCCACGATCCACGATCCACGATCCAACGATCCACGATCCACGATCCACGATCCACGATCCAACGATCCACGATCCAACGATCCACGATCCACGATCCACGATCCACGATCCACGATCCAACGATCCACGATCCACGATCCACGATCCACGATCCATCCACGATCCACGATCCACGATCCACGATCCAACGATCCAACGATCCACGATCCACGATCCACGATCCAACGATCCACGATCCAACGATCCGCGCTCCACACACGACACACGACGGACGAGACGTGACACACGACATTTTAGAAAAGCCGCCACCGTCTAAGATGAACTTTAGTTTAACTTCTCCAAACTTCTGCTCCTCAAATGTTTCTCCTTCTCGTTCTGTGTTTGGAATCAGCTCCTCAAACCTTTTTCAGACCCGGAGTTTGTTTTCTGGAGTTTGTTTCCCGGAGTTTGTTTTCTGGAGTTTGTTTTCTGGAGTTTGTTTTCTGGAGTTTGTTTCTGGAGTTTGGAGTTTGTTTGGAGTTTGTTTTCTGGAGTTTGTTTTCTGGAGTTTGTTTTCCTCGTTGTCGCACTTCCTCAGTTTTTGATTTGAAACTTCTGGTCGCTCTGACTTGAGTTTATTTCTCCAAACACAGAAGAAGATGAACTCAGTTTTTGTTTCATGTGGAGAGTTTTTCCAGGTCTGGACTCTGGTCTGGACTCTGGACTCTGGTCTGGACTCTGGACTCTGGTCTGGACTGTGGACTGTGGATTTTTAAGGCTGTGGTCTGTTTGTGTCCGTGTTGCGTTCGAGGTCTGGTTTCTCTGGTGTTTTTTGACGGTGCGTTCAGGCGCAGTGGGATTTTGTGGAGTAAATCTGAAGTTTAGATTTTATTGAAACAACAGAAATATTAATGATGAATCTGATTTAAAACGGCACAAAAAATGTACAAAAATATAAATGTGTGTTTATGCACTGGACGGACGAGCCACGAGTCACAGACCGGGACTAGACCGGGACTAGACCGGGACTAGACCGGGACTAGACCGGGACTAGACCGGGACTAGACCGGGACTGAACCAGGAATGAAAAGAGACAGTTTTTTTTTCTGGTTTAGTCCCAGTTAGGATCAGGTTTTGACCCAGTTTAGATCTGACTTAGACCAAGTTTGGTTTAGACCTACTTTAGATCTGGGTCAGACCTGGTTTAGTCCTGGTTTAGTCCTGGTCTAGACCTTATTTAGTCCTGGTTTAGTCCTGGTTCATTCGTGGCTTAAATCTGAATCTTTTAATTTATTTTCACAGATTTTGGTGAATATTAGAACATGAGTTTTATTTTAATTTGTGGTGTTTTTTTTGTTTTTTTATGATCATGAGAGAAATTCCATGTTTTTGTGTTTTTATTCCAGTACAAACGTGAACACAGCGGGGGGGGGGGGGGGAGGGTGAGGGGGGGGGGGGGGTGAGGGGGGCGGCGCTTTTCTCCTCTGACCTCGTTCAGACGCTCGACTCGTTAAAAGTTTTTGAAATTCTCATTTAATTTCGACTTTCAGGTCTAAAAACTAAAATTAAATCAACTCATCAATCAAAAAAAAACAAAACCCTGTGAATGAAGAGACACCCGATGACATCACAAAGTGGTGGTTAGAGCGGGCTGTGTTATATTAGAGCAGGTTAAAGCTCCACTGCGGGACATTTCCTCCCATCAGAACAGGACGTGGGGCAGAAAATGGAGCTTTAGGAGATTTGAACGAGGCCAGAAGTTTTTTTTTAGTTTCTTTATGTTGTAGTTTCCCGTTTATCTGCAGTACCGCGTGTGTCCTGTAGGGGCGCTGCGTCCTGTAGGGGGGCTGCGTCCTGTAGGGGGCGCTGCGTCCTGTAGGGGGCGTGTCCTGTAGGGGGGCGTGTCCTGTAGGGGGGGCTCCTGTAGGGGCTGCGTCCTGTAGGGGGCCGTGTCTGTAGGGGCCGTGTCCTGTAGGGGGCTGTGTCCTGTAGGGGGGCCGTGTCCTGTAGGGGGCTGTGTCCTGTAGGGGCTGTCCTGTAGGGGGCGCTGTAGGGGGCGTCCTGTAGGGGGGCCGTGTAGGGGGTGTCCTGTAGGGGGCGCTGCGTCCTGTAGGGGCTGCGTCCTGTAGGGGGCTGTGTCCTGTAGGGGCGCTGTGTCCTGTAGGGGGGCTGCGTCCTGTAGGGGGCTGCGTCCTGTAGGGGGGCTGCGTCCTGTAGGGGGGCTGCCGTCCTGTAGGGGGCGCGTCCTGTAGGGGGGCTGCGTCCTGTAGGGGCTGAGGGGGGCTGTAGGGGGCGCGTCCTGTAGGGGGCTGCGTCCTGTAGGGGGGCTGCGTCCTGTAGGGGGGCTGCGTCCTGTAGGTGGCGCTGCGTCTCTGTTTCTGTTTCTCTGAATGTAAAAGTGAAGTTGAACCAAGTGGATTTAAACTCAGTATCTTGTGTATTTTTGTGTTTTTTTTGTGTATTTTTGCTGATTTACTGTAAAACATCAAATAAAACAAGAATAAAATGAAATGTTCAGACTCAGAGACGTTTGTTTCACACACACGACCCAAACCAGGACTAAACCAGGACTAAACCAGGACTTAAACCAGGTTTAAACCAGGACTAAACCAGGACTAAACCAGGTTTAAACCAGGACTAAACCAGGACTAAACCAGGACTAAACCAGGTTTAAACCAGGACTAAACCAGGACTAAACCAGAACTGAACCTGGACTGAACCAGGACTTAACCAGGTTTAAACCAGAACTAAGCCAGGACTAAACCAGGTTTAAACCGGGACTAAACCAGGACTAAACCAGGACTAGACCAGGACTAAACCAGAACTGAACCTGGACTGAACCAGGACTTAACCAGGTTTAAACCAGAACTAAACCAGGACTAAACCAGGTTTAAACCAGGACTAAACCAGGTCTAAACCAGGACTAAACCAGGACTAGACCAGGACTGTAACTCTTTAATAATACTGAGATTGACAGGTGCGGCGTGGGCAGATTGACAGGTGGACAGGTGCGGCGTGGGCAGATTGACAGGTGGACAGGTGCGGCGTGGGCAGATTGACAGGTGCGGCGTGGGCAGATTGACAGGTGGGCGTGGGCAGATTGACAGGTGCGGCAGATTGACAGGTGGACAGGTGCGGCGTGGGCAGATTGACAGGTGGACAGGTGCGGCGTGGGCAGATTGACAGGTGGACAGGTGCGGCGGCACAGTGGGCGGCGTGGCAGATTGACAGGTGGACAGGTGCGGCGTGGGCAGATTGACAGGTGGACAGGTGCGGCGTGGGCAGATTGACAGGTGGACAGGTGCGGCGTGGGCAGATTGACAGGTGGACAGGTGCGGCGTGGGCAGATTGACAGGTGGACAGGTGCGGCGTGGGCAGATTGACAGGTGGACAGGTGCGGCGTGGGCGTCTCCCTTAGACACAGAGGTGGGAGCTCGGAGTAGAGCCGCTGCTCCTCCACGTGGAGAGGAGCGTCTGAGGGGAGGACGTCTGTTCTCCTCAGGAGGTGTTACATCTGTACAGCTCCAAACACTCTGCTCCACCTCATGATGTCATCAAGTGTTAAAATGATTCTAAGTTCTCAGCTCCTTTAAAGTAAAGATCAGCAGCTCCAGGGCGGCCGCGCTCCTGTCAGTCTGCCCCGGGGCAGCTGCGGCTACAGCAGCAGTTTACATCAGCAGGTGCAGAGTGAAACATGTTCTGTTTCTGTGAAAAGTTCTGTAGAAATAAAGATTTATAAAGAGTGAAATGATCCAGATGTTTCTTTATTCTGTTTCTTCTAAAATCACTTTATTCTTTTTGTTTCTGTTCATGATTTATTCCTTTCTCCATCCTCCATGTTCCTCCATGTTCCTCCATGTTCCTCCATGTTCCTCCATGTTCTTCTTCTTCTCTGGGTCTCGGAGCATCACTCCCAGACTTCCCTCACCCCAGACACTTCCTCCTGAGGTGTCCCCAGTCCAGAGACATGGTCCCTCCAGTGTGTCCAGTGTGTCCAGTGTGTCCAGTGTGTCCAGTGTGTCCAGTCTCGTCCTCCGTCCTCCTTTCATTTTCTTCATTTGTGTGATATTTTTTTGTGATGTTAAAATTCAGTTTATTTGGTTTAGTTTGATTTGTTTTTATTCAACTCGGCACATTTTTGTTTTTAGTTTAGTGAAACAGACAGGTGCAGCAGGACCAGAGACAGGTGCAGCAGGACGAGAGACAGGTGCAGGAGAGACAGGTGCAGGAGAGACAGGTGCAGGAGAGACAGGTGCAGGAGAGGCAGGTGCAGGAGAGACAGGTGCAGGAGAGACAGGTGCAGGAGAGACAGGTGCAGGAGAGACAGGTGCAGGAGAGACAGGTGCAGGAGAGGCAGGTGCAGGTTAGACAGGTGCAGGTTAGACAGGAGCAGGACAGACAGGTGCAGGAGAGACAGGTGCAGGAGAGACAGGGCAGGAGAGACAGGTGCGGGAGGCAGGTGCAGGTTAGCAGGTGCAGGAGACAGGTGCAGGAGAGGCAGGTGCAGGAGAGACAGGTGCAGGAGAGACAGGTGCAGGAGAGGCAGGTGCAGGTTAGACAGGTGCAGGTTAGACAGGTGCAGGTTAGACAGGTGCAGGAGAACAGGTGCAGGAGAGACAGGTGCGGAGAGGCAGGTGCAGGTTAGACAGGAGCAGGACAGACAGGTGCAGTTAGACAGGTGCAGGAGAGACAGGTGCAGGTTAGACAGGTGCGGGAGAGGCAGGTGCGGGTTAGACAGGTGCAGGAGAGGCAGGTGCAGGAGAGGCAGGTGCAGGTTAGACAGGTGCAGGAGAGACAGGTGCAGGTTAGACAGGTGCAGGAGAGACAGGTGCAGGTTAGACAGGTGCGGGAGAGGCAGGTGCAGGTTAGACAGGTGCAGGAGAGACAGGTGCGGGAGACAGAGAGCAGGTGCAGGTTAGACAGGTGCGGGAGGGCAGGTTGCAGGTGACAGGTGCAGGTTAGACAGGTGCAGGAGAGGCAGGTGCAGGTTTGTTCATGTTTCCTCGTTCACCTGCAAAACGTGGAGTAGATTTTAGAAGCTCTGGATCTGGATTTGGACGTTGAGTTTTTAGTTTTTTTTAATTTAATTTTTAGTTTCGTTTTACAGTTTTTTTCTGTCTTTTTTCTTTTCTTCTGGAGACGTCAAAACCTTCGACCCAAGTCCATAAACATTCTTCTTAAATCACAAAATAAAGGTGGAGTTTTTCATTATTCAACATTAATGTGGATATTTTATTGTGTCTCTGAACTTTTAGTTTTACTCAAGTTTTAAATAAAGAAAAAGAGAAACTGAAGCATAAATCTCCTGGAGCCTCTGATCTTTACAGATTTATCAGTTTGTTCAGGACTCAGCTGCGCCCTCATGTGTCAGAGCTGGACATCACACACTCACATGCAAGACTCAAAACACCCTCTCTTGTGACCCACCTGAGGCCCGCGACCCAGACTTTGAGAAACACCAGTGTGAACCAGGTCCCCACAAGTCCAGACGAGATCATCTGAGTTCTGTTTAGTTCTAAATTTGCTCAACGCTTTTGTTTGTTATTTTTTATTGGAGTTTAAAAACACAGAGGAGCACTTCAGTTTGAGAGAAGAGCTGGTGTTAAATGTGCAGGTTTGTGTTAAACATGTGAATGAAACAAACACGACTCCAGGTCTGAGTGACGACAGAAGAACAGAACAGAGGATTATTTTTACAAGTTTCCACATTCTAAACTGGGACAAACTCGAGTTTGGACGTTTGGTGTGAATAAAAGCGGCGGAACATTCTGGATTCTCCTGTCAGTCTGGATCTGACGAGCTTCTGTCACTGCATAGTTTTGTTTTATGTTCGTTCACAAACAGATTTGTGTATTTTACCAAAACAAATGACAATTTCTGCTCCTGTTTTCTGTTGGCAGAGACCAGATTCTGTCAAAAACTGTGACTGTCCTGGTTTAGTCTTGGTTTAGTCCTGGTTTAGTCCTGGTTTAGTCTTGGTTTAGTCCTGGTTTAGTCTTGGTTTAGTCCTGGTTTAGTCCTGGTTTAGTCTGGTTTAGTCTGGTTTAGTCCTGGTTTAGTCCTGGTTTAGTCTTGGTTTAGTCCTGGTTTAGTCCTGGTTTAGTCCTGGTTTAGTCTTGGTTTAGTCCTGGTTTAGTCCTGGTTTAGTCCTGGTTTAGTTTTGGTTTAGTCTTGGTTTAGTCCTGGTTTAGTTTTGGTTTAGTCCTGGTTTAGTCTGGTTTAGGTTTAGTCTGGTTTAGTCCTGGTTTAGTCTTGGTTTAGTCCTGGTTTAGTCCTGGTTTAGTCCTGGTTTAGTCCTGGTTTAGTCTTGGTTTAGTCTTGGTTTAGTCTTGGTTTAGTCCTGGTTTAGTCTTGGTTTAGTCCTGGTTTAGTCTTGGTTTAGTCCTGGTTTAGTCCTGGTTTAGTCCTGGTTTAGTCCTGGTTTAGTCTGGTTTAGGTTTAGTCTTGGTTTAGTCCTGGTTTAGTCCTGGTTTAGTCCTGGTTTAGTCTTGGTTTAGTCTTGGTTTAGTCCTGGTTTAGTCCTGGTTTAGATCAGATTGGTCCAAAACAGAGACACTGGGACATTTCTTGTATAAATTGGGACAAATCATTGGTTTTGTGTAAATCTGTGGGACAGAGACACAGACTCAGGACCGGGACTGTCCCGGGGACACGGACTCAGGACCGGGACTGTCCCGGGGACACGGACTCAGGACCGGGACTGTCCCGGGGACACGGACTCAGGACCGGGACTGTCCCGGGGACTCAGGACCGGGACTGTCCCGGGGACGGACTCAGGACCGGGACTGTCCCGGGGACAGGACTGTCCCGGGGACGGGACTGTCCCGGGGACTGTCCCGGACAGACGGGACTGTCCCGGGGAAAGTCACTTGTGCAGATGTTTAATCAGCGTCCAGGACATTGGACATTATTAAAGTGAGCAGAAGTTCAAAATAAAAAACTGGAACATTCCTGATTTTTTGGTGGTTGGTGATAATAAAATTATGAAACGAGTGCGAAATTAAGGAAAATAGTTTTGCAGAAAACATTTATAACAAACATGAGTCAGTAAAGTCACATTTTCTTTGTGTTTTGGTCATTTTTAAGCAGATTTTCTATATTTTACCAAAACAAATGTCAGTTTCTGCCTTTGTTTACTGTTGGCAGGATCAGGTTGGTAAAAAAAAAAAAAAAGTGATAATCCTGTTTTAGTCCTGGTTTAGTTTTGGTTTAGTTTTGGTTTAGATCAAACTGGTCAAAACTAGAGACACTGGGACATTTGTTGTGTAAATCTGGGACTGTCCCGGGAAACTGGAGCATCTGGTCTCCTTCAATCTTGGACATTTAACCCGAGGAGGTGAAATAAAAACACAGACACTAAACAAAAGAATCAAAGTGACGCTAAAAACAACGGGACTATTTTCTGCAAAGCCGTTTGTAAAAATGCAAATGCGCCGGTTCCGTGGGCGCAGAGGCTGGACTGTCCGTGGGTCCGGCCCCGTGTCCGGCCCGGGCCCGAGCGCTGACCTCGGCTGCAGCTGCACACGCGCATCGGTACCTTTAAGACGCCGTTTCACCGGAGCGGGCACCATTTTACCGAGGACCCGAAAGAGCGAACCAAACCCGGGGCCCCGTGAGCCTCAGCCGCCGCCGGAGCAGCCCCAGCCCGCCGCCGCACCGAGCCTCTGACGCACCGCGGGCTCCGGGCGCTGCGGTCCGGCCCACGGAGGAGGACGAGCCGCCGAGAGAGGGGGCGAGGACCGCGGGAGAGGAGCGGGGAGAGGAGCGGGGAGAGGACCGGGGGGAGCGCAGCGGAGGAGCCGGGGACCGTGACGCCGAGTGGGAGTGGGGAGGGTTCACCAAATCCTTTCCCTTTAAAGCTGCGCGGGGCTGAAGAAGCGATAAAAAAAGAAAACGGAGGAGCAGGGAAGGAGGGAGGGAGCGGGAGGAAAAAAAGCGAAAAAACATGTCGCCGACGCCGCGCGGAGGGAGACGGCGCCGGGGCGGAGTCACGGAGGCAGGCCGGGCGGCAGCGCTCTGAACCCGGGCACCAGCGTCACGACAGGCCGAGGCTGCGGGACTCTCCACTGGGCCTCCCCGGAGCCTGCGCGTTAATAAAAGACACTCCGCAGCTTTTAAAGATGATTTTCACTGCGTTTTTCTCATTTAACCAGACTGTTCACGCCCAGAACCGGCCGAACCAGCAGCAGAACCGGCACTAGAACCAGTAGAACATAAGCAAATGTAGGAAAATGAAGCACCACAGAAAGTACGGCTCCCGCGGTCTGGCGCTTTCCAGCATCTTCTTTATCAGGCTGCCATATTAAAGCATAACTACGGAACATTCCCATTACACTCAGGCGTGACCGCGCTAAACCCGCTCGCTGTTGTAGCTGTCGGTCAGTCGGGCTCCGGTTCGGGCTCGGTTCGGGCTCGGTTCGGGCCCCGGTTCGGTGGTTTTTGTCAGCGGGACTCGGGGGTCGCGTGTGGCCGCCGTCCTCGCGCCGCTCCCCGGCCGCCGCGCCGCTCCTCCCGCCGCGGCGCCATGGACACGTCCTGGAGTAATTTCCTCTTCCAGGTGAGTGAGGCTGGGGCCGGGGAGCGGAGGACCGGAGCACCGGGGGGACAGGGGGGCTGCTGCGGGGGTTTACAGGCGGGAGGGGGGGGGGTCAGCGCCGGGTCACGCTCCGGACAGACCCCCCCCCCCCCTCCTCCTTCCTCCCCCAGCTCCAGTCCACCGAGTCTCCAGAGGGATTTTTATTATTTTTATTTAGAAACAAATTTAGGAATAAAACATAAAACCAAAAGCTCCAAGTCCAGAGTCCAAAGTGCTGCACAAAACAAAACAAAAAAACACAAAGAAATACAAAATAAACCCTTTAACCAGTGTTGGGAGTAACAGATTACATGTACCAGAGTAATCAGAGTACAAATGATGAGTAACTGTATTCAGTTACAGTTACTGTTTCAGTGAGTGGGAATTGGATTACAGTTACTTTGTTGAAATAAATGGATTAAACAGAGGGATTTTACTGTTTTTACATTTTGGGCTAAATCCCTTTTTTTTTTTTTTTTCTTTTTTTCTCTCGGTAATTCCACTTACTGCAGTAAACTAAACCAGGACTAAACCAGGACTAAACCAGGTCTAAACCTGATCTAAACCAGGTCTAAACCAGGACTAAACCAGATCTAAACCAGGACTAAACCAGGACTAAACCAGGACTGAACCAGGACTAAAACCAGGTCCAAACCAGATCTAAACTAGGTCTAAAACCAGGACTAAACCAGATCTAAACCAGGTCCAAACCAGGTCTAAACCAGGTCTAACCTAGATCTAAACCAGGTCTAAAACCAGGTTCAAACCAGGACTAAACCAGATCTAAACCAGGTCTAAAACCAGGTCCAAACCAGGACTAAACCAGGACTGAACCAGGACTAAAACCAGGTCCAAACCAGGTCCAAACCAGGTCTAAAACCAGGTCTAAAACCAGGACTAAACCAGATCTAAACCAGGTCTAAAACCAGGAGTAAACCAGGTCTAAAGCCAGATCTAAAACCAGGTCTCAACCAGGTCTAACTCCAGGTCCAAACCAGGTCTAAACCAGGACTAAACTAGGTCTAAACTAGGACTAAACCAGGTCTAAACCAGTAAACCAGGTCTAAACCAGGTCTAAACCTAAACCAGGATCTAAACCAGGTCTAAAACCAGGTCTAAAACCAGGTCTAAACCAGGTCTAAACCAGGATCTAAACCAGGATCCAGGTAAACCAGGTCTAAACCAGGACTAAACCAGGTCTAAACCAGGACTAAACCAGGACTAAACCAGGACTAAACAGGACTAAATAAACCTAAACCAGCTAAACCAGTGTGGACGTGTTTCTTCGTTTTCTATCAATAATATTTTTAATTTGGTTCAGTAAAGTTTGGACTTTTTATTTTCTTTTATCAGACAAAACTTCTTATGTGAAGATTTCCTCGTCTTTGTTTCTCTACAGCAAATCAAGTAATCCAAAGTAATCAGATTACATTACTCACTACATTTTGGTGTGTGTAATCTGTAATCTGTAGGGGATTACATTTTAAAAGTAAACTTCCCAACACTGTCTTTAACTGGTCCCTTTGAAAAACTCTAAACAAAAACATCCTAAATTCCGGGATGGAGGCAAAAGGGAAGTGGAACATCATGTGACTTTAACGGAAAAACTGAGATTAATTTCAGAATATCACAAGATATGAAAAGTCAAGGACAGTTTTGGAAAATGAAAACGGCTCAGACACGTGAAGGATCAGAGTCGTTTAAAAACACTTACAGTTGTGTTTTATATTATTAGTTTATTTGACACTGAGCGTTTTTACGAAGGCAGAATCCACATTTTGAGGTTTTACTGGACAAATCCTCACAGATGTTCAGTTTTTCACTTCAGATACAGATTTATTACACGTTTCATCATAAACAGTGTTCAAATGTAATCCCCTACAGATTACAGATTACAGATTACACACACCAAAATGTAGTTTGTAACTGAATCCATTAAATTACTTAAAGTGAGTAATGTAATCTGATTACTTTGGATTACTTGATTTTCTGTAGAGAAACAAAGACGAGGAAATCTTCACATAAGAAGTTTTGTCTGATAAAAGAAAATAAAAAGTCCAGATTTTACTGAACCAAATTAAAAATATTATTGATAGAAAACGAAGAAACACGTCCACACAGCAGGATTTAGACCTGGTCTAGTCCTGGTTTAGTCCTGGTTTAGATCTGGTTTAGATCTAGTTTAGACCTGGTTTTAGTCCTGGTTTAGACCTGGTTTAGTGCTGGTTTAGACCTGGTTTAGATCTAGTTTAGACCTGGTTTAGTCCTGGTTTAGACCTGGTTTAGACCTGGTTTAGATCTAGTTTAGACCTGGTTTTAGTCCTGGTTTAGACCTGGTTTAGTCCGGTTTACCTGGTTTTAGTCTGGTTTAGACCTGGTTTAGTCCTAGTTTTAGACCTGGTTTAGTCCTGGTTTAGACCTGGTTTAGATCTAGTTTAGACCTGGTTTTAGTCCTGTTTAGACCTGGTTTAGACCTGGTTTAGTCCTGGTTTAGACCTGGTTTTAGTCCTGGTTTAGACCTGGTTTAGTCCTGGTTTAGACCTGGTTTAGATCTAGTTTAGCCCTGGTTTAGCCCTGGTTTAGTCCTGGTTTAGCCCAAAATGTGAAAACAGGAAAATTTTAACTAACTTATTCCAACAAAGTAACTGTAATCCAATTCCCACTCACTGAAACAGTAACTGTAACTGAATACAGTTACTCATCATTTGTACTCTGATTACTTAACTCCAGGACATGTAATCTGTTACTCCCCAACACTGTTCATAAATTATACTTTTTCTGAAGCCCAAATACTGTTTTAGAGTAAAAAAACTGTATTTTTGTTCATCGTTCTGAACAGAGAAGCAAAATAAATCAGATTTGTACCTCGTAAATTCAAAATAGTTACTTATTTTTGTTATAAAGTCATAAAACCATCAGTATTTACATCAGCTCGTCAGTGAAACATTATAAATATTTAATGTTTAATACTTTATTTTGCCTCCATTCTAGAATTTTGAACATTCTGATGAAGATTTGAAAGGGTCAAATCAAAAAAGATTAATATGAATTCAAATGTTAAATAATATTCATAAATAAAAGTGTAAAAACATAAAAAAACAGAAACTGAAACGACTCTTGTGGTGTTAAAGCCAGAGAATAAAGAGGCTTTAAAAGAGACTTAAAACTC
This sequence comes from Boleophthalmus pectinirostris, assembly GCF_026225935.1. NCBI lineage: Eukaryota > Metazoa > Chordata > Actinopteri > Gobiiformes > Gobiidae > Boleophthalmus > Boleophthalmus pectinirostris. The sequence continues at coordinate 38,324,108 of NW_026571115.1, forward strand.
TCTTTGTTTAATTATTTTGTCCAATTAATTATTCAGAATTGTCTCGTTTGTGTTTTAAAAAATCCTCCAATAATTAAATCGACCAAATTTCCCGAATCTAAAGCTGCGCGTCGGTGAAAATAAAAGTGAAAAGTGCATCATTAAGGAAAATATGGACGTGTTTGATCTGAGACACTCCAGTTTCTGTGAGTTTTTTTTTTGTTCTCATCATTTTCCTGCACATTTTTCTGTGTTTTATGTTTCACTTTAGACTCAGACAAACTTTTTTGATCCAGAAGGAAATGATCTGGACACAGAGTCACACGTCACAAATAAATAAATAAAATATAAAAACAAAGAGAAACAAGAGAAACGGTGATGATAAAACATTAAACTTTTCTTTATAAAACTGAGACAAATCACAGTTTTTGTCTCTAAACGCTCCAAAAAAACTAGTCTGAATATGTTTGTTTTTATCGACAGCGGCTCAGTCGGTGGAGCGTTTGTCCACTGGTTTAGACCGGATTTAGACCAGGTTTAGACTGGGTTTGGACCGGGTTTAGACTGGGTTTGGACCAGGTTTAGACCGGGTTTAGACCGGGTTTAGACCGGGTTTAGACCGGGTTTAGACTGGGATTTAGACTGGGTTTAGACCGGGTTTAGACCGGGTTTAGACTGGGTTTAGACCGGGTTTAGACCGGGGTTTAGACCAGGGTTTAGACCGGGTTTAGACTGGGTTTAGACTGGATTTAGACCGGGTTTAGACCGGGTTTAGACCGGGTTTAGACTGGGGTTTTAGAAGACTGGGTTTAGACCGGGTTTAGACTGGGTTTAGACCGGGTTTAGACCGGGTTTAGACCTTTAGACAGGGGTTTAGACCGGATTTAGACCGGGTTTAGACCGGGTTTAGACCGGGTTTAGACCGGGTTTAGACCAAGTTTAGACCGGTTTAGACCGGGTTTAGACTGGGTTTAGACCGGGTTTAGACTGGGTTTAGACCGGGTTTAGACCGGGTTTAGACCGGGTTTAGACGGGGTTTAGACTGGGTTTAGACCGGGTTTAGACGGGGTTTAGACTGGATTTAGACCGGATTTAGACCGGGTTTAGACCAGGTTTAGACCGGGTTTAGACGGGATTTAGACGGGGTTTAGACTGGATTTAGACCGGGTTTAGACTGGGTTTAGACCGGGTTTAGACCGGGTTTAGACTGGGTTTAGACCGGGTTTAGACCGGGTTTAGACTGGCTTTAGACCGGGTTTAGACCGTCCACTGATCTGAAGGCTGAGGGTTCAATTCCCGCTCTCAACAGAAACATGTGACTCCAGCTCCCACAGATGAATGCTGCTGTTGTGTCCTTGGGCAAGACACTTAACCCCCCTCACCCCCAGAGTCTGTGTGTGTGTCTGTGTGTGTGTGTGTGTGTGTGTCTGTTTACACATAATTTCACAGTAAATTCAGATAAATATAATTAAAATTAAAACACATTTTTGCTTTTATGTTTTTTATAATGATGTGGTTCTGACCCTCCCTCTGGTTCTGACCCTGGTTCTGACCTCCCTCTGGTTCTGACCCTCCCTCTGGTTCTGACCCTCCCTCTGGTTCTGACCCTCCCTCTGGTTCTGACCCCTCCCTCTGGTTCTGACCCTCCCTCTGGTTCTGACCCCTCCCTCTGGTTCTGACCCCTCCCTCTGGTTCTGACCCTCCCTCCCCCTCTCTGACCCCGTTCTGGGTTCTGACCCTCCCTGGTTCTGACCCTCCCTCCTCTGGTTCTGACCCCTCCCTCTGGTTCTGACCCTCCCTCTGTTCTGACCCCTCTGGTCCTCTGGTTCTGACCCTCCCTCTGGTTCTGACCCGACCTTCTGACCCTCCTCTGGTTCTGACCCCTCCCTCTGGTTCTGACACCCTCCCTCTGGTTCTGACCCCCCCTCCCAGGTTCTGACCCACCCCGACGGACCCCTCCCTGCTGACCCCTCTTCAGTTCTGACCCTCCCTGACCCGCTGCTCCCGGTTCTGACCTCCCTCTGGACACCCAGACCCCTCCCTCTGCCCCCCCGAAGAGCCCCTGGTGAGCCCCCCCTCCACCGTGGACACAGCGGCCCTGAGCGAAGAACCTCTGCCCGGTGAGAAGTCCGGTCTAGACCTGGTTTAGTCCTGGTTTAGACCTGGTTTAGTCCTGGTTTAGTCTGGTTTAGTTCCTGTTTAGTCCTGGTTTAGTCCTGTTTCAGTCTTGTTTTAGTCCTGTTCAGTCCTGGTTTAGTCCTGGTTTAGTCCTGTTTAGTGGTTTTAGTCCTGTTTTAGTCCTGTTTAGTCCTGTTTTAAGTCCTGTCCTGTTTCAGTCCTGTTTAGTCCTGGTTTAGTCCTGTTTCAGTCCTGTTTTAGTCCTGGTTTAGTCCTGTTTCAGTCCTGGTTTAGACCTGGTTTAGTCCTGGTTTAGTCCTGGTTTAGTCCTGGTTTAGTCCTGTTTTAGTCCTGGTTTAGTCCTGGTTTAGTCCTGGTTTAGTCCTGTTCAGTCCTGTTTTAGTCCTGGTTTAGTCCTGTTTAGTCCTGTTTTAGTCTGTTTAGTCCTTTTAGTCCTGTTTTAGTCCTGTTTCCTGTTTAGTCCTGTTTCAGTTTTTAGTCCTGGTTTAGTCTTGTTTTAGTCTTGTTTTAGTCCTGTTTCAGTCTGGTTTAGTCCTGTTTCAGTCCTGTTTTAGACCTGGTTTAGTCCTGGTTTAGTCCTGGTTTAGTCCTGGTTTAGTCCTGTTCCAGTCCTGTTCCAGTCCTGTTTTAGTCCTGTTTTGTGTCTCGTCAGTGAAAGTCCTGGTGAAACCCGCCCACCGCGCGGCTCACGTTTGTTCCACGTGTAACAAAGAGTTTAAGAACAGTTATAACCTGCGGCGGCACCAGTCCGTCCACACCGGGGTCAAGATGAAGGACCGAGCCGCCCGCGAGAAGGACGACGGGGTCAAAGGGCACAAGCAGACGGTGCCCCTGAGCCTGCTGCAGCTCACCCTCCCCTCACACACACAGGTACGGGTTTACACCGGGTTTAGACAGGGTTTAGACCGGGTTTAGACGGGTTTAGACCGGTTTACACCGGGTTTACACCGGGTTTAGACAGGGTTTACACCGGGTTTACACAGGGTTTACACCGGGTTTAGACCGGGTTTAGAACAGGGTTTAGACAGGTTTACACAGGGTTTACACCCGGGTTTAGACCGGGTTTACGGGTTTAGACAGGGTTTAGACAGGTTTACACCGGGTTTAGACAGGGTTTACAACCGGTTTAGACCGGGTTTACACAGGGTTTAGACCGGGTTTAGACAGAGTTTAGACCGGGTTTAGACAGGGTTTTAGACCGGGTTTAGACCGGGTTTAGACAGGGTTTAGACCGGGTTTAGGTTTAGACACCGGGTTTAGACCGGGTTTAGTTTAGACCGGGTTTAGACAGAGTTTAGACCGGGTTTAGACCGGGTTTAGACCGGGTTTAGACCGGGTTTAGACAGGGTTTACACCGGGTTTACACGGGTTTAGACGGTTTAGACAGGGTTTAGACCGGGTTTAGACAGGGTTTAGACCGGTTTAGACAGGGTTTAGACGGGTTTACACCGGGTTTACACCAGGTTTAGACCGGGTTTACACCGGGTTTAGATCGGGTTTAGACCGGGTTTACACCGGGTTTACACCGGGTTTAGACCGGGTTTACACCGGGTTTAGACAGGGTTTAGACCGGGTTTAGACAGGGTTTAGACCGGGTTTACACCGGGTTTAGACTGAGTTTAGACAGGGTTTAGACCGGGTTTAGACAGGGTTTAGACCGGGTTTAGACAGGGTTTAGACCGGGTTTAGACAGGGTTTAGACAGGGTTTAGACAGGGTTTAGACCGGGTTTAGACAGGGTTTAGACAGGGTTTAGACCGGGTTTAGACAGAGTTTAGACAGAGTTTAGACAGAGTTTAGACCGGGTTTAGACCGGGTTTAGACAGAGTTTAGACTGAGTTTAGACAGGGTTTAGACCGGGTTTAGACCGGGTTTAGACAGAGTTTAGACAGGGTTTAGACAGAGTTTAGACCGGGTTTAGACAGGGTTTAGACTGGGTTTAGACCGAGTTTAGACCGGGTTTAGACCGAGTTTAGACAGGGTTTAGACAGGGTTTAGACGGGTTTAGACAGAGTTTAGACAGAGTTTAGACAGAGTTTAGACAGAGTTTAGACCGGGTTTAGACAGAGTTTAGACAGGGTTTAGACAGAGTTTAGACAGGGTTTAGACAGAGTTTAGACCGGGTTTAGACCGGGTTTAGACCGGGTTTAGACCAGGTTTAGTCCACTGTGATGTACTTCCTTCTCCAGTTTGATGTTCTTAATGAGTGTAAAGGCTGAAGTTTAATTCTGCGTCGGCTCATCGTTCTTTGCCGCCGTCGTCTTTCGTTTATGAATCTGTGTCGAGGTTTTTGCGCCGCAAAGAAATTCACCTCCACAACACCAGGGGGCGACGATTTAAATCTGGCGTTCGTTTTACAAAATGAAGCGGGAACGTAGAGTACGGGAAGTGTGTGTCAAGCGAACGTAGAGACGACCAATCACAGCCTTTGATTGTCTGCGTCGCTTTTGTAACGGCATCAAAGCAACGCAGAGAGTCAGGGCTGTTTAAAACAGATTTACTCAGATAATTTACCCAATTTATGAAAGACATGGACTGAAATCGAAGTTTCTACTAAATACCTAAATTATCAATATTAAAGTTTGTTTAGGGATCTTTCACAGTGACAGCAGGTGGTGCACCAAACTTTCCATTGGCTCCAGAAGATCTTAGTTGAGTTGGTTTTCATTGATTTTGATTGTTTTTTGTTGGTTTTGGTTGTTGTGGAAGCTTCAGTCACACTCGGATCTGCACTAAATCAAACGGACCGAGACTCAAAAAAGAGGTGGCCTTGGTCCAAACGCCAAACTCTGGTCCCTCTGGTGAAACACCAACTTGGGTCCAAACCGCCTATTCCAAATGCATCATGGGAGGACAGCAATGAAGCGCACCCTGGTTAAGGCGTGTGCTGGGCGCTGGGGTCAGTTTCAGACGCTTGCCCCGCGGCTGGCAGCCCATAGGTTCCCCTGGTCGGCCTCCACTTGAGGGGAGAGGGACCAGCCCGCTGTCCGTACCCTGCAGAGTGGCTCCGTGGGAAGTGGGAAGGCCACTGAGTGAGACGTCTCAGCCTTGATGTCCCCAGGCCTTGTGCAGTGGAACCTGCTGGGGCCTTGGATAAACCTCAGTGGGAGCAGGTTCGGTTGGTTCGCAGGTGTGAAAGGACCAAACTGGTGTCCTTCCAAACTGGATTCTTGAGGAATCTCCAAGAATCACCTTTGTTTGTCTTTGCTCCTTTTCCTCTTCTTCGTCGGCCATTGCAGCAAACGGCGGAATGTGTGAGAGGCGTAAACCACGTAATCCCTGCGCTGGCGAGTCAGTTACACTAGAAATGTAGAGTTTGCTTGAAAAATAATGTTTATCTGGCCCCAGCACTTCCACAGTCGATCAATTTTAATTTTTTTGTTTGGTCTTCATAATTCCAAGGCTGCTGCGTCTATAATGATGTTTTGAACATTCATTGACAAGTTGAAACTAAAACCTTTAAGTGTGTTTTAATCGTTGTTTTCTCGTACGTTCACACGTTCGTCAGGAGACGTTCGTGCAGCCGCAGTCGTTCAGAATCATAAAGTTCAGTTCCAGTTTTACGTTTGTTCGTTCTGTTTGTGATGATGTCATTGTGCTTACAGGCCCCGCCCACGGTCAGCGTCGCCATGGACACGGTCTCCGTTTCAATCGCTCCGGCAACCGTCTCCATCGCCCCGGCAACCGTCTCCATGGCCGTGCCCCCCCAGCCCATCCAGGCGGCCGTGGTGGTGGTGGGCTCCGTCGACCAGGTCCCCGTTTTTATTTGGACTGTGGTTTGTGTTTGTCCTTTGAATATTCATGACTTTTGTCTCTCCTCCCTCTGCAGTCCGTGGCCCCGCCCCCCTCGGCGCCGCCCATCCGTCCGGAAGAACCACGCGTGCGAGGCGTGCGGGAAGGCGTTTCGCGACGTGTACCACCTGAACCGGCACCGTCTGTCGCACTCGGACGAGAAGCCGTACTCGTGCCCGATCTGCCAACAGCGATTCAAACGCAAAGACCGAATGAGTTACCACGTCCGCTCGCACCAGGGCGGCGTCGAGAAGCCCTACGTGTGCCCGCACTGCGCCAAGGCCTTCTCACGGTGAACACAACACACAGAACCAGAACCAGAACCAGAACCACAGAACCAGAACCACACAACCACAGAACCAGAACCAGAACCACAGAACCACAGAACCAGAACCACAGAACCACAGAACCAGAACCACAGAACCAGAACCACACAACCACAGAACCAGAACCAGAACCACAGAACCACAGAACCAGAACAGAACCACAGAACCACAGAACCACAGAACCACAGAACCAGAACCACACAACCACACAACCACAGAACCACAGAACCAGAACCACCTCATGCATGGAGAAGCCCTACGTGTGCCCACACTGCACCAAGGCCTTCTCACAGTGAACACAACACACAGAACCACAGAACCAGAACCACAGAACCAGAACCACACAACCACAGAACCAGAACCACAGAACAAGAATCACACAACCACAGAACCACAGAACAGAACACACCCACAGAACCAGAACCACAGAACAAGAACCACACAACCACAGAACCACAGAACCACAGAACAAGAATCACACAACCACACAACCAGAACCAGAACCACACAACCACACAACCACAGAACCAGAACCAGAACCACAGAACCAGAACCACACAACCACAGAACCACAGAACCAGAACCAGAACAGAACCACAGAACAGAACCACACAACCACAGAACCACAGAACCAGAACCACAGAACCAAAGAATCACACAACCACAGAACCACAGAACCAGAACCAGAACCACCTCATACATGGAGAAGCCCTACGTGTGCCCACACTGCGCCAAGGCCTTCTCACGGTGAACACAACACACAGAACCAGGACCAGAACCAGAACCCTTGTCCAGATCCCGTCACATGACTCTCCGCTCTGTTCGTCGACGTCCTGAAGAGTCAAATCTTTATTTTTGTGTTTTTATCCTCGAGTTAAAAATGTTTTATTTGATTTAAATGTTTAAATGTTTGTGTTTCAGGCCCGATCATCTGAACAGCCACGTGAGGCAGGTGCACTCCACAGAGAGACCCTTCAAATGCACCGTACGTACACCTGTCTGCACCTGTCTGCACCTGTCTACACTGTCTGCACCTGTCTACACCTGTCTGCACCCTGTCTGTCACCTGTCTGTCTGTCACCTGTCTGCTGTCTGCACCTGTCTGCTCCTGTCTGCACCTGTCTGCACACCTGTCTGTCTGCACCTGTCTGTCTGCCTGTCTGACACCTGTCTGCACACCTGTCTGTCTGCTACCTGTCTGCACCTGTCTACCTGTCTGCACCTGTCTGCACACCTGTCTGCTCTGTCACACCTGTCTGCTGTCTGCACCTGTCTGCACCTGTCTACACCTGTCTGCACCTGTCTACCTGTCTGCACCTGTCTGCTGTCCTGTCTGCTCTGCACCTGTCTGCTCCTGTCTACCTGTCTGCACCTGTCTGCTCCTGTCTGCTCCTGTCTGTCTACCTGTCTGCTCCTGTCTGTCTGCACCTGTCTGTCTGCTCCTGTCCTGTCTGCTGTCTGTCTCTGTCTCTGTCTGTCTGCTGTCTGTCTGCACCTGTCTGCACCTGTCTGCTGTCTGCTGTC
>NW_026571115.1:38332366-38387366 GCF_026225935.1 Boleophthalmus pectinirostris
ACTATTTTATGGTTATAAAAGCCATCTTATTATACAGAAATACAGTATAAAGAGCCATGAGAGTAAAGTAAGAGAAGAAGTGAGGAGAGGAGGGTGAAGGAGCGCGTGCGCAGCGAAGATTCTGTGCTATGACCATAGTTTTGTGAGGATTCACGTGGTTCAGAAGGACGAGTCAAGGCAGGGGCCACATTGTCGTCTTAAGTATAAAGTGATGCGGGAAACACTGATATCTCCAGGACTGTCCTATAGTGACCTGCAACATGAGGGTCCAGGACTGAACCAGGACTGAACCAGGACCGAACCAGGACTAAAACAGGTCTAACCATGACAGAGTGTGGGGATGGGCCCGGACTTGCGCCCGTGTAGACTGTCAGTTGACCACACTGGAAAGGACCGGCGTAGAGCTCTGTGCCGCACGGGGCTCAGCACAGCCGTCGCCTGATCGGACTTTGTGGACACCCTGCTCCACGAGCTCAGGGTTCTCTCTCTCTCAAGTCCAAAATTAGTCCTGGATTAGTCCTGGTTTAGACCTGGTGTAGTCCTGGTTTAGACCTAGTTTATTCCTGGTTCCGTCTTCCTGGATCAGTCATGAATCGCGTACCCCCACTTAAAAAAATCCCACTACATCACTGGTAATTAAGAACAGTAATACACAGTAATAATAATTTCGATTCGCGTAGCCGCTACAGATGCAGTTTGCTGCTTTGGCTGGAATGCTCTGACTCTCCAATCAACGGGTCTGAATCCGATGATGTTGTCGTACGCCTACTAGAAGGCCCTGATGACACCAACTCAAAATCTAATTGGTTGAAGCAACAGATTCATGAACATTTATTTTGTGTTTGAGGGCCTGCAGAATGGATTGTGAAGGCCGCAGGCACACTTCTTTGACGCTGACTCTGCCTGGCAACAAATGATGGCTGAAAATATGATGGTCAATTGCTTCAACATGAAAATACATGTCTGGAAGCAACAGAAGTATCGGAAAAGCTCTGAAAGGAAGCAGACAGATCATTTGGAATCATTTAATAATAATATAATTAACAGGTTTTTTTTAGGCCAGCAGAGAAGGCCTTGCAGACCCTGTCGGCCCACCACTGCGCTTTAGACATTTAAACATTGATGTCTAAATGTCTAAAGCGCATTTAAACATTGATGTCTAAATGTCTAAAGCGCATTTAAACATTGATGTCTAAATGTTGAAAGCAGCGGTATAAACATTATTCTTCAAGCATCCCACTACTTCGACTTTTTTTTTTTTTTCATTGTCAGAGTAGCGGGACTTGACTATTTTTCAAACATTCCACTTTTCCAACATGAATAATATTAATGTGATAGCCTTTTATACTTTGCACTCTCATATATCATAAGATGCTTTAACTGCTGCAAAGAATACTTTCAGAGAATACTTCAGAGAATACCACAGAAAATATCTAATTTGGGCTGCATAGGCCCTCTGTGCTTCATTCATTTCATCAAGTAGGCGATCTACGGAGAGAACACCATGTGGGAATAGTGATACTAAAACGTGTCGGAAAACTGGCACGTCTAAATAAAGACGATATCAGAATAGGTGGCGGACACTCTGTGCCCTCTGGTCTTCTTCTGTTAGGCCAAAGCTGGCGAACTATGACACTGCTGCAACATAGATAGCATCTAATAGTGTTATGTAAGTGTTGTGTGTTTCAGTTGGAGAACTGGCGCAGAGGTGAGTTCGTCTTTGGGACTGCAGAACGCCCTTTGCTGGTCGTGACCGCAGAACCACATGTTCTTCTTAGACAGGAGTTCTCTTAGCAGTTTGTCATTCTCAGACAGGTTTGAGATTAACTTTCCAAGCTGGTTCACCATCCCAAGGAAGTTCTCAGCTCACTATATTTGTTGGCTTTTTCAGGTCTTGAACAGCTTTTGTTTTGTCCCATGTGTTTCACCCCATCTGCTGAGATGATATGTCCTAAAAACTTCACCGCTCATCTCCCAAACTCGCACTTTGACACCTGCCTTTTCTGCTCGCTCCAGAACTGCAAGCACGCTGGTGTTGTGCTGCTTCTTTGTCGCTCCCCAGAAAAGGATGTCGTGTACATGGCAGACAACCCCATCCAGCCACTGCTGTGACCTCTGATGTCATCCTATTCTGGAAGTGCTCTGGGGCAGAGCCCATTCCAAAGGGAAGCCTGTTGAAGCGACAATGCCCAAATGGCGTGATAAAAGTGATGTAAAAAGCTGAGTCTTTAGACAGTGGTATCTGCCAAAAGCCCATGTTTGCGTCGAGTTTTGTGAAGTACTGTACCCCTGTGAGTATGCCAGGGTTTTTTCAACAGACGGCAAAATTAACTTTTCCCGGCACACTTACTGGTTCAAACGCGTCATGCCCACACAGATTCTGATGTATTACGACCCAGCTCATTTGGGGTGAGGGAAGTAACAAAAATAAAACCAAGATGTAAAATGGAATAAATTAAATAATGTTTAATTAACAGGAAGGTAAAAGGTAAATTAACAAAACAGACTAAAATATACAGAAAACAACCTAAACTAAGAAACAGAACAACAGAATAGAGTTTTGTGCCACAAAAGGGGTCACGCAGGCTTACAAAAAACGAGTGGTAAAATTAAGGGACACACACAAAACCAAAACAGAAGTTCCCCAAATTAAACCACATAAGCCCACAAACAGAATCAAGTGACCAAATCAAAAAAGGCACAAAACAGAATTAAACTAAACACAAACAAAACCAAAATGGGCATACTGGCCACCAAGGCCAGCAGCCCGAGCAGGTGCTGGTAATCTCCTTAAATAGGGGGGGCGGTGGCTGCAGGTGAGGTGGGCGTAGACTTGCCCCACCAATCACGGACCAGGGCTCCTGCAGCGGAATCACAAGAAGTTGGCAAAAATCACACAAACAAATTAGAACTAAGGCCTGGGGCAGTAACAGATGTCATCATTGTTCTTTTTAGGACCACTCCATTGGTGCCTCAATACGGCTGATGAGCCGTAAGCTTGTCAAGCCTCTCCAACTCCTGCATCACCTTGCCCATGAGTGGCAATGGTACTCGCAGTGGAACTTTAAGAGAGTAAGGTTTGGCATCTGGCTTGAGTTTTATAGTGTAGGGTTTGTGGACCAGCACAAGTCTGTCACAGAGCTTAGGCGAGGTCGTCCTTACTGTCTCTTGGTACTTAATGTCAACCCTAGGTGTCAGTTTAAGCCTCACCGAAGCTGGTCTGCTCAATAGACCCATGTGCAGATGTTTGATGATGTACAGTAGATTTTCTCTGATTCTTCTCTCTTTGTATGTGAGTGTTTCGGTGGCTGACCCCACGACTTTCAGTTTCGCACCACTAGGACCGTAAAGTTGTTTGAGGGCTCTGTTTAGCTCTTTATCTCCATGCATAACAGTTTCATATTCCTGCTCAGGTATGGCTGTTGCATTGGCACCAGTATCTATTTTAATAAGGTTCTTGCTGCCTCTTTACAATATCATTTCTGGCCTCACCAAAACTCTCTCCCAGGAATAATCCCATGGTGAGAAGTAGTATTGTTTACGCAATTTGGTTTTTAACACTCTGATTTAACTCAAATTCAGCCACTTTTGTACTCCTGTGTCTGTTATTTTTATGCTTTTTGTAAGGTGTGCCCACGTCTCATATACTGCCCATTCAATCACTCTGCCATCCAATACCATCATTTCACTCGCTCTGCCACAAGAGGCGCTGTGTTTAAATGTCGCCGCGGCATCTTGTCACTCACTTCCTGCTCCGGCTTGGACTGGCAGAAACGACAGAAACACCGCTCAATAAACTCATCAAATCACAACTGAAAATTGCCAAACTCAATGGTGAGTCAACTAAAGACTTTATTTACAAGACCGCATTGTCCGATGTAACGAAAGAAGCCTCAAAAAAGTTTAATGAAATAAAAACGGCACTTCCGCATTTGCCGCGACGAACTTTTCAGTTGTTTGTTGTCCCAAACTTTATAATATTGCATTATCAAGTAATATTATTTAAGTCTACTTCAAGTAGATAGATTAATTTATGAACTGTATGAAGGAAAGCTCGATTGATTATTTTGATTACGAGTTTTTTAAGTTAATAAGGGCTAATGAGTGTGCTCCATTCATCTAATTGGCTGCCAGCCCTGTCACTCAACGCACTGAGTCACATTTGGGTAAAAAGAATGAATTATGGAGTTTTTATTATTATATATTGTTGCGCAACTATAAACTATGAACTATGAATTATAATTTATGAAATGTGAATTATGAATTCATGAACAATGAAATATTAAGTTTGAAATATGATTTATGAACAATGAATTATGAAATATTAAGTTTGATTAATTGATGGAATGAAATGATAAAATTAACTAATTTGTATATTTGAATATTGAATAATGAATTGTGTCAAACTATTTATGGGTTTTTTCCTGTGACCTCTGTTTTATAGGTCAGGTTTTTTTTTCCCCCTCCCAAAATCAATGATTCCTCTACTCCAGAGGTGGCGAGCTATATCTGAACCTACAGACCTGGTAGGATTGTTTTTTTTCCCCTCCTCCCTTCTCCTCCTAAGTTGGATTATGAACTTTTAAAACAAAAGGAATAAACATTTGCGTTTCGTTTTGCATCTCCAAACAAAGGAATGAACATTTGCGTTTGCGTTTGCGTCTCCACAAGCATTGAACTTTTTGCGTTTGCGTTCCCAAGGAAACTTTAAAAAAAAAAAGGATTTCGAAGTAAAAAACTGAGAGAAACCAAGGATTTGCGTTCAGACAAAAGAACAAAGCAAAGGACATTTAAAAAGAAGTCTTATTTGTGTTATTGTGTGGTCTTTTGCCACAATTTTTGTTATTCATTGTACAATATTAATATAATTATCTTTAAATCAGATCTATTTGTGTTGTTTTCTGTCATCTATCACAAGCTCCTCCTCAAATCTGGTTCTTCTGTTTACATTACATCCATTGCACATCTCACTAGTCTTAACACATAAAATAAAATAATAAAGTGTTACATTTGGCGAGCTAGCCAGGAGCTTGTGTTGATTGACAGTATTACAGTTTAACGTTTTGGGGAAAAACTGCAATTATGGAATTTTTTGAGAAGTCGGGGGGTTAATGTCAATAATTCTGTGAGTGTTTCTGGTATTACACATTCATCAAAAGATAATGAAATACTAGATATTCTGAAAAAGTATGGTAAATACAAAATAATAGAAGTAACTGACATAACTCACCCCCTTGCTAAAAACCTGGTCATTGAGTTTAAGAGTAGTTCTGCTATGGCAGAATTAAAGAAAATACTCCCATATACACACACACTTCTGAAAGTGATCCAAATCACACGTATTATGTTACAACGATTGAAAACACAGCAACAACTGAAACCCCACCCCTCAACTACATGGATGAAATCAAACAGCTTGCACGACGGAGTGGACAAAAATTTGAAATTGTGCTTCAAGATCTCATGTCACAAATAAGTGAGCACTTGGATACTGCAACTGGTGGAGAGGAAATTGCACAAAGAGTGGAACCTGAACCTCCCTTGCCTGGCCAGCAGGGGGAGTTTAAACATCAAATTCCACTCAGACTTTCTGAAGCAGACATAAATCCACCTCAAATTCAAAAAATGGTTGTGGAGCATGTATTAAAAACTGAAGAATGTGCATCACTCTCTATGCCCACCTTAAAACTCCGCTCTTTCTCAGGCAAGATACCAAAACCCCCACATGAAAGTGATTATGAAACATGGAGAGCACATGTAGAACTGTTACTGGCGGATGTGAATCTACCTCCACTTCATGTTACCCGGAAAATTTTGGAGAGCCTCTTATCCCCAGCAGCCGACGTTGTCAAAGGGTTGAAACCTGATGCCCTGCCTTCACTCTATCTGCGAATATTGGATTCAGCATATTCCACAGTGCAGGATGGGGAGGAATTATTCGCACAGTTTTTGAATACTCTGCAAGATCCTGGAGAAAAACCTTCCAGCTATCTGCAGCGGTTGCTGTTAACTTTGAATACAGTTGTCCAGCGTGGTGGTGTCACAGCAGCTGATGTTGACAAATATTTATTGAAACAGTTCTGTAGAGGGTGCTGGGACAATGGCATTATCAATAAGCTGCAGCTGGAACAAAAGAAAGAACGACCACCACCTTTCTCTGAACTGCTTTATCTGTTGAGAACCGAAGAGGATAGGCAGTCAACAAAAGAAGGTCTGATGAAAAAACACATTGGTTCCAAGCAGCGTGCCACCCTTCTCTCTCAAGGTGCTTGTCCCTACAGCCATAGTAACGATCCAGATACTATCTCTCTCACACAACTCAAGAAACAAATGGACATGTTGCAAAAGCAGATGGCAACACTTCTTGCTCAAACAAATCAGAAATCCAAAAATACTTACGGCAAAGAATACAATACACTTGGAAAAACTCAAAATACAAACAGCCGTCCAAGACCTGGATTCTGTTATAAGTGTGGTGAGGATGGACACATTGTTTCAAATTGCAACAAACCCCCTAATCCAGCACTTGTACAGCAAAAGAAAGCTAAGTTGGCTCAAAAACAGGCACAATGGGATCAAAATAATAAACAGAAATTGTTAAACTAAACTCAGTCTCTCCTGTGGGGCAAGCAGAGGCTGCTTTCACAAAGTGTCCCAATTTTGGAACTCAGAAACATTTCATATCCCTGCCACGAGGGCTTGTTGGAACAAAATGTACAGCTCGTGTCACTATCAAAAATACTCCATTTAACTGTCTACTGGATACAGGATCACAGGTCACCACAATACCAGAGTCTATCTACAATACATTTTTATCAGAGCACACACTCAGACCTCTGGATGAACTCCTTGAAGTGGAGGGAGCTAATGGCTCATCAGTCCCTTATCTGGGCTATATTAACTTGGACATTACCTTTCCGCCAGATTTCCTGGGCACGCCCATTGACATTTCCACTTTAGCTTTGGTGGTGCCAGATCTTAAACCCTCTCATCAGTCCCTTGTTCTCATTGGAACTAACACTTTGGACATTGTCTATGCTGTCCATAGCCAACAAAGTCCTGGTTTTCGACCTGTTCCTTTTGGTTACCGCACTGTACTCAATATTTTAGAACAAAGACACACAAATCCAATCAGAAAGAACATCATGGACTGGTGAAACTTCATAGCCACACTGCACAAACGGTACCTGCCGGGCAGACCATGGTGTTAGAAGGCATTGCTGTGTCACACTTAATCACTAATGAAAAAGCAGTAATGATTGAACACCCTACATCCTTTTACTTACCTGGTGGTCTAATGATCCAGACTTGTCTTGTTGATTTTCCAACCCAGCAGCACCCCGTTTTCTTGCCAGTTCCTGTCACAAATGAATCCAACCATGATGTTACCTTACCTCCTCGTGCTTTGCTTGCCGAAATCAGTGTTTTCCAGTCAACTGCTTGTGCCATCCAAACCAACTCACAAACGACAAACACCTCACCTACACCGTTGTTTGATTATAAGTTGGACAACCCTGCACTCACACACCTGAATGGAAAGCCAGAATCATCAATAAACTCAATAGCATCCCTGAGGTCTTTGCTAAACATGACTTGGATTTTGGCAGAACTGACAGGGTAAAGCATCAAATAAAGCTTACTGACCCCACACCGTTTAAACAGAGACCACGACCCATACACCCACAAGATCTTGACGCAGTTCGGCAACATCTTCAAGAGTTGTTTGATTCTAAAGTCATCAGAGAATCCGACTCACCTTTTGCTTCACCCATTGTGGTGGTAAGAAAAAAGAACGGAAGCGTCAGGCTCTGTATAGATTACCGGAAGCTCAACTTACAGACCATAAAGGATGCTTATGCACTTCCTAAGCTTGAGGACACGTTCACCGCACTTTCAGGGTCCCAGTGGTTCTCAGTTTTGGACTTAAAATCTGGATATTATCAGATAGAGATGGAAGAACAGGATAAGTGCAAAACTGCTTTTGTGTGCCCACTTGGGTTCTGGGAATTTAACCGGATGCCCCAAGGAGTTACCAATGCTCCGTCTACGTTTCAGCGCTTGATGGAAAAGTGTGTCGGTGAAATGAATCTAAAAGAGGTGCTCGTCTTTATAGATGACCTAATTGTTTTTGCGCCTACTTTGGAGCAACATGAGGAGCGACTCATGAGAGTTCTTAACCGCCTTAAGGATTTTGGCTTAAAGCTCTCTGTTGAAAAGTGCACCTTCTTTCAGAACTCCGTACGCTACCTTGGACATGTTGTGTCCCAGAATGGGGTTGAGACAGATCCAGAAAAGTTACAGGCATTAAGATCATGGCCTGTCCCAAAGAATCTGAAAGAATTGCGATCATTTCTCGGATTTTGTGGTTATTACCGAAGATTTGTTCAAGGATATTCCAAAATCGTACAACCATTACACCAACTAACATCTGGATACCCACCTTCGCAGAAAACAAAAAAGCCATTTGTGAGACCTGAAAACTATTTCAATCCAAAAGACCCATTGGGGAACCGCTGGACATCTTCCTGTCAACAAGCATTCGAAACAATAAAAGAAAAACTTACCTCCGCACCCGTTCTCGCCTTTGCTGATCTATCAAAACCTTACCTTTTACATACAGATGCTAGTTCAACAGGACTAGGTGCCATATTATATCAAGAACAAGACGGAAAAGAACGAGTGATTGCTTATGCCAGCAGGGGCCTATCCCGTAGTGAGTCCAAATATCCAGCCCACAAGCTTGAATTTCTTGCCCTGAAGTGGGCAGTTACAGAAAAATTCAGCGACTATCTATATGGCACTACTTTCACCATTGTAACCGACAGCAATCCCTTAACCTACTTACTCACTTCGGCAAAACTTGATGCTACAGGCTATCGCTGGTTGTCTGCTCTGTCCACCTACTCATTTAAAATCATTTACCGGACAGGCCGGCAAAATGTGGATGCGGATGGTCTTTCCCGCAGACCTCATGGTGACCTCAAAGCAGACTTTGTATCAGAGAAAGAAAAGGAAAGAATACTCCGATTCGCTGAGCAGCATCTTGAAAGTCCTAATGTCATAAACATAGACCAATGTACCGTCCGAGCACTTTCAGAGAGACAGCTAGTCTGTAGTGCTCCTGATTACGCCCTTATCCATTCTTTGTCCATGTCCACCAACAGTATTCCAGACAGTTACTCTGAAGACGAACAGTTTGCCTTACCTCTGGTTCCTCAGCTGAGTCCAGCTGAGATGGCTAAAAAACAACGTGCTGACCCAATTCTGAGCCACGTCATATCACAGTTGGAAACTGGCATATCACCACCCCCTCTCTTGAGAGAGAACAGTTACCAGAGCTGCCACTTCTTCTACGGGACCTAAATCGATTGGAGCTCCAAAATAATGTCCTAGTTCGAAGGAGGCAACTTGGCGACCAGCTACATTACCAACTTGTGCTACCCCAGGAGTGTCGCACGGATGTTCTTTTCAACTTGCATGACAAGATGGGGCACATGGGCATTGATCGAACCTTGGATTTGGCGAGGAACCGATTCTACTGGCCTCGCATGGCTCATGATGTCCAAGCCAAAGTTAAGATGTGTGAAAGGTGCGTAAAACGCAAAGCACCGCCACAGAAAGCTGCACCACTGATCAACATCAAAACCTCACATCCCCTTGAACTCATCTGTATTGATTTCCTGACTCTTGAACCAGACAAAAGCAACGTCAAAGATATTTTGGTCATCACTGATCACTTCACCAAATATGCCCTTGCCATACCCACCCCAAATCAAAAAGCTAAAACAGTTGCAAAAGCTCTCTGGGACAATTTTTTTGTACATTACGGTTTCCCTGAAAAAATACACAGCGATCAAGGACCAGATTTTGAATCCAAAACAATCAAAGAACTCTGTACACTGGCTGGAATCACCAAAACCAGAACAACTCCATATCACCCACGCAGCAATCCAGTTGAAAGATTTAATCGAACTTTACTTGACATGCTCGGAACCCTAACAGTACAAGAAAAAACCCACTGGAAGGACTTTGTAAAGCCACTTGTCCATGCGTACAATTGTACACAAAATGATACCACCGGCTTCACACCATACGAGTTAATGTTTGGTCGACAACCACGACTTCCAATAGACCTTGTTTTCGGTTTACCAGTCATCAAACCTTCCTTGAATCACTCAGAATATGTCCAAAAACTGAAATCTACATTGAAAAAGAGCTACCAACTGGCAGCTGAAAATGCAGAAAAAATCATGCAAAAAAAACAAAACACGTTTTGATACAAACATCAAAGCATCTACACTCGATGTTGGGGATCGTGTTCTTGTGCGAAATGTCAAGTTGAGGGGGAAACACAAAATCGCGGATAAATGGGAGTCTCAGGTGTATGTGGTGGTAAAGAAGTCAGGCAACTTACCAGTTTATACTGTGAAACCTGAGGATGCAGAAAAGCCACTAAGAACTCTGCATCGAGACTTGCTTTTACCTTGTGGCTGCATACCTGTTACCTCCAATGTACAGCCTGTGCCTGTGGCAAAACCTGTAACACCTCCTTTACCACCTGAAGATTCTGACATTGATCATTCCTCTGACGATGAACAGATTGCAAGATGGTACCCTGAACCTGTTACTGAACCAGTTCGATTTTCTACCACTGTGACACTTCCCAGTTCACCTGAAATCTTTGCTCCAACCAGTTCCGAAAATCTTGATCCGCAACCACCTGAAACATTAGAACACGAACCTCTAGGAAGCCCTGAACCTGCTTTGTTGCCAGAACTGTCTATACATTCCGATCCGGTGCATGACATTGATGAGGCTGCTCAACCTGAACCTGAAATTGACAGCAGCTTACACGAACCTAACTCTGACTTGTCATCACCTGTCGACGAAACAGAACAACGTCCCACTAGAACCAGACGACCACCAGACAGATTTCAATATCAGCAATTGGGCCAGCCAATTCTGAAAAGCATGCAAACGATCTTCGAAGGACTTGGAAAGGCTCTGTTTCTGGCAGTGACAGATCACGACATCTCGTCCTCTGGCCAACCATCAGCCCATGTACAGGGACGTACATGAGGTCAGGGGGGGACCCTGTAGCCCACGTCTCATATACTGCCCATTCAATCACTCTGCCATCCAATACCATCATTTCACTCGCTCTGCCACAAGAGGCGCTGTGTTTAAATGTCGCCGCGGCATCTTGTCACTCACTTCCTGCTCCGGCTTGGACTGGCAGAAACGACAGAAACACCGCTCAATAAACTCATCAAATCACAACTGAAAATTGCCAAACTCAATGGTGAGTCAACTAAAGACTTTATTTACAAGACCGCATTGTCCGATGTAACGAAAGAAGCCTCAAAAAAGTTTAATGAAATAAAAACGGCACTTCCGCATTTGCCGCGACGAACTTTTCAGTTGTTTGTTGTCCCAAACTTTATAATATTGCATTATCAAGTAATATTATTTAAGTCTACTTCAAGTAGATAGATTAATTTATGAACTGTATGAAGGAAAGCTCGATTGATTATTTTGATTACGAGTTTTTTAAGTTAATAAGGGCTAATGAGTGTGCTCCATTCATCTAATTGGCTGCCAGCCCTGTCACTCAACGCACTGAGTCACATTTGGGTAAAAAGAATGAATTATGGAGTTTTTTATTATTATATTGTTGCGCAACTATAAACTATAACTATGAACTATGAATTATAATTTATGAAATGTGAATTATGAATTCATGAACAATGAAATATTAAGTTTGAAATATGATTTATGAACAATGAATTATGAAATATTAAGTTTGATTAATTGATGGAATGAAATGATAAAATTAGCTAATTTGTATATTTGAATATTGAATAATGAATTGTGTCAAACTATTTATGGGTTTTTTCCTGTGACCTCTGTTTTATAGGTCAGGTTTTTTTTCCCCCTCCCAAAATCAATGATTCCTCTACTCCAGAGGTGGCGAGCTATATCTGAACCTACAGACCTGGTAGGATTGTTTTTTTTCCCCTCCTCCCTTCTCCTCCTAAGTTGGATTATGAACTTTTAAAACAAAAGGAATAAACATTTGCGTTTCGTTTTGCATCTCCAAACAAAGGAATGAACATTTGCGTTTGCGTTTGCGTCTCCACAAGCATTGAACTTTTTGCGTTTGCGTTCCCAAGGAAACTTTAAAAAAAAAAAGGATTTCGAAGTAAAAAACTGAGAGAAACCAAGGATTTGCGTTCAGACAAAAGAACAAAGCAAAGGACATTTAAAAAGAAGTCTTATTTGTGTTATTGTGTGGTCTTTTGCCACAATTTTTGTTATTCATTGTACAATATTAATATAATTATCTTTAAATCAGATCTATTTGTGTTGTTTTCTGTCATCTATCACAAGCTCCTCCTCAAATCTGGTTCTTCTGTTTACATTACATCCATTGCACATCTCACTAGTCTTAACACATAAAATAAAATAATAAAGTGTTACAATTAAGTTTAGTCTTTTAGTCTTTAGTTTTCTCCTTTTTATCTGTTTTGTCCTGTCTTTCGCGGAATCGGGAAGCCACGCCGCCACGTTTGTCACGGAACAAAGTTAAACATTAAACTCGCGCACCAGTCCGTCCACACCGGGGTCAAGATGAAGGACCGAGCCGCCCGCGAGAAGGACGACGGGGTCAAAGGGCACAAGCAGACGGTGCCCCTGAGCCTGCTGCAGCTCACCCTCCCCTCACACACACAGGTACGGGTTTACACGGGTTTTTAGACCGGGTTTACCGGGTTTAGGGTTTACACAGGGTTTACACCGGGTTTAGACCGAGTTTAGACAGGGTTTACACCGGGTTTAGACCGGGTTTACACCGGGTTTAGACCGGGTTTAGACCGGGTTTAGACCGGGTTTAGACAGAGTTTAGACCGGGTTTAGACAGGGTTTAGACAGGGTTTAGACAGGGTTTAGACCGGGTTTAGACAGGGTTTAGACCGGGTTTAGACAGGGTTTAGACCGGGTTTACCGGGTTTACACCGGGTTTAGACCGGGTTTAGACGGGTTTAGACCGGGTTTACACCGGGTTTACACCAGGTTTAGACCGGGTTTACACCGGGTTTAGACAGGGTTTAGACCGGGTTTAGACCGGGTTTAGACAGGGTTTAGACCGGGTTTAGACAGGGTTTAGACCGGGTTTAGACAGGGTTTAGACCGGGTTTAGACCGGGTTTAGACAGGGTTTAGACCGGGTTTAGACAGGGTTTAGACCGGGTTTAGACCGGGTTTAGACCGGGTTTAGACCGGGTTTAGACAGGGTTTAGACCGGGTTTAGACAGGGTTTACACCGGGTTTACACCGGGTTTACACCGGGTTTAGACAGAGTTTAGACAGGGTTTAGACCGGGTTTAGACAGGGTTTAGACCGGGTTTAGACAGGGTTTAGACCGGGTTTAGACAGGGTTTAGACCGGGTTTAGACAGGGTTTAAACAGGGTTTAGACAGGGTTTAGACCGGGTTTAGACAGGGTTTAGACAGGGTTTAGACAGGGTTTAGACCGGGTTTAGACAGAGTTTAGACAGAGTTTAGACCGGGTTTAGACCGGGTTTAGACAGAGTTTAGACCGAGTTTAGACAGGGTTTAGACCAGGTTTAGACCGGGTTTAGACAGAGTTTAGACAGGGTTTAGACAGAGTTTAGACCGGGTTTAGACAGGGTTTAGACTGGGTTTAGACCGAGTTTAGACCGGGTTTAGACCGAGTTTAGACAGGGTTTAGACAGGGTTTAGACCGGGTTTAGACAGAGTTTAGACAGAGTTTAGACAGAGTTTAGACCGGGTTTAGACAGAGTTTAGACAGGGTTTAGACAGAGTTTAGACCGGGTTTAGACCGAGTTTAGACAGAGTTTAGTCCAGGTTTAGTCCACTGTGATGTACTTCCTTCTCCAGTTTGATGTTCTTAATGAGTGTAAAGGCTGAAGTTTAATTCTGCGTCGGCTCATCGTTCTTTGCCGCCATCGTCTTTCGTTTATGAATCTGTGTCGAGGTTTTTGCGCCGCAAAGAAATTCACCTCCACAACACCAGGGGGCGACGATTTAAATCTGGCGTGTTTACAAAATGAAGCGGGAACGTAGAGTACGGGAAATGTGTGTCGAGCGAACGTAGAGACGACCAATCACAGCCTTTGATTGTCTGCGTCGCTTTTGTAACGGCATCAAAGCAACGCAGAGAGTCAGGGCTGTTTAAACAGATTTACTCAGATAATTTACCCAATTTATGAAAGACATGGACTGAAATTGAAGTTTCTACTAAATACCTAAATTATCAATATTAAAGTTTGTTTAGGGATCTTTCACAGTGACAGCAGGTGGTGCACCAAACTTTCCATTGGCTCCAGAAGATCTTAGTTGAGTTGGTTTTCATTGATTTTGATTGTTTTTTGTTGGTTTTGGTTGTTGTGGAAGCTTCAGTCACACTCGGATCTGCACTAAATCAAACGGACCGAGACTCAAAAAAGAGGTGGCCTTGGTCCAAACGCCAAACTCTGGTCCCTCTGGTGAAACACCAACTTGGGTCCAAACCGCCTATTCCAAATGCATCATGGGAGGACAGCAATCAAGCGCACCCTGGTTAAGGCGTGTGCTGGGCGCTGGGGTCAGTTTCAGACGCTTGCCCCGCGGCTGGCAGCCCATAGGTTCCCCTGGTCGGCCTCCACTTGAGGGGAGAGGGACCAGCCCGCTGTCCGTACCCTGCAGAGTGGCTCCTTGGGAAGGCCACTGAGTGAGACGTCTCAGCCTTGACGTCCCCAGGCCTTGTGCAGTGGAACCTGCTGGGGCCTTGGATAAACCTCAGTGGGAGCAGGTTCGGTTGGTTCGCAGGTGTGAAAGGACCAAACTGGTGTCCTTCCAAACTGGATTCTTGAGGAATCTCCAAGAATCACCTTTGTTTGTCTTTGCTCCTTTTCCTCTTCTTCGTCGGCCATTGCAGCAAACGGCGGAATGTGTGAGAGGCGTAAACCACGTAATCCCTGCGCTGGCGAGTCAGTTACACTAGAAATGTAGAGTTTGCTTGAAAAATAATGTTTATCTGGCCCCAGCACTTCCACAGTCGATCAATTTTAATTTTTTTGTTTGGTCTTCATAATTCCAAGGCTGCTGCGTCTATAATGATGTTTTGAACATTCATTGACAAGTTGAAACTAAAACCTTTAAGTGTGTTTTAATCGTTGTTTTCTCGTACGTTCACACGTTCGTCAGGAGACGTTCGTGCAGCCGCAGTCGTTCAGAATCATAAAGTTCAGTTTCAGTTTTACGTTTGTTCGTTCTGTTTGTGATGATGTCATTGTGCTTACAGGCCCCGCCCACGGTCAGCGTCGCCATGGACACGGTCTCCGTTTCAATCGCTCCGGCAACCGTCTCCATCGCCCCGGCAACCGTCTCCATGGCCGTGCCCCCCCAGCCCATCCAGGCGGCCGTGGTGGTGGTGGGCTCCGTCGACCAGGTCCCCGTTTTTATTTGGACTGTGGTTTGTGTTTGTCCTTTGAATATTCATGACTTTTGTCTCTCCTCCCTCTGCAGTCCGTGGCCCCGCCCCCCTCGGCGCCGCCCATCCGGAAGAACCACGCGTGCGAGGCGTGCGGGAAGGCGTTTCGCGACGTGTACCACCTGAACCGGCACCGTCTGTCGCACTCGGACGAGAAGCCGTACTCGTGCCCGATCTGCCAACAGCGATTCAAACGCAAAGACCGAATGAGCTACCACGTCCGCTCGCACCAGGGCGGCGTCGAGAAGCCCTACGTGTGCCCGCACTGCGCCAAGGCCTTCTCACGGTGAACACAACACACAGAACCAGAACCAGAACCAGAACCACAGAACCAGAACCACACAACCACAGAACCAGAACCAAAACCACAGAACCACAGAACCAGAACCACAGAACCACAGAACAAGAATCACACAACCACAGAACCACAGAACCAGAACCACAGAACCACCTCATACATGGAGAAGCCCTACGTGTGCCCACACTGCACCAAGGCCTTCTCACGGTGAACACAACACACACAACCAGAACCAGAACCACAACAGAACCAGAACCACACAACCACAGAACACAGAACCACAGAACAGAACCACAGAACCAGACACAACAGAACACAGAACCACAGAACAAGAATCACACAACCACAGAACCAGAACCAGAACCACAGAACCAGAACCAGAACCACAGAACCACACAACCACAGAACCACAGAACCAGAACCAGAACCACAGAACAAGAATCACACAACACACAGAACCAGAACCAGAACCCTTGTCCAGATCCCGTCACATGACTCTCCGCTCTGTTCGTCGACGTCCTGAAGAGTCAAATCTTTATTTTTGTGTTTTTATCCTCGAGTTAAAAATGTTTTATTTGATTTAAATGTTTAAATGTTTGTGTTTCAGGCCCGATCATCTGAACAGCCACGTGAGGCAGGTGCACTCCACAGAGAGACCCTTCAAATGCACCGTACGTACACCTGTCTGCACCTGTCTGCACCTGTCTACACCTGTCTACACCTGTCTGCACCTGTCTGCTCCTGTCTGCACCTGTCTACACCTGTCTGCTCCTGTCTGCTCCTGTCTGCACCTGTCTACACCTGTCTGCACCTGTCTGCACCTGTCTGCTCCTGTCTACACCTGTCTGCTCCTGTCTGCACCTGTCTACACCTGTCTGCTCCTGTCTGCTCCTGTCTACACCTGTCTCCTCCTGTCTGCACCTGTCTCCTCCTGTCTGCACCTGTCTGCTCATGTCTCCTCCTGTCTGCTCCTGTCTGCACCTGTCTACACCTGTCTGCTCCTGTCTACACCTGTCTGCTCCTGTCTGCACCTGTCTGCTCCTGTCTGCACCTGTCTACACCTGTCTACACCTGTCTACACCTGTCTGCACCTGTCTGCTCCTGTCTGCTCCTGTCTACACCTGTCTCCTCCTGTCTGCACCTGTCTCCTCCTGTCTGCACCTGTCTGCTCCTGTCTGCTCCTGTCTACACCTGTCTACACCTGTCTCCTCCTGTCTACACCTGTCTGCACCTGTCTCCTCCTGTCTGCACCTGTCTGCTCCTGTCTGCTCCTGTCTGCTCCTGTCTACACCTGTCTGCTCCTGTCTACACCTGTCTGCTCCTGTCTGCACCTGTCTACACCTGTCTGCTCCTGTCTGCACCTGTCTGCTCCTGTCTGCACCTGTCTACACCTGTCTGCTCCTGTCTGCACCTGTCTACACCTGTCTGCTCCTGTCTGCACCTGTCTGCTCCTGTCTGCACCTGTCTACACCTGTCTGCTCCTGTCTACACCTGTCTGCTCCTGTCTACACCTGTCTGCTCCTGTCTACACCTGTCTGCTCCTGTCCACACCTGTCTACACCTGTCTGCACCTGTCTGCTCCTGTCTACACCTGTCTGCACCTGTCTACACCTGTCTGCTCCTGTCTGCTCCTGTCTGACCCTCTCCTCCTCCTTGTCTCCTCTGCTCTTGTGTCTGACCTCTCCTCCCCTCTCTCTCTCTTGTGTCTGATCTCTCCTCCTCGTCTCCTGCTCTTGTGTCTGACCCTCTCCTCCTCCTCGTCTCCTCCGCTCTTGTGTCTGACCCTCTCCTCCTCCTCGTCTCCTCTGCTCTTGTGTCTGACCCTCTCCTCCTCCTTGTCTCCTGCTCTTGTGTCTGACCCTCTCTCCCTCCTCGTCTCTGCTCTTGTGTCTGACTCTCCTCCTCTCTGCTCTTGTGTCTGACCCTCTCTCCTCTGTCTCCTGCTCTTGTGTCTGACCCTCTCCTCCTCCTCGTCTCCTCCTGCTCTTGTGTCTGACCCTCTCCTCCTCCTCGTCTCCTGCTCTTGTGTCTGACCCTCTCCTCCTCCTCGTCTCCTCTGCTCTTGTGTCTGACCCTCTCCTCTCTCGTCTCCTGCTCTTGTGTCTGACCTCTCTCTCTCTCTCTGCCTCTGACCCTCCTCCTCCTGTCTCTCCGCTCTTGTGTCTGACCCTCTCCTCCTCCTCGTCTCCTCTGCTCTTGTGTCTGACCCTCTCCTCCTCCTCGTCTCCTGCTCTTGTGTCTGACCCTCTCCTCCTCCTCGTCTCCTCTGCTCTTGTGTCTGACCCTCTCCTCCTCCTCGTCTCCTGCTCTTGTGTCTGACCCTCTCCTCCTCCTCGTCTCCTCTGCTCTTGTGTCTGACCCTCTCCTCCTCCTCGTCTCCTCCTGCTCTTGTGTCTGACCCTCTCCTCCTCCTCGTCTCCTCTGCTCTTGTGTCTGACCCTCTCTCCTCCTCGTCTCCCTGCTCTTGTGTCTGACCCTCTCCTCCTCCTCGTCTCCTCCTGCTCTTGTGTCTGACTGACCCTCTCCTCCTCCTCGTCTCCTCTGCTCTTGTGTCTGACTCCTCCTCCTCTCCTCTGACCCTCTCCTCTCCTCGTCTCCTCTGCTCTTGTGTCTGACCCTCTCCTCCTCCTCGTCTCCTGCTCTTGTGTCTGACCCTCTCCTCCTCCTCGTCTCCTCTGCTCTTGTGTCTGACCCTCTCCTCCTCCTCGTCTCCTCTGCTCTTGTGTCTGACCCTCTCCTCCTCCTCGTCTCCTCTGCTCTTGTGTCTGACCCTCCTCCTCCTCCTCGTCTCTCCTGCTCTTGTGTCTGACCCTCTCCTCCTCCTCGTCTCCTCCTGCTCTTGTGCCTGACCCTCTCCTCCTCCTCTCCTCCTGCTCTTGTGTCTGACCCTCTCCTCCTCCTCGTCTCCTCTGCTCTTTGTGTCTGACCCTCTCCCTCCTCCTCGTCTCCTCTGCTCTTGTGTCTGACCCTCTCCTCCTCCTCGTCTCCTCTCTCTTGTGTCTGACCTCTCCTCTCCTCGTCTCCTCCCTTGTGTCTGACCCTCTCCTCTCCTCGTCTCCTCCTGCTCTTGTGTCTGACCTCTCCTCCTCCTCGTCTCTCCTGCTCTTGTGTCTGACCCTCTCCTCCTCCTCGTCTCCTCTGCTCTTGCTGTGTCTGACCCTCTCCTCCTCCTCGTCTCCTCCTGCTCTTGTGTCTGACCCTCTCCTCCTCCTCGTCTCCTCCTGCTCTTGTGCCTGACCCTCTCCTCCTCCTTGTCTCCTCTGCTCTTGTGTCTGACCCTCTCCTCCTCCTCGTCTCCTGCTCTTGTGTCTGACCCTCTCCTCCTCCTCGTCTCCTCTGCTCTTGTGTCTGACCCTCTCCTCCTCCTCGTCTCCTCTGCTCTTGTGTCTGACCCTCTCCTCCTCCTCGTCTCCTGCTCTTGTGTCTGACCCTCTCCTCCTCCTCGTCTCCTGCTCTTGTGTCTGACCCTCTCCTCCTCCTCGTCTCCTGCTCTTGTGTCTGACCCTCTCCTCCTCCTCGTCTCCTCCTGCTCTTGTGTCTGACCCTCTCCTCCTCCTTGTCTCTCCTGCTCTTGTGTCTGACCTCTCCTCCTCCTCTCCTCTGCTCTTGTGTCTGACCCTCTCTCCTCCTCGTCTCCTCTGCTCTGTGTCTGACCCTCTCCTCCCTCGTCTCTGCTCTTGTGTCTGACCCTCTCCTCCTCTGTCTCCTCCTGCTCTTGTGTCTGACCCTCTCCTCCTCCTCGTCTCCTCTGCTCTTGTGTCTGACCCTCTCCTCCTCCTCGTCTCCTCTGCTCTTGTGTCTGACCCCTCCTCCTCCTCGTCTCTCTGCTCTCGTGTCTGACCGTCTCCTCCTCTCTCGTCTCCTCTGCTCTGTGTCTGACCTCTCCTCCTCCTCGTCTCCTCTGCTCTTGTGTCTGACCCTCTCCTCCTCCTCGTCTCCTCTGCTCTCGTCGTCTCCTCCTCCTCGTCTCCTGCTCTTGTGTCTGACCCTCTCCTCCTCCTCGTCTCCTCTGCTCTTGTGTCTGACCCTCTCCTCCTCCTCGTCTCCTGCTCTCGTGTCTGACCGTCTCCCCTTGCAGACGTGCACGTCGGCGTTCGCGACCCGTGATCGTCTCCGCGCTCACCTGATCCGACACGAGGAGAAAGTTCCGTGTCACATCTGCGGAAAACTCCTGTCGGCCGCTTACATCACGGATCACATGAGAGTCCACAACCAATCACAGCACCACTCCTGCCACCTGTGCAACCGCAGTACGTACTACAAATACTACTACTACAAATACTACTACTACTACTGCAGCACCACTCCTGCCACCTGTGCAACCGCAGTACGTACTACAAATACTACTACTACAAATACTACAAACTACTACTACTACTACTACTACTGCAGCACCACTCCTGCCACCTGTGCAACCGCAGTACGTACTACAAATACTACTACTAAACCAGGACTAAACTAGGTCTAGACCAGGACTAGACTCGGACTAGACCAGGTCTAGACTAGGTCTAGACCAGGACTAGACCAGGACTAGACCAGGACTAGACTAGGTCTAGACCAGGACTAGACCAGGACTAGACCAGGACTAGACTAGGTCTAGACCAGGACTAGACCAGGACTAGACCAGGACTAGACTAGGTCTAGACCAGGTCTAGACCAGGACTAGACCAGGACTTCCAGTAGATGTTAGTGATGTTCTTGTCCTCGTGTCGTTTCTCGTCAGGTTTCACGACGTTGACGTACCTTCGCGTTCACGCTCAGAAGCATCACGGGCAGGAGTGGAAGGAGAGCGGGGGGGCGCGGGGGGCGTTCGGCGGCGCGGCGGGCGGCGTGCTCCTCTGCCAACTCTGCGGCGTCCAGTGCAAAACCGCCACGCAGCTCCAGGGCCACATGGGCACGCACGCCGCCGCCCAGAGCGAGGTGCACCTGGGCCGGCGCCGGGGCAGGGGCGGCCGGGGGAGGTCACGGGCGCCGCCGCCGTGGAGGCCGTCACCGTGGGCGAGGTGCCGGCCGGCGTCACCGTGGAGGGCGTGGCCGTGCCCATCGGAGCCATCGCCGTGGGAACCGGCGGCGGCGAGTCGACCGTGGCGCCGGGAGCGGTCGGACTCCTGGTCACGGACTGCTCCTCCATCAACCCGCAGACGCACAGCTAACACCTGTGAGGTAAGAACCACGAGCGAGGGTCAAGAGCAGAGAGACATACAGATAACACCTGTGAGGTCAGAGCGAGGGTCAAGAGCGGAGAGACATACAGGTAACACCTGTGGTAAGAACACGAGCGAGGGTCAAGAGCGGAGAGACATACAGGTAACACCTGTGAGGTCAGAGTGAGGGTCAAGAGCGGAGAGACATACAGATAACACCTGTGAGGTCAGAACCACGAGCGAGGGTCAAGAGCAGAGAGACATACAGATAACACCTGTGAGGTCAGAGCGAGGGTCAAGAGCGGAGAGACATACAGGTAACACCTGTGAGGTCAGAGTGAGGGTCAAGAGCGGAGAGACATACAGATAACACCTGTGAGGTCAGAGTGAGGGTCAAGAGCGGAGAGACATACAGGTAACACCTGTGAGGTCAGAGTGAGGGTCAAGAGCAGGAGAGACATACAGATAACACCTGTGAGGTCAGAGCGAGGGTCAAGAGCGGAGAGACATACAGGTAACACCTGTGAGGTCAGAGTGAGGGTCAAGAGCGGAGAGACATACAGGTAACACCTGTGAGGTCAGAGTGAGGGTCAAGAGCGGAGAGACATACAGATAACACCTGTGAGGTCAGAACCACGAGCGAGGGTCAAGAGCGGAGAGACATACAGGTAACACCTGTGAGGTCAGAGCGAGGGTCAAGAGCGGAGAGACATACAGATAACACCTGTGAGGTCAGAGTGAGGGTCAAGAGCGGAGAGACATACAGGTAACACCTGTGAGGTCAGAGTGAGGGTCAAGAGCGGAGAGACATACAGGTAACACCTGTGAGGTCAGAGTGGAGGGTCAAGAGCAGAGAGACATACAGGTAACACTGTGAGGTCAGAGTGAGGGTCAAGAGCAGGAGAGACATACAGATAACACCTGTGAGGTCAGAGCGAGACTACGATAACACCTGTGAGGTCAGAGCGGGGTCAAGAGCGGAGAGACATACAGGTAACACCTGTGAGGTCAGAGCGAGGGTCAAGAGCGGAGAGACATACAGATAACACCTGTGAGGTCAGAGCGAGGGTCAAGAGCAGGAGAGACATACAGGTAACACCTGTGAGGTCAGAACGAGCGAGGGTCAAAGAGCAGGACATACAGGTAAACTGTGAGGTCAGAGTGAGGGTCAAGAGCAGAGAGACATACAGGTAAACCTGTGAGGTCAGAGCGAGGGTCAAGAGCGGAGAGACATACAGGTAACACCTGTGAGGTCAGAGTGAGGGTCAAGAGCAGAGAGACATACAGGTAACACCTGTGAGGTCAGAGTGAGGGTCAAGAGCAGAGAGACATACAGATAACACCTGTGAGGTCAGAGTGAGGGTCAAGAGCAGGAGAGACATACAGATAACACCTGTGAGGTCAGAGCGAGGGTCAAGAGCGGAGAGACATACAGATGACACCTGTGAGGTCAGAGTGAGGGTCAAGAGCAGGAGAGACATACAGATAACACCTGTGAGGTAGAACCACGAGCGAGGGTCAAGAGCGGAGAGACATACAGACACCTGTGAGGTCAGACGAGGGTCAAGAGCGGAGAGACAACAGATAAACCTGTGAGGTCAGAGCGAGGGTCAAGAGCGGAGACATACAGGTAACACCTGTGAGGTCAGAGTGAGGGTCAAGAGCGGAGAGACATACAGGTAAACCTGTTGAGGTCAGAGTGAGGGTCAAGAGCAGAGAGACATACAGGTAACACCTGTGAGGTCAGAGTGAGGGTCAAGAGCAGGAGAGACATACAGATAACACCTGTGAGGTCAGAACCATGAGCGAGGGTCAAGAGCACCTGGAGAGACTACAGAGAGATAAACACCTGTGAGGTCAGAGCGAGGGTCAAGAGCAGAGAGACATACAGTAACACCTGTGAGGTCAGAGCGAGGGTCAGAGAGAGAGACATACAGGTAACACCTGTGAGGTCAGAGCGAGGGTCAAGAGCGGAGAGACATACAGGTAACACCTGTGAGGTCAGAGCGAGGGTCAAGAGCGGAGAGACATACAGATAACACTGTGAGGTCAGAGCGAGGGTCAAGAGCAGAGAAGACATACAGGTAACACCTGTGAGGTCAGAACCACGAGCGAGGGTCAAGAGCGGAGAGACATACAGATAACACCTGTGAGGTCAGAGCGAGGGTCAAGAGCGGAGAGACATACAGGTAACACCTGTGAGGTCAGAGTGAGGGTCAAGAGCAGAGAGACATACAGGTAACACCTGTGAGGTCAGAGTGAGGGTCAAGAGCAGAGAGACATACAGATAACACCTGTGAGGTCAGAGTGAGGGTCAAGAGCAGGAGAGACATACAGATAACACCTGTGAGGTCAGAGTGAGGGTCAAGAGCGGAGAGACATACAGATAACACCTGTGAGGTCAGAGTGAGGGTCAAGAGCAGGAGAGACATACAGATAACACCTGTAGGTCAGAGAGTGAGGGTCAAGAGCAGAGAGACATACAGATAACACCTGTGAGGTCAGAGTGAGGGTCAAGAGCAGAGAGACATACAGATAACACCTGTGAGGTCAGAGTGAGGGTCAAGAGCAGAGAGACATACAGATAACACCTGTGAGGTCAGAGTGAGGGTCAAGAGCGGAGAGACATACAGGTAACACCTGTGAGGTCAGAGTGAGGGTCAAGAGCGGAGAGACATACAGGTAACACCTGTGAGGTCAGAGTGAGGGTCAAGAGCAGAGAGACATACAGATAACACCTGTGAGGTCAGAGTGAGGGTCAAGAGCGGAGAGACATACAGATAACACCTGTGAGGTCAGAGCGAGGGTCAAGAGCAGGAGAGACATACAGATAACACCTGTGAGGTCAGAGCGAGGGTCAAGAGCAGGAGAGACATACAGATAACACCTGTGAGGTCAGAGTGAGGGTCAAGAGCGGAGAGACATACAGGTAACACCTGTGAGGTCAGAGTGAGGGTCAAGAGCAGGAGAGACATACAGATAACACCTGTGAGGTCAGAACCACGAGGGTCAAGAGCAGGAGGGTCAAGAGCAGCAGAGAGACATACAGATAACACCTGTGAGGTCAGAGCGAGGTCAAGAGCAGAGAGACATACAGGTAACACCTGTTGAGGTCAGAGTGAGGGTCAAGAGCGGAGAGACATACAGGTAACACCTGTGAGGTCAGAGTGAGGGTCAAGAGCAGGAGAGACATACAGGTAACACCTGTGAGGTCAGAACCATGAGCGAGGGTCAAGAGCGGAGAGACATACAGATAACACCTGTGAGGTCAGAGCGAGGGTCAAGAGCAGAGAGACATACAGGTAACACCTGTGAGGTCAGAGTGAGGGTCAAGAGCGGAGAGACATACAGATAACACCTGTGAGGTCAGAGTGAGGGTCAAGAGCGGAGAGACATACAGGTAACACCTGTGAGGTCAGAGTGAGGGTCAAGAGCAGGAGAGACATACAGGTAACACCTGTGAGGTCAGAGCGAGGGTCAAGAGCGGAGAGTCAGGCGCTGGTGTCTGTGTCTCATTCATTCACTCATCTGTTTGTTTATTTGTTTGTTTGTTTTGTTTGTTTGTTTGTTTTTCAGGTTGTTTTTGCACACGGCCCCTCGCTCTCTCCTCACAAACATTAAACTCTTGTACAGAACTCGGCTCCGACGGCTCCAGTTTGGACGACGTGTTTTTACCGGCTCCACAGCGCCGCCTCTTCTCTTCTTCTTCTCCTCTTCTTCTTCTTCTTCTTCTTCTTCTTCTTTTCGTTGCACAGCTCGTCCTCGTTTTTTCCCTCGGACAGTTTTTATTTTTTTTTGATTCTCGTGGACGTTTATTTATTTGTGGACGGGACGTTCCGGCGCAGGACTGAGCGTAAATGTTCCGTCTGACCCGCGGTTCGTTCTGATTTGTATTTCCGACGTTTCGTGTGACTCGTAGCTTCTTTGGTGACTCGACTCGTGACTCGAAGTAAAACATGTATTAAACAAACGACAAAACGCAACGAGACTCTGCTCCTGTTTACGACCGCAACAAGACCGGGTTTAGACCTGGTTTAGACCTGGTTTAGTTTAGTCCTGGTTTAGACCTGGTTTAGTCCTGGTTTAGTCCTGGTTTAGTCCTGGTTTAGTCCTGGTTTAGTCCTGGTTTAGTCCTGGTTTTAGTCCTGGTTTAGATCTGGTTTAGTCCTGGTTTAGTCCTGGTTTAGTCCTGGTTTAGACCTGGTTTAGTCCTGGTTTAGTCCTGGTTTAGTCCTGGTTTAGTCCTGGTTTAGATCTGGTTTAGTCCTGGTTTAGTCTGGTTTAGTCCTGGTTTAGTCCTGGTTTAGTCCTGGTTTAGACCTGGTTTAGTCCTGGTTTAGTCCTGGTTTAGACCTGGTTTAGTCCTGGTTTAGTCTGGTTTAGTCCTGGTTTAGTCCTGGTTTAGACCTGGTTTAGTCCTGGTTTAGTCCTGGTTTAGACCTGGTTTAGTCCTGGTTTAGTCCTGGTTTAGTCCTGGTTTAGTCCTGGTTTAGTTCTGGTTTAGTCCTGGTTTAGTCCTGGTTTAGTCCTGGTTTAGTCCTGGTTTAGACCTGGTTTAGTCCTGGTTTAGTCCTGGTTTAGTCCTGGTTTAGACCTGATTTAGTTCTGGTTTAGTCCTGGTTTAGTTCTGGTTTAGTCCTGGTTTAGTCCTGATTTAGTTCTGGTTTAGTCCTGGTTTAGTTCTGGTTTAGTCCTGGTTTAGACCTGATTTAGTCCTGGTTTAGTCCTGGTTTAGTTCTGGTTTAGTCTGTTTTAGACCTGGTGTAGTCCTGGTTTAGTCTGGTTTAGTTCTGGTTTAGTCCTGGTTTAGTTCTGGTTTAGTTTCATCACTAAACAACATAAATGTACAAACTGTCATGTTTTTTTTCTTGTTTCCATGGAGATATTAAACTTTATCTCCGTGGAGACGGGAAGTGAAGAAGCCCAGTCAGGTCTGTGGAGAGGCGAGTCCCGCTCACAGTAAGAACACGACACACACTCTTCAACAGATGGAGACACTCCCACTGGAAAAGTTACAGAGTGGAGCTTTAATTGGGAGTAAAAAGTGACACTGAGCTGTGGCTGCGTCATAAAGAGACACAACGAGACAGAAGAAACAAACATTTAAAAGCTGCATTTTTTAATTTTATTTTTTTCTTTTCGTTGGTTCACAAACACAGATTTGTGTCTTTTACCAAAACAAATCACAGTTTCTGCTCCTGTTTTATGTCGGCAGGAACCAGATTATGTCCTGGTTTAGTCTTGGATTAGTCCTGGTCAGAGATCGGGACATTTGGGACTTTTCTTGTATAAATTGGGACGTCTGGTCAAACTAACTTTACTAATTTGGTAAAATCACTTCTACAAATGATTCTGAGAGTTGGAGACATTGGGACATTGTTACACCGACCAGAAAGTCCAAAGAAAAAACTGGGACGTCCCTGTTTTTTAATAAAATTGTGAATCAAGTGCGAAATTAAGAAAAAAACTGTTCTGCAGAGACAATTCATGACCAACACGAGTCAGTAAAATCACATTTTCTTTGTGTTTTGGTCGTTTTTAAGCAGATTTTTTGTATTTTACCTCAACAAATGTCAATGTTTTACTGTTAGCAAGTATAAAATTGGTCCAAAATAGGGACATTTGGGACATTTCTTGTATAAAACTGGGACAAATCATAAATAAAAGTAAATATCAAGTATTTTTTATATATAAATCTGTGGGACAGGGGACACACGGTGTAAAACTGGGACGTCTGGACTCTTTAACTTGACTTATTTTGGTC
Organism: Boleophthalmus pectinirostris; assembly: GCF_026225935.1. Taxonomy (NCBI): domain Eukaryota; kingdom Metazoa; phylum Chordata; class Actinopteri; order Gobiiformes; family Gobiidae; genus Boleophthalmus; species Boleophthalmus pectinirostris. Next base: position 38,359,085 of record NW_026571115.1, read on the forward strand.
CAGTCACTTCTGGAAGAGTCCGGGACACTGGGACACTGGGACATCTTTGGGGAGACCAAATTTTTATTTATTTTTTTTGTATCTTTTGGTGGTTGATGATGATAAAATTGTGAAATGAGTCTGTAATTAAGGACTTATATAATAATAATAATGTGCATCAGTATAGTCACATTTTCTTTGTGTTTTGGTCATTTTTAAGCCGCTTTTTTATATTTTACCAAAACGAATGTCAATGTATGTCAAATCTAAAAACAAAACAAAACAGAAAAACGGTACATTATAGTGAGGGCCCCAAACTTAGGTTCACCTAGGCCCCCAAATTGTGAACTCTGCCACTGCACCTGGGACATTTCTTGTGCAAAACTGGGAAAAACTGAACAGAATTTTAGAGTTTTTTTGGTGGTTGGTAATAATAAAATTGTGAATCAAGTGTGAAATTAAGGAAAACTGTTCTGCAGAGATCATTCTTGACCAACATGAGTCAGTACAGTCACATTTTCTTTGTGTTTTGGTCGTTTTTAAGCAACTTTAATGTATTTTACCAAAACAAATGTCAATGTATGTCTCTTTTTTACTGTTGGCAAGTATAAAATTGGTCAAAAATAGGGACACTTGGGACATTTCTTGTATAAAACTGGGACAAATCAGTGTTTTTTGTATAAATCTGTGGGACGGGGTAAAAATTGGGACGTCTGGACACTTTAACTTTATTTATTTTGGTCCAGTCACTTCTGGAAGAGTCCGGGACTTCGGGACATTGTTGGGGTGACCAATTTTTTTTTTTTTTTTTTGGTGGTTGATAATACAATTGTGAAATGAGTCCGTAATTAAGGAAAACTGTTCTGCAGGGACCAGTTATGACGAATGTTTGTCAGTATTGTCACATTTTCTTTGTGTTTTCGTCGTTTTTAAGCAGATTTTCTGTGTTTTATCTCAACAAATGTCAATGTTTTACTGTTGGCAAGTATAAAAATGGTCAAAAATAGAGACACTTGGGACATTGTAAAAAACTGGGACAAATCAGTGTTTGTTTTTTTTGTATAAATCTGTGGGACAGGGGACACAGGGTAAAAAACTGGGACGTCTGGACACTTTAACTTATTTTGGTCCGGTCACTTCTGAGAGAGTCCGGGACACTGGGACATTACTGCCCTGTGGTCTGTCCCTGTGGTCCCCCTCCGGGTCCCTCCGGGCCCCTCCGGGCCCTCCGGGCTCCTCCGGGCTCCTCCGGGCTCCGGGCCTCCGGGTCCTCCGGGTCCTCCGGGCTCCTCCGGGCTCCTCCGGGCTCCTCCGGGTTCCTCCGGGCCTCCGGGCTCCTCCGGGTTCCTCCGGGCCTCCGGGTTCCTCCGGGCTCCTCCGGGCTCCTCCGGGCTCCTCCGGGCCCTCCGGGTCCTCCGGGTCCTCCGGGTTCCTCCGGGTTCCTCCGGGTTCCTCCGGGCTCCGGGGGGGCGGGGGGGGAGCAGCTTTGTTTACAGCCGCGGCCGTTAACCCTCCCCCACCCAGCGCAGGCAGCTCCTCTTCCGCCGCCGCCGCCGCCGCTAGCCTGTTAGCCCCGGCTCCCCTCCGCCGAGAACGGGGCCAGAGACACCGCCGAACGCCCTGGTCTTGCTCGGACACCCAGCCCCGGGAGGCGGCTGGAGGAGCGTCCCGGAAAAAAACCCGAAAAAGAGACGGATTTCCGCGGGGGGTTTGTTTTGTTTAACGCGATAAAAGCGGCTAACGGGAGGAGCTAACGGCGGAGCTAACAGGCTAACACCCCGCGAACGAAGCTCCGAACCCGGGATCGTGCGGGGGATTATTCCGACCTAATCTGCGCCGCGGACGCCCCCCGTGCGGCCCCGCTCGCCTTGCGCTTTCGTGACGCTAAAAGAAGCCGAGCCGTGCGCTCCGGGGCACGTTTAGCGGGATATTTAGCGGCATATGTAGGTCACTGCGGCGGCCGGAGCGGATCTGGGTCAGCGGCAGCAGCGGGTTAACTAGCGCCCACAGCTGGTTAGCGCCGAGCTAACTCTCCCCGGAGCGGCTTTTCCCGCACATTTCTCCAATAACACTCATTTTTATTCAACCCGATTTGTTTCTACGGCTGCCGTGACTCGAACTACACCTAAATCTAAAGCGCCGCGTGTTTAATTTGTGTTTTAAACTAAATAATATTGAGTTCCGTGCGGAGTGGACGGAACAGCTGCTGCTACAAACAAAGATAACTGGTGTGATGAAAGTGGACGTTTTAAAGGCTTCGCTCCGGACGCGCTTTTACTTCGGTTTTTGTGAATATTGGTTCGGGTTTTAAAGCGTTTTTTTCCCAGAGGTTGAGGTGTTTTTTTTTTTTTATATCGGTGTGAAATCGCCAGGTGAGACGGCGGAGCTCGGCCAGCAGAGGGCGTCATGAACACCGCGCTCATCCTCGCCTCCCCGGCCCGGCCGCAGTAGCTCCTCCTCGGCTGCGGGACTGAGCAGGACCCGCTCTGCCCTGGTCCTGGTCCTGGTTCTGGTTCTTCCCTGGTTCTGCTGGATGTGTGTGACTGGAGCTTGAAAGAAGAGCGGATCAGGACCAGACTGACAGCAGGTAAACAGCCCATTATGACTCAAACATAATAATAATAATAATAATAATAATAATAATAAATAAATAACCATAATAATAATAATAATAATTGTAATAATAATAAAAGGTTAAACAGTGTTTGGACAGAGCTCTGCATCTTCTCAGAATCTATAAAAGACCTGATTCAGTGTTGGGTGACCAGATGTCCCTATTGACCCGGGACAGTGTTGGGAATGTTACTTTTAAAATGTAATCCCCTACAGATTACAGATTACACACCCCAAAATGTAGTTTGTAATAGAATCCATTAAATTACTCAAGGTGAGTAATGTAATCTGAATACTTTGGATTACTTGGTTTGCTGTAGAGAAGCAACGACCAGGATATAGTAACATAACATGTTTTGTTTGCTAAAAGAAAATAAAAAGTCCAGATTTTACTGAACCAAATAAAAAATATTATTGATCAAAGACGAGGAAACATGTCCACACAGCAGGATTTAGTCCTGGTTTAGTCCTGGTTTAGACCTGGTTTAGTCCTGGTTTAGTCCTGGGTTTAGTCCTGGGTTTAGTCCTGGGTTTAGTCCTGGTTTAGTCCTGGTTTAGTCCTGTTTAGTCCTGGTTTAGTCCTTGTTTAGTCCTGGGTTTAGTCCTGGTTTAGACCTGGTTTAGACCTGGTTTGATCCGGCAATGAGTGGAATTACAGAAAAAAAAGGGATTTAGCCCCAAATGTGAAAACAGGAAAATCTCTCTGTGTAATCCATTTATTCCAACAAAGTAACTGTAATCTAATTCCCACTCACTGAAACAGTAACTGTAACTGAATACAGTTACTCATCATTTGTACTCTGATTACTCTGGTACATGTAATCTGTTACTCCCCAACACTGGACCCTGGACAGTCCCAGCAGATTTATCCAAAACCACAGATTTGATCCAATTTTATACAAGAAATGTCCCAGTATCTCTATTTTTGACCAATTTTATACCTGCCGACAGTAAAAAAGAGACATAAACTGACATTTGTTTTGGTAAATTACAGAAAATCTGCTTAAAACAACCAAAACACAAAGAAAATGTGACTATACTGACTCATGTTTGTCATAAATGACATAAATAATTATGCACTCGTTTCACAAAAGTGTCCCAGTTTTTGATTTTACAATTCTGCTCACCCTAATTAGTGTCTTATTTTCTACAGTGCTCCTTTAGGCTACACCTTTGATGGAGTTAATGTCACCACTTTGAGGTGATCGGGATAAAAATCATTTCTCTTTTAGTTTATTTGTCCTGACAAAGACACTGAACTTTGTACCAGTTTTTGCTTCATGCACAGTCGATGGACCCAGGAATCACACAGATCTGAACCATAAACCAGGTCTGAATCTGAAGTGTCACATTTGATCCCCAAACGACGTCTGTGGAATTAATCTAATTTGGATCCAGACTGAGTCATGTGTGATCAGTTTGTGTGTTTTAATGGAGAAGTTCACAGCCGCTCCTCTGTTGGGAAAAACACAGCGGAGCAAAGCAGACGGGAAAAGAAATGGGACTAATTTTTGTGTTAATTGCACAAAATTGGTAAATAGAGACTCAGATGGAAAGTCCCCAGAACTGTACCGTTTATGAAACTAAGTGAGTTAATCTATAAACATTGAATCCTCTTCAGCAGGACAGGACTCAGGAGTGTCACAACTATTTCAGGATTTTATCTGACAGATTTCAATCAAATACAGTTAAGACTTTCCTAAAAGTGATTCTGAATGATTTTTGAACATTCTGTAGCTTTCTGAGTTTCTTCTGTTGTGCTGCTTATAAATGTTGTTAATAATGCAATAATGACTCATATTTCTCCCCAAACCCACAGTTACAGACGCTTTAGGACATGGGGAACAAGAAACAAACATAATACAGTTTTATAGTAAAGTTGTGCGAGCAAATGAGGATTATATTGATGTTAAATACCGGGATCTGTAAAATGACACAGACAAGGCCCCACATTTGGTCTGGAACATTCACATTTCATTTTATCATCATATAGAAACGGATTTTCTAACTCAACACGTCACAGTGACACAGCGACGAGAGCGTCCCCCCCCTCCTCCCAGGCTCAGCAGGGCCCCGTGTGCCGCCCGGAGGAGGAGGGGGGGGGACGCCCGGAGGAGGGGGGGACGCTCCCGTCCAGAGACACTCGAGTCAGGATTCAGACGTGAACATCGACACTGTGCTGGGTCCAAAGACAAAAACTGTCCAAAAAAAGAAAGAGATCCACACTGCAGTTCTTTGAAACTCCTGAATTTTAATTTCAGTGACTCCACGATGGCACAAAATCCAAAATATGTGACATTTATGTTCATTAAAATGAATTAATTCATGTTGAATGAACCAAAGTTTTGTTGTACTGACCTCATCTCTCCTCTCTCCCTCTCTCCTCTCCTCCTCTCTCCTCTCTCTCTGTCTCTCTCTGTCTCTCTCTCTCCTTCTCTCTCTCTCCCTCCGTCCCGTCAGTTGTCGGTGGCGGTGCGTTGGAGGATGGCGTTCCACAGCGGCGCTCCCCGTCAGCCCGTGGACATGTTTCCTGGTTCGGATCTCGGTCCGAAGTTTTTCTGCGTGAACTCTTCGTGCGCCGCTCCCGCCTCCGGCCTGACCTCCGGCCTGACCTCCGGCCTGACGGGCTCCGCGGCGCCGGCGCCCACCCCCAGACACCCCACGGCTCTGGGGGGCAGCGCGGGCGGAGGGGGCGCCGCCGTGCCTCAGCCCTACACCAACCCGGCCAGCGAGGTCCCCAGCCCGGCCGAGATGGAGCCGGACAGACCCATCGGATACGGAGCGTTTGGAGTCGTGTGGTGCGTACAGCTGTCAATCAAAAGTATCGAAAGTCAGAGTCAAATCCAAACTAAAACTGGTATCGAAACTGTCAGCGGGTAACGGGCCACATGAGAAACAGAAAATACTGTGGAGCCAAAACGCTGAACTCAATTCTGCAGATTATGAATTGTATTTGTTGATAAAAATCAGTAAATCTCAGAGTTGTGACGCTGCTCAGACTGAAGAGTTTATGTTTGACTCAACATTAAAAAGTGAAACTGACAAACGAAAAATGTCATTTAAAAACATCTCTAAAATAAAAGTAATGCAGCTTTAAGGGCGAGTTATATTTCTGCGTCGACTCTTTGCTCTGCCGCCGTCGCCTCGTCACCGTCGTTTTTGATTCATGGATCTGTGTCAAAGTCTGTGCGCCGCAAAGTAAAGCTCCACGGAGAACCGGAAATGTTTGTAGAGACGATGTAGAGACTAGGGATGGGCATGATTAATCGATTAATCGAAAATTGATCATTAAGAATTTCATGGATTCCGTTCATTTTACTGGACAAACTGAATGTATGTGTGTGTGTCGTGACCAAACAGGTGTGTACATGTGTCTCTGCATCAGAAGGAGCGAGACACACAAACAGTGGGTCAGTCTGTAACGAACCGAAGCACAAATGTGGATTTAACCAGGATTTGTAGAAGAAATTCCACACTTTCCGTTGCGTTGGGACAAGTGTGAGTCCATGTGCACAGTGGATAAAGCAGCACATATGTTTCTGTGTCCAGTGGGAAAAAGTTTTTCCAGGTGAGAGTCGCTCAATGTGGATGACGAGGCCCCGCCCCCCTCCCCCCGTACGCTGTCCTGGTTTTGACAAACACAAATCTGGTCACACTGACCTGTATTCACCTGAGTCATGTCTTTTAATCCAACACAAGTTGAACCACATCAGCGACACAAGAGCTGGAGTTTTATCTTCACTTAGTTTATGTAAATTAGTGATGTGGTTTTAAGTTTTGTTTCTGTGAGATTTGAACAAAACTGAATTAAACACATTATAATGTCAAACAGCTGATGTGGATCTAGAGTCGTTATGTTTATATGTCGTAAAGTTGAATTTATTGATGCAGATTAGTGCAGATAGTAATAATGATGATGATCATTTTAATAGAAAAACGTTCATGATTAATCGATAATCGATCGTTAATTCTTCCGACGATCGATTAAGAACATTTCATTGAATGCCCGTCACTAGTAGAGACGACCAATCACAGCTCTGATCGTCTGCGTCGGTTTAATGTGTGGTACTAAACGTCCGAGGTGCAGGTTGGTCTCTGTGGAGGGTTTTCACGTCGACGCAGATGATTTGACGTTAAATGACTCTTCAGTCCAGGCCTGAGGTCAAATGATAAAATATGTTTATTTTGTGATTCCAAATGTTTAAACGGGTCGATCAGAGTCGACCAAAGCTCCGCATGTGTCCAGGAGCTGCACACGTCTGATCTAGAGTCACACAGTCTCCTGGAGCAGGACGACAGAGGCAGAAACTCACTGTCAGTGTGTCCTTAGGCAAGACACTTCACCCACATCGCCTGTGTGAAAGTGGTGTGTGTGTGTGTGTGTGTCTGTGTGTGTGTGTGTGTGTGTGTGTGTGTGTGTGTCTGTGTGTGTGTGTGTGTGTGTGTGTGTGTGTGTGTGTGTGTTGTGTCTGTGTGTGTGTGTGTGTCTGTGTGTGTCTGTGTGTGTCTGTGTGTGTGTGTGAGTGTGTGTGTGTGTGTGTGTGTGTGTGTGTGTGTGTGTGTGTGTCGTGTGTGTGTGTGTGTGCGTGTGTGTGCGTGTGTGTGTGCTGTGTGTGTGTGTGTGTGTGTGTGTGTGTGTTGTGTGTGTGTGTGTGTGTGTGTGTCTGTGTGTGTGTGTGTGTGTGTGTGTGTGTGTGTGTGTGTGTGTGTGTGTGTGTGTGTGTGTGTGTGTGTGTGTGTGTGTGTGTGTGTGTGTGTGTGTGTCTGTGTGTGTGTGTGTGTGTGTGTGTGTGTGTGTGTGTGTGTGTGTGTGTGTGTGTGTGTGTGTGTGTGTGTGTGTGTGTGTGTGTGTGTGTGTCTGTGTGTGTCTGTGTGTGTGTGTGTCTGTGTGTGTGTGTGTGTGTGTTTGTGTGTGTGTGTGTGTGTGTGTCTGTGTGTGTGTGTGTGTGTGTGTGTGTGTGTGTGTGTGTGTGTGTGTCTGTGTGTTTGTGTTTGTGTGTGTGTGTGTCTGTGTCTGTGTCTGTGTGTGTGTCTTTCTGTGTGTCTGTGTGTGTGTGTCTGTGTGTGTGTGTCTCTGTGTCTGTGTGTGTGTGTGTGTGTGTGTGTGTGTGTGTCTGTGTGTGTGTGTGTGTGTGTGTCTGTGTGTGTCTGTGTGTGTGTGTGAGTGGCGGCGGCAGTGGGAGGGGCCCATGGTGCAGACTGACAGCCTCTCTTCTGTCTGTCTGCCCCGGGGCGGCTGTGGCTACAGGAGCGTCTCCTAAAGGCGCCGTGTAAATCCAACGTTTAAATCATCAGTTCTGCTCTTTGTTCTTTATTTATTCTACGTACTTTACTCGACGTTCTGCTCTCTGTTTTTGCTCCTCTGATATTTTTGAAATTTGACTTAGATAAAAGTGCCTCTGTTATTAAAATGTAAATATAAAGTAATTTCCCTGTGGATCAATAGTTGTAATTCTGAATGTTTTTCCTGTTTGGTTTGATTCATAATCCTCCTGTGTGTGTGTGTGTGTGTGTGTGTGTGTGTGTGTGTTGTGTGTGTGTGTGTGTTGTGTGTGTGTGTGTGTGTGTGTGTGTGTGTGTGTGTGTTGCAGGTCGGTGACGGATCCTCGTGACGGGCGTAAAGTCGCCCTGAAGAAGATGCCAAACGTCTTCCAGAACCTGGTCTCCTGTAAAAGAGTCTTCAGAGAACTGAGGATGCTGTGCTTCTTCAAACACGACAACGTCAGTCCACATCTAGTCCACATCTAGTCCACATCTAGTCCACATCTAGTCCACATCTAGTCCGGATCTAGTCCGGCTCTAGACCGGCTCTAGTCCGGCTCTAGTCCGGCTCTAGTCCGGCTCTAGTCCGGCTCTAGACCGGCTCTAGACCGGCTCTAGTCCGGCTCTAGTCCGGCTCTAGTCCGGCTCTGATCCTTGTTGTTGTTGTTTTTTTCAGGTTCTGTCGGCGTTGGACATTTTGCAGCCGCCTCAGATCGACTGCTTCGAGGAAATGTATCCTTCCACATCAGGAACTAAACCAGGACTCAACCAGGACTCAACCAGGACTCAACCAGGACTCAACCCCTGTCTAGTTCTCTTGTACTTTGTGGAGTATTTCTCGTGTACTTTGTGGAGTATTTCTCGTGTCGTTTGTGGAGTATTTCTCATGTACTTTGTGGAGTATTTCTCGTGTACTTTGTGGAGTATTTCGTGTACTTTGTGGAGTATTTCTCGTGTAGTTTGTGGAGTATTTTGTGTACTTTGTGGAGTATTTTGTGTACTTTGTGGAGTATTTTATGTACTTTGTGGAGTATTTCTCGTGTAGTTTGTGGAGTATTTCTCGTGTAGTTTGTGGAGTATTTCCTGTGTAGTTTGTGGAGTATTTTCGTGTACTTTGTGGAGTATTTCATGTACTTTGTGGAGTATTTCTCGTGTAGTTTGTGGAGTATTTCTCGTGTAGTTTGTGGAGTATTTCTCGTGTAGTTTGTGGAGTATTTCTCGTGTAGTTTGTGGAGTATTTCATGTACTTTGTGGAGTATTTCCTGTGTACTTTGTGGAGTATTTCTTTGACTGACACAGTTACGTGATCACTGAGCTGATGCAGAGTGACCTCCACAAAGTGATCGTGTCTCCTCAGCCCCTCACCACCGACCACATCAAGGTCTTCCTCTACCAGATCCTCAGAGGTACTGTGAAAATACTACTACTACTACTCCTGGTACTTCTACTGTAGTAAATCTTCTGCTGCTGTGTTTAACCGTGTGCTGTTTGTGTCCTCAGGTCTGAAGTACCTCCACTCTGCAGGAATCCTCCACAGAGACATTAAACCTGGAAACCTCCTGGTGAACAGCAACTGTCTGCTGAAGGTGAGACCCACTCAGACTCTGTTTAAACCAGAACCAGAACCAGACCACAACACGACCAGCAGCAGCAGCAGCTCTCGAAACGCCCGTCCAGCTCTGACGCCAGTGTGGACGCACTTTGGTCGTTTAGTCGTTTGGTTTTGGTGGGAACAAACCGTCGACTCCAACAAGTTCAACAACACATCCAGACTCTTGGAGGTTTTCATCTTTTCTGCTGTGAATGGCCCAGGAGTTTCACCAAGTCATTGTGGATAATAATATTATTATTATAAATATTTGTCCAGGGAGTTGGAGATTCTGACCAGAAGTTTGGTTTGGTCCAGACTCTGTCGGGGTTGAAAAGGGAGATTTGTCGTCCGTCGATGTTTATGACCAATTTCTGGTCAAATGGTCTTGGGTCGTCTGCCGTTAGTGGATCAATAACCGGGATCAATACCCTTTACGTGTTTTCTCGCTCCGTCCGTCATGTTCAATTAGTGTTTCTTGCCGCCGACCAAAATAATTCCCATCATGCAACGCACGCTTTTGTCAACAATGAAACTCACCTATCGTCTGAAAAATACAGTAATTTAATTATGTGAAAAGTCGAGTTCTTCCCGTCCTCCAGCTGAACCTGTGTGTGTGTGTGTGTGTTTGTGTGTGTGATGTGTGTGTGATGTGTGCGTGTGTGTGATGTGTGTGTGTGTGTGTTATGTGTCAGATCTGTGACTTCGGGCTGGCGCGTGTGGAGGAGCCCGACCCGTCTCGTCACATGACTCAGGAGGTGGTGACTCAGTACTATCGAGCTCCGGAGGTTCTGATGGGCTGCAGACACTACGCCTCGGCCATCGACGTCTGGTCTGTGGGCTGCATCTTCGCCGAGCTCCTGGGCAGAAGGATCCTGTTCCAGGCCCAGAGCCCCATACAGCAGGTCTGACCCCTGACCCCTGACCCCTGACCCCGGGACACTATCACCCTAAGACACTCTCTCTCCTCGTCTCCTCCTCTCTCCTCCTCTCTCCTCTCTCCTCTCCTCCTCTCTCTCCTCGTCTCCTCCTCTCTCCTCTGTCTCCTCTCTCTCCTCGTCTCCTCCTCTCTCCTCGTCTCCTCCTCTCTCCTCGTCTCCTCTCTCTCCTCTCTCTCTCTCTCCTCCTCTCTCCTCGTCTCCTCCTCTCTCCTCGTCTCCTCCTCTCTCCTCTCTCTCCTCCTCTCTCCTCGTCTCCTCCTCTCTCTCGTCTCCTCCTCTCCTTCCTCCTCTCTCCTCGTCTCCTTCTCTTCCTCTCTCCTCCTCTCTCCTCTCTCCTCTCTCTCCTCTCTCTTCTCTCTCCTCGTCTCCTCCTCTCTCCTCGTCTCCTCTCTCTCTCCTCCTCTCTCTCCTCTCTCTCTCCCTCTCTCCTCTCCTCCTCGTCTCCTTCTCTCTCCTCCTCCTCCTCTCTCCTCGTCTCTCCTCTCTCCTCTCCTCCTCCTCTCTCCTCGTCTCTCCTTCTCCTCTCTCTCTCTCTCTCTCCTCCTCTCTCTTCTCTCTCTCTCTCTCCTCTCTCCTCTCTCCTCTCTCTCCTCTTCTCCTCTCCTCTCTCCTCCTCTCTCCTCTCTCTCGTCTCTCTCTCTCTCTCTCTCTCTTCTCCTCCTCCTCTCTCTCTCTCTCCTCGTCTCCTCCTCTCTCCTTGTCTCCTCCTCTCTCCTCCTCCTCTTCCTCTCTGTGACCTTGTCTTTGTGTTTCAGTTGGATCTGATCACAGATCTGTTGGGGACTCCTCCTCTCTCCGCTCTGTCGTCTGCGTGTGAAGGAGCTCGAGCTCACATCCTCCGAGGGCCCCACAAACCGGTCAGACTCTTCACTCTGTCTGTGTGTGTGTGTGTTTCTCTCTCTGACGTGTGTGTGTGTGTGTGTGTGTTTCTCTCTCTGACGTGTGTGTGTGTGTGTGTGTTCTCTCTGACGTGTGTGTTTCTCTCTCTGATGTGTGTGTTGTGTGTGTGTGTGTGTGTTTCTCTCACTGACGTGTGTGTGTGTGTTTCTCTCTCTGACGTGTGTGTGTGTTTCTCTCTCTGACGTGTGTGTGTGTCTCTCTCTGACGTGTGTGTTTCTCTGACGTGTGTGTGTGTGTTTCTCTCTCTGACGTGTGTGTGTGTGTGTGTTTCTCTCTCTGAGTGTGTGTTTCTCTCTCTGTGTGTGTTTCTCTGACGTGTGTGTGTGTGTTTCTCTCTCTGACGTGTGTGTGTTTCTCTCTCTGACGCGTGTGTGTGTCTGTCTGTGTGTGTGTTTCTCTCTGACGTGTGTGTGTGTGTGTTTCTCTCTCTGATGTGTGTGTGTGTGTGTGTGTTTCTCTCACTGACGTGTGTGTGTGTGTGTTTCTCTCTCTGTGTGTGTGTGTGTGTGTGTTTCTCTCACTGACGTGTGTGTGTTTCTCTCTGACTGTGTGTGTGTGTGTGTTTCTCTCTCACTGACGTGTGTGTGTGTTTCTCTCACTGACGTGTGTGTGTGTGTGTGTGTTTCTCTCACTGACGTGTGTGTGTGTGTGTTTTCTCTCACTGACGTGTGTGTGTGTTTCTCTCACGTGTGTGTGTGTGTGTGTGTTTCTCTCACTGACGTGTGTGTGTGTGTGTGTGTTTCTCTCACTGACGTGTGTGTGTGTGTTTCTCTCACTGACGTGTGTGTGTGTGTGTGTGTGTGTGTGTTTCTCTCACTGACGTGTGTGTGTGTGTGTGTGTGTGTTTCTCTCACTGACGTGTGTGTGTGTGTGTGTGTGTGTTTCTCTCACTGACGTGTGTGTGTGTGTGTTTCTCTCACTGTGTGTGTGTGTGTGTGTGTGTTTCTCTCACTGACGTGTGTGTGTGTGTGTGTGTGTGTGTGTTTCTCTCACTGACGTGTGTGTGTGTGTGTGTGTGTTTCTCTCACTGACGTGTGTGTGTGTGTGTGTGTGTGTGTTTCTCTCACTGACGTGTGTGTGTGTGTGTGTGTGTGTGTGTTTCTCTCTCTGACGTGTGTGTGTGTGTGTGTTCTCTCTCACTGTGTGTGTGTGTGTGTTTCTCTCACTGACGTGTGTGTGTGTGTGTGTGTGTGTGTTTCTCTCACTGACGTGTGTGTGTGTGTGTGTGTTTCTCTCACTGACGTGTGTGTGTGTGTGTGTGTGTGTTTCTCTCACTGACGTGTGTGTGTGTGTGTGTGTGTGTGTGTGTTTCTCTCACTGACGTGTGTGTGTGTGTGTGTGTGTGTGTGTGTGTGTGTGTGTGTGTGTGTGTGTGTGTGTGTGTGTTTCTCTCACTGACGTGTGTGTGTGTGTGTGTGTGTTTCTCTCACTGACGTGTGTGTGTGTGTGTGTGTGTGTGTGTGTGTGTGTTTCTCTCTCTGACTGTGTGTGTGTGTGTGTGTTTCTCTCACTGACTGTGTGTGTGTGTGTGTGTGTGTGTGTGTGTGTTTCTCTCACTGACGTGTGTGTGTGTGTGTGTGTGTGTGTGTGTTTCTCTCACTGACGTGTGTGTGTGTGTTTCTCTCACTGACGTGTGTGTGTGTGTGTGTGTGTGTGTGTTTCTCTCTCTGACGTGTGTGTGTGTGTGTGTTTCTCTCACTGTCGTGTGTGTGTGTGTGTGTGTGTGTGTGTGTGTGTTTCTCTCACTGACGTGTGTGTGTGTGTGTGTGTGTGTGTGTGTGTTTCTCTCACTGACGTGTGTGTGTGTGTGTGTGTGTGTGTGTGTTTCTCTCACTGACGTGTGTGTGTGTGTGTGTGTGTGTGTGTGTGTGTGTTTCTCTCACTGACGTGTGTGTGTGTGTGTGTGTGTGTGTGTGTGTGTGTGTGTGTGTGTGTGTGTGTGTGTGTGTGTGTGTGTGTGTGTGTGTGTGTGTGTTTCTCTCACTGACGTGTGTGTGTGTGTGTGTGTGTGTGTGTGTGTGTGTTTCTCTCACTGACGTGTGTGTGTGTGTGTGTGTGTGTGTGTGTGTGTGTGTGTGTGTGTGTGTGTTCAGCCGTCTCTGTCGGTGCTCTACATGCTCTCTGATGGAGCGACTCATGAGGCGATCCACCTGCTGTGTCGGATGCTCGTCTTTGACCCGGTCAGTCTCACTTTATTATTATTATTATTTTATTTTTATTTTATTTTTTTTTTTTATTATTATTATTATTATTAGACGTGGTCAGTGTTTTATAATCAGTGCAGCCGTGGGGTCGGAAAAGTCTTAAAAAGGTCTTAAATTTCATGTTCCTAAATTAAAGCCTCAAATTCTGTTGTCCAAGTCTGATTTTTTTCACAAATGTCATTAGATAATTTTTTCGTTTACTCAACCCGGTCCAGGCTGTAGTTCAATGTTAAACAGAGGGAGGAAAAACAACAACAACATGAAATCATGTAACGTGAATGAACGTTTAATTTGGAGAATGTTCAAACAACACTTTGGTTTCTGGCACCGACGGCAAAGAGGAAACATCAGTCGAGTGGAGGAAGAAGTTATATGGATCATGAGGAAGAGGAGGGTTTCAGTCACGTGATCACGATGACGCGCGGAGGGCAGGAAGTGAAGACAAACACGACAAACAAACACGACAAACAAACACGACAAACAAACAACACGACAAACAAACACGACAAACAAACACGACAAACAAACACGACAAACAAACAAACACGACACAAAACACACGACAAATAAACGACAAACACAAAACAAACACGACAAACAAACACGACAAACAAACACGACAGGAGAACACAGATAGGGAGAAGAGTTCTTATTGTCAGGATTTAGAGTCAGTAACGAGGCAAAAGTACGAGCAGTTAGTCCACAAATATATTGGACGTGACCCTGATCTTATTGAAAATGAGAGAATTTTCAACCGAAGTAAAAGATTTGCCGACAATCGAGGCAGAGGAGATCATGAAGTATTGATCTCTTCAGACGTCGTTCTACACCAGACAACAGATGAAGGCAAAGTACAAAAGTTTGGAGGAATTGAACTTTTTTTGTCAGTGGATTTGTCCTCAACCTCGGTGCAAAACGTCTAAATGATGATGATGTTTGGTCTTGGCCGGGGGGAGTGTTTCTCTTATTTTATGTGTAAAACTGCAGTGTATCGACAGTGACCGATTTATCTGAACTATTTAATGTCAACAAACGTCGTTAGTCGTTAATGATTCGTTTATGTTTAGGTAAACCACAAAAAACTATTTGTCTTTGTAACAAACCTTTGTTGAAGTGTCACTGCAGACACGAGCATCAGTGAATTCTGCTCCTCCCGACACAAACAGGTTTGTAATCCACTTTTTACGGTGTTGTTCTGTCGGCTTTTCCTGTTTCTGACCTTCGTGGACGACTATATTCGGTTCTCTAAAAAAAAAAAAGTCTTTTCCTTCTCTCGGTTAGAACGATTGGCACAGTCGTAAACTACACAACACATCGACATTTTCCTCCAGTCGGTTCACTTCCTGCCTCCGTCTGATTTTGCGCTGACAAACGTCGCCCTGTGACGTCACGTCAAACTCAGATATTGTCGGTTTAATCCACAGTGACTCTTAGATTCTAGATGCAGGAGCTGTAGTTGTTGGTCTTTATTAGAATTGGATCTGGTGTTTTTCTCCTGCATAATGGGTGTGATGTTGGTCTTCATTTTCATTTAAGTGGTCTTAAAAAGCTCTTAAAAAGCTCTTAAAAAGTCTTAAGGTCTTAAATTTGGGGTTGACAATATCATTATTATTATTATTATTATTATTGTTTTGCTCAGATTTTCCTGTAAAAATGAGAGCAAAGTGTAATTGTACATTTTCATTTGGTGATTGTGATTCTTGACGTCTTCACTTTTCAGTTCATTTTCTGATGACATAATTCCACAGCACATTTCTGAACGACTCGACTCATTTCAGAGTTTATGAAGATTTATTATCTGTTCGTCTACAGACAAACGGGCTCAGATTTGTCTCGTCTGCACATGAGTATTTCTGATGGATCTTCTTCTTCTGCTGCTTCTTCTGCTTCTTCTTCTTCTTCTGCTTCTTCTGCTTCTTCTTCTTCTGCTTCTTCTGCTTCTTCTTCTTCTGCTTCTTCTTCTTCTGCTTCTTCTTCTTCTTCTTCTTCTTCTGCTTCTTCTTCTTCTTCTTCTGTGTCTGTGGCGGTGTGTCCAGGCGAAGCGTATCTCGGGCTCGGACGCTCTGTCTCACCCGTACCTGGACGAGGGGCGTCTGCGGTACCACACGTGCATGTGCCAGTGCTGTTACTCTGTGCCCAGCGGCCGCGTCTACACCAGAGACTTCGAGCCTGTGGCCGAGCGGCCGTTCAGCCACAGCTACGAGAACAGCCTCCTGTCTGTGTGGCAGGGCAAAGGTCAGTCACATGTCAGAGAAGACACGCCCCCCCGTGTGTGTCCCCCCCCCGTGTGTGTCAGAGGCCCCCCCCCCGTGTGTGTGTCAGAGGCCCCCCCCCCCCGTGTGTGTCAGAGGCCCCCCCCGTGTGTGTGTGTGTGTCAGAGGCCCCCCCCGTGTGTGTCAGAGGCCCCCCGTGTGTGTAGAGGCCCCCCCCGTGTGTGTCAGAGGCCCCCGTGTGTGTCAGAGGCCCCCCCCCCGTGTGTGTCAGAGGCCCCCCCGTGTGTGTCAGAGGCCCCCCCCCGTGTGTGTCAGAGGCCCCCCCCCGTGTGTGTCAGAGGCCCTCCCCCCGTGTGTGTCAGGTCCTCTCCGTGTGTGTCAGGTCCCTCTCCGTGTGTGTGTCAGGTCCCTCTCCGTGTGTGTGTCAGGTCCCTCTCCGTGTGTGTGTCAGGTCCCTCTCCGTGTGTGTCAGGTCCCTCCTCCGTGTGTGTCAGGTCCCTCTCTCGTGTGTGTCAGGTCCCTCTCCGTGTGTGTCAGGTCCCTCTCCGTGTGTGTCAGGTCCCTCTCCGTGTGTGTGTCAGGTCCCTCTCCGTGTGTGTGTCGGTCCCTCTCCGTGTGTGTCGGGTCCCTCTCCGTGTGTGTCCGGGTCCCTCCCCGTGTGTGTCAGGTCCCTCCCGTGTGTGTCGGTCCCCTCCGTGTGTCAGGTCCCTCTCCGTGGTGTCTCTCCGTGTGTGTCAGGTCCTCTCGTGTGTGTCAGGTCCCTCTCCGTGTGTGTGTCCGTGTGTGTCGGTCCTCCCTCTCCGTGTGTGTCAGGTCCCTCCGTGTGTGTCAGGTCTCCGTGTGTGTCAGGTCCCTCTCCGTGTGTGTCAGGTCCCTCTCCGTGTGTGTCAGGTCCTCTCCGTGTGTGTCAGGTCCCTCTCCGTGTGTGTCAGGTCCCTCTCCGTGTGTGTCAGGTCCCTCTCCGTGTGTGTCAGGTCCCTCTCCGTGTGTGTCAGGTCCCTCTCCGTGTGTGTCAGGTCCCTCTCCGTGTGTGTCAGGTCCCTCTCCGTGTGTGTGTCAGGTCCCTCTCCGTGTGTGTCGGTCCCTCCCGTGTGT
This sequence comes from Boleophthalmus pectinirostris, assembly GCF_026225935.1. NCBI lineage: Eukaryota > Metazoa > Chordata > Actinopteri > Gobiiformes > Gobiidae > Boleophthalmus > Boleophthalmus pectinirostris. Next base: position 38,375,880 of record NW_026571115.1, read on the forward strand.
CAGGTCCCTCTCGTGTGTGTCAGGTCCCTCTCCGTGTGTGTCAGGTCCCTCTCTGTGTGTGTCAGGTCCTCTCGTCGTCGTTGTTAAATTTGTGTGTTTTTTCAGAGTTGATCCATCGTTTCATCACGGAGCATCAGCAGGGAAAGCGAGTCCCACTGTGCATCAACCCCCAGAGCGCCGCCTTCAAGACCTTCATCAGGTACTCCAGATGCCCTCCCGCGTCTCACCGTGTCAGATTGCGTCAGATGCCCTCCCGGCGTTGACCCGTGTCTCTGTGTTCCAGGTCGACGGCGTGGCATTCGTCCAAAGTCTCTCGTAAAGAGGAGAGATGAGCTCTGCTGCTGAGGATCTGAGTCCGGACCAGAACCGAGACCGGGACCGGGATCTCAACCAGTCCCACGGGTCCACTGCGGGTCCCTGTACAGACCCTCCCCAAACCCGCAGACCCACGGACCCGCCGGACCCCGGAGCCCGGAACAGACCGCGTTTAGTCCTGGTTTAGTCCTGCTCCTGGTTCATAACTGCTGTTAGACCGGGTTTAGTCCTGGTCTTTCCATGGTTCTGGTTTCTGTCTGGTTTTAGACCCGATTTAGTCTGGCCCCAGACCCCATTAAGACCTGGTTTAGTCCCAGTTTAGTCCCAGTTTAGACCTGGTTTAAACCTGGTTTTGTCCAGAGCCAGAGAGAGGAAAGTCCAGGCCAGGATTTGGTTCAGACGAAGTTCAGACTCGTCCTGGTCCCGGTCCTGGTCCCGGTCCTGGTCCTGGTCTGGACTCCTGGTGCTGTTGTACAGAAGTTGCTGCTCGTTTAAAGTCTTGGTACAGACCTCGTTGACGTTTTCGCTGTAAAAAATATTTTAAGGAGTTTGTTTTTTTTGGTAGATTTTAGTTTTGACGTCATTCCAGTTTTGTGCAATACTCCTCCTCCAAAAACCTCCGACCCGAAACCTCAGACCTGAAACCTCCGACCCCGAAAAACCTCCGACCCCGAAAAACCTCCGACCCCGAAAAACCTCCGACCCGACCTCACAAACGGACGACACGCAATCGAATCCTTTTCAAAAGTCTCGCACCAAAGCCATTTCCTCCACTCCAGACTCTTCGTTAAAGTCGGGGTTTGTGTTTTTGTTTTTTTTTCTTTCTCCCACGTCGCTCCTCTGAAGGGGGGGTGACTTAGCGCTGGGAGCAAAAGGAGGAAGAGAACCCAGCGTCTTCAAACCAGTAAAAAGGAACACAGAGAAATAAATAAAGACATAAATAAAAGTGTGAGGTGTTTGAGAGAAGTGACCCGGGCTCTTTCAGCTCAGATGTGCCATATTTCCCACATGTGACTGATTTTACTGCCATAAACCCGATGATCCCGTCTCCCGACTCTTTGGTGCGGACGCGGCGGGTCGGCGGGTCGGCGGGTCGGCGGGTCGGTTCTTCAGGACCCAAACGTTTTTTCGCCAAGGTTTTTCCTCGACTCAGATTTCACTGTGTCCGAACTCTGCAGAATCATGTTTGATGAAGTCCACATGTAGCAGCCTCACGCTTCCTGCTCCGTTCCCTCGTCTCTCACAGTTTTCACTCAATTTTGTCGATTTGTTGAGTTTGTGTCAAGTTTTGTTTCAGTTTTTCGTGTTTTTTTCGTGTTTGGAGACTGAGAGACACAAAGGCCAAAACCACAGACCCCAGAGACGAAAAACACTCAGACAGACAGACGGGCCTCTGGAGCAACACCAAAATGTGTCAAATATCAAACTGTTTCTGTCAAGAGACCAGAGTCTGGACCGGAGTCTGGACCGGAGTCTGGACCGGAGTCTGGACCGGAGTCTGGACCGGAGTCTGGGCCGGAGTCTGGGCCGGAGTCTGGACCGGAGTCTGGACCGGAGTCTGGACCGGAGTCTGGGCCGGAGTCTGGGCCGGAGTCTGGGCCGGAGTCTGGGCCGGAGTCTGGGCCGGAGTCTGGGCCGGAGTCTGGGCCGGAGTCTGGGCCGGAGTCTGGGATCTGGACTAGTATCTGGTTTCGTCCAGGGTTAATCCTTGTGAAAACCTGGTCTAGTCCTGGTTCAGTTCTTGGTTCAGACCAGTTTTGTTCTCTCTTCTGTTGCAGAGGAACATCCGGTCTAGTCCTGGTCCAGATCTGGTGTAGTACTGGACTACTGGACTAGTCTCAGGTCAGGTCCCTGGTCTAACTCCACTTTAGTCCCTGGACCAGTCCTGTTCTAGTCCTTGCTCCCTCTGTAGACCCGGTCCTGGTCCAGGATTGGGCCAGGACTGGACCAATCCAAACCAACCCAGGTCTACAGAGGGACCAGGTCCAGTCGTGTTCCAGTCCTGGTCCCTCTAGACCTGGTCTGGTACCTGTCCTAGTCCATGTTTATACCTGGTCCAGTCTTGGTTCGTTCTTGGTCCTGGTCCTGGTCCTGGTCCTGGTCCTGGTCTTGGTCTTGGTCTTGGTCGTGTTCAGTGTTAGTTTTATTTATTGTGTGACTGAGGAAAGTTTATCGTTTTGTCGTTTTGTCTTTTTTTTGGTGTTTTTTAGAAAAGTTCCTGTTTTTATTTCTGGTTTTAGTTTTGGACCGTTTTACCTCGAGGTTTTTCTGAGGTCTGGACTCAAACGCCGCCGCCAAAAACACTCGAGAAAAACCCCGAGAAGCGGCTTGAGTCGGCGCCGCGTCTCGACTCAGGGTCTGGGCTCCAGCTCCAAACTCCACTGGAGGTTCAGACGAGCAGGAGACGAGTCCGTGCATGTTTTTATAAAAGAACTGAGCACTTTTATCTGTTTGAAAACGTCTTAAACCCACTGGAACTTTTAATATATTTACAACAAAATAAGTAAAAAAGACGAAAATATGAAGAAGCGTCTGTATCCTGAAACCAAAACCAGATGAATCTGAGTCAAAAAAGAAGCATGTTTGAAATGTTTGAATGCAAAAAAAAAAGACCAATTTAATAAAAAAAAAATAATAATAATAATTCTGTTTTAATTGTGTAAAAAAACAAAAAACAAAAAAAAAAACAGCTGAGATTTAAAGCACTTCTGGAGTTCCACCTGATGATGTCACAGAAACTGAAAACAGATTAAATAAATAAAAACAGTTAAATATTTGGGTGTAAAAAGAGAGTTTGTTTTGACCCGGAGGTTTTTCCGACGCAGCCTCGTGTTTGTTTTGTTTTTTTTTTTTTTTTTTTTTGTTTTTTTTGTTTTTTTTGTTTTTTTGGTTTTGTTTTGGTCGGTGGGACGTGACTTGAGTCCAGACCTCCAGGGGGCGCTGTGTGTAAATGTGCATGTGGTTTAACACGTTTCCACGGAGACGGAGCCCGGCGCCTGTTTCCTGCCCGGAACAGGTTTGGGACCGACCCCGGTCCAGAACCTGGTCCTGACCCGGTCCTGACCTCAGTCCAGACCCGGTCCTGACACGGTCCTGTGTCTGGGTCCGGGTCCTGGTCCCAGTCCAGTCCTGGTGTCTGGATCCGGGTCTAGGTCCTGGTCCCGGTCCTGGGCCTGGCCGGTCCTGGTCCCAGTCCTAGTGTCTGGGTCCCGGTCCTGGTGTCTGGGTGCTGGTCCTGGTTCAGGTTCAGACCTGGTCCAGACCCCGGTCCTGGTGTCTGGGTCCCGGTCCTGGTCCTGGTCCAGGTCCCGGTGTCTGGGTCCTGGTCCTGGTCCTGGTCCCGGTCCCGGTCCGTGGCCGTGTTGTCCTTTGGGTCCAGTCGTGTTGGACTTTTGAGATACTTGAATTTCTTAAACTGTTTAAACTTTAGACAAAAGTAGAAACTGAAATAAACAAACACTGGACTGAAACGACCCAGACTCATGTGTGAAAAGACCTGATCTAGTCCTGGTTTAGTCCTGGTTTAGACCTGGTTTAGTCCTGGTTTAGCCCTGGTCTGGTTCTGGTTTAGTTCTGGTTTAGTCCTGGTTTAGACCTGGTTTAGACTTGGTCTGGTTTAGTCCTGGTTTAGTCCTGGTCTGGTTCTGGTTTAGTCCTGGTCTGGTTTAGTCCTGGTTTAGTCCTGGTTTGGTTTAGTCCTGGTTTGGTTTAGTCCTGGTCTGGTTTAGTCCTGGTCTGGTTCTGGTTTAGTCCTGGTTTAGTCCTGGTTTAGACCTGGTTTAGTCCTGGTTTAGACCTGGTTTAGACCTGGTTTAGTCCTGGTTTAGCCCTGGTCTGGTTCTGGTTTAGTTCTGGTTTAGTCCTGGTTTAGTTTCCTGGTTTAGTCCCTGGTTTAGTCCTGGTTTAGTCTGGTTTGTCTGGTTTAGTCCTGGTCTGGTTTAGTCTGGTTTAGTCCTGGTTTAGTCCTGGTTTAGTCCTGGTTAGTCTTTGGTCTGGTTTAGTCCTGGTTTTCCTGGTTTAGTCTGTTTAGTCTGGTCTGGTTTAGTCCTGGTTTAGTCCTGGTTTAGTCCTGGTCTGGTTTAGTCCTGGTTTAGTCCTGGTTTAGTCCTGGTTTAGTCTGGTTTAGTCCTGGTTTAGTCTGGTTTAGTCCTGGTTTAGTCCTGGTTTAGTCCTGGTTTAGTCCTGGTTTAGTCCTGGTTTAGTCCTGGTTTAGTTCTGGTTTAGTCCTGGTTTAGTCCTGGTTTAGTCCTGGTTTAGTCCTGGTTTAGTCCTGGTTTAGTCCTGGTCCTGTCTGGTCTGGTTTAGTCCTGGTTTAGTCCTGGTTTAGTCCTGGTTTAGTCTGGTTTAGTCTGGTTTAGTCCTGGTTTAGTCCTGGTCCTGGTTTAGTCCTGGTTTAGTCCTGGTTTTAGTCTGGTCTGGTTTAGTCCTGGTTTAGTCCTGGTTTAGTCTGGTCTGTTTAGTCCTGGTTTAGGTTTCTGGTTTAGTCCTGGTTTAGTCTGGTCTGGTCTGGTTTAGTCCTGGTTTAGTCCTGGTCTGGTTTAGTCCTGGTTTAGTCTGGTTTAGTCCTGGTCTGTTTAGTCTGGTTTAGTCCTGTTTAGTTCCTGGTTTAGTCCTGGTTTAGGTTCTGGTTTAGTCCTGGTTTAGTCCTGGTTTAGTCCTGGTTTAGTCCTGGTTTAGTCCTGGTCTGGTCTGGTTTAGTCCTGTTAGTCCTGGTCTGGTTTATGGTTTAGTCCTGGTCTGGTTTAGTCCTGGTTTAGTCCTGGGTCTGGTTTAGTCTGGTTTAGTCCTGGTTTAGTCTGGGTCTGGTTTAGTCCTGGTTTAGTCCTGGTTTAGTCCTGGTTTAGTCCTGGTCTGGTTTAGTCCTGGTTTAGTCCTGGTTTAGTCCTGGTTTAGTCCTGGTTTAGTCCTGGTTTAGTCCTGGTCTGGTTCTGGTTTAGTCCTGGTTTAGTCCTGGTCTGGTTTAGTCCTGGTTTAGTCCTGGGTTCTGGTTTAGTCCTGGTTTAGTCCTGGTTTAGTCCTGGTTTAGTCCTGGTTTAGTCCTGGTTTAGTCCTGGTCTGGTTTAGTCCTGGTTTAGTCCTGGTTTAGTCCTGGTTTAGTCCTGGTTTAGTCCTGGTCTGGTTCTGGTTTAGTCCTGGTTTAGTCCTGGTTTAGTCCTGGTTTAGTCCTGGTCTGGTTCTGGTTTAGTCCTGGTTTAGTCCTGGTTTAGTCCTGGTTTAGTCCTGGTTTAGTCCTGGGTCCTGGTTTTCTGGTTTAGTTCTGGTCTGGTTTAGTTCCTGGTTTAGTCCTGGTTTAGTCCTGGTCTGGTTTAGTCTGGTCTGGCTTTAGTCTGTTTAGCTGGTCTGGTTTAGTCCTGGGTCCTGGTTTAGGTTTTCTAGTCTGGTTCTGGTTTAGTCCTGGTTTAGTCCTGGTTTAGGTCCTGGTTTTTTGGTTTTTCAGTTTTGGTTTTTTTTTTGGTTTCCTTTTATTCTTCTTTTTGTCAGTTTTTGGATTTGATTTTGGTCTTTTTGATTTCCTTGGACCTTCTTTTGGACCTTGGACCTTGTGAGCTTTGGTACTTCCTGTCCGTGGCTTTAGTTGTTTGTTGTTTTGTAGTGGACCTGGTTTATTCCGTGAGCTTCAAGTAGTAGTAGTAGTATTGTAGTAGTAGTAGTAGTAGTAGTAGTAGTAGTAGTAGTAGTAGTAGTAGTAGTAGTAGTAGTAGTAGTAGTAGTAGTATTGTAGTAGTAGTAGTAGTAGTAGTAGTAGTATTGTAGTAGTAGTAGTAGTAGTAGTAGTAGTAGTAGTAGTAGTAGTAGTAGTAGTAGTAGTAGTAGTAGTAGTAGTAGTAGTAGTAGTAGTAGTAGTAGTAGTAGTAGTAGTAGTAGTAGTAGTAGTAGTAGTAGTAGTAGTAGTAGTAGTAGTAGTATTTGTAGTAGTAGTAGTAGTAGTAGTAGTAGTAGTAGTAGTATTTTTTTTAATTAAATTTTTTCAAATTTTATGATATTTCTAATTATATAATATTTATAAAACTTTATTATATTGATGTATTTTTATGTTTTTATTCCATTATGTTCATTCGTTCTCAGGCTAAAGTCGAGTTTATTTGTACAACAACATTTTTACACAAAGTCAAAGAGTTTTACAGAAAAAGAAAAAACATTAAAAAAAAAAAGAAAAGAAAAACATTAAAATCACAAAACGAACAAATCAAATCATAAATAACCATAAAATTAAAAAGAGAGACATTAAATGAGAGAGAGATTATAAATATTATAACATTTATTTTATTAATCGATTTATGTTATATTCTTCTTATATTTAACTATTTATTCTTATGACATTATATTTATTTATATTTTCTTTTTATATTTAAATATTTATATTCTACTTTTATTTTTCTTGATATAAAAGTTGAGTGTTTTTTTCAGTGGAGCTAAACTCCGCCTCTGTCGTCACGGTAACGCCCTCTGAACCTGACGGAGCGCTCTGATTGGACGATTCAGTTTCTGTTAAACAGTTTTAAAAAGTTTTTAAAATCCATGCATGTCTGAGTCATCTAGAGATCTGTGCTGGGCCTAATACAGCTTTTTACATTTACACACACACTTACACACACTTACACACACACATTTACACACACACACTTACACACACTTACACACACACACATTTACACACACATTTACACACACACACTTACACACACTTACACACACACACTTACACACACATTTACACACACACACTTACACACACATTTACACACACTTACACACACATTTACACACACTTACACACACACACATTTACACACACACACACACACACAAACACACACCTTCATCATCGTCATCAACCTGAGAACCCGTGGACCTCGTCTCCTTCCGTAGTTTACTGTGCGGCGTAAGTAACACGAAACAAACACTACAGACACAGAATACTGCCACTTCTACTGCGTCTACTACGACTACTGCGTACTACGACTACTGCGTCTACTACGACTACTGCGTCTACTACGACTACTGCGTCTACTACGACTACTGCGTGACTACTGCGTGTACTACGTACGACTACTACGACTACTGCGTCTACTACGACTACTGCGTCTACTACGACTACTGCGTCTACTACGACTACTGCGTCTACTACGACTACTGCGTCTACTACGACTACTGCGTCTACTACGACTACTGCGTCTACTACGACTACTGCGTCTACTACGACTACTGCGTGTACTGCTACTAGAGCTACTACTGCACGTTTACACTCGAGCTTTTCTCTCTTTACTGCATATTTAAACAGAAAAAATGCCCTGTTTTTTTTTAGAAAATCCCGACCTAAGGTCAAGCGCCAAATCTTAGAGGCTGAGAACCAGGAACTGCACGAGAGGATCCAGAACTTAGAACATAAGAACCAGCAACAAGACGAGAGGAACCGAAACTTAAATTGTGTAAAGGAACTGATCAAGAGGTTCCAAACTTAAACAATCAGAACAAACATCTGCACGAAAGGATCGAAAAGTCCTCGGTTAAGAACCAGAAGCTACAGATCAGGTTTAGATCGGGTTTTCAGACCTGGTTTAAACCTGGTTTAAACCTGGGTTTAGACCTGGTTTAGACCTGGGTTAGACCTTGTTTAGTCCTGGTTTAGACCTGCCTGGTATTACGACATCCGTCCGGTATTATGACATGTCTCTATTTACTCTGTTTTTGTTTCGCACTCATGCCTCACAGCAAGAAGGTTGTGGGTTGGATCCCCGGGTGACCCGGGTCTTTCTGTGTGGAGTTTGTGTTTCTCTTCGTGTCTGGATGAGTTTCCTCCGGTTTCCTCCATCAACACAAAACCTGCTCCAGGTCCAGAACAGTTGAGAGTCAAAGACACTTAAACACAATCAATTCAATCATTGTGTCCTTGGGCAAGACACTTCACACACATCGCCTCGTATGAAAGTGGTGTGTGTGTGAGTGATGGTGGTGTTCGGAGGGACCGATGGCGCCGATTGACATGGCAGCCGTGCTTCTGTCAGTCTGCCCCAGGGCAGCTGTGGCTACAACAGTAGTTTACATCAGCAGGTGTAGAGTGAATGAATAATGCTGAATAATGTTCTGTAAAATATCTTTGTGACAAAAAGCGCCGTCTCTATTCAGACGCGCCGCTATTACAACATGTTTTATATTTGTGACTACAAAATAAATCAACTATTCTAAATATTTTAAAATATATCAACATTTCATCATTTGTAAATCTAGTTATTGAAAAAAACGAAATCACACACAAAGTCGGACTCTCCTGAAACTCTGAGAGAATCGAAACAACAAAAACGTAGAGCTGTATCATAATAATTTAGTAAAACAAACCAAAAACTACTCTGGGTGATATATCGATACAGCAGCCCACGATATCGATACTGTATCATCACATTAAACCATACGATATATCGATATTTTTGCACACCCCTAACGAACTGATGCTGAGTCTGAGGACGACGACGCAGAAGAGTTTGTGTGGCTCCGTTTCCCTCCGGACGTCGAGGTCGAGTTGTTCAGAAGTGACACGAGGATGAAGACCTGAAGTGATTTAGTGATTTGGAGGGAAACGGAGAGTTACTTACTTAATTACAGTAGATTTTAGTTACGTTCATTCTGTAGTTCCAATTACTGTAGGAATTGTGAGATTTTGACTAGTGTGAATGTTGAATTATTGCATAGTTTTGTAAATGTGACGGGACACGGAGGAAGTGACTGAAGCTCCTGACACTCCTCAACCTCCTAAACCTCCTGACCTCCTGAACCTCCTGACTCCTGAAACCCCTGACCTCCTGACCCCAACCTCCTGACCCCAACCTCCTGACCCCAACCTCCTGACCCCAACCTCCTGACCCCAACCTCCTGACCCCAACCTCCTGACCCAACCTCCTGACCTGACCCTGACCGACCTCCTGACCCCAACCTCCTGACCCAACCTCCTGACCCCAACCTCCTGACCCCTGAACCTCCTGACCTCCTGCCAACCTCCTGACCTCCTGACCTCCTGACCTCCTGACCTCCTGCCCCAACCTCCTGACCCCAACCTCCTGACCCCGACCTCCTGACCCCAACCTCCTGACCCCAACCTCCTGACCCCGACCTCCTGACCCCAACCTCCTGACCTCCTGACCCCAACCTCCTGACCCTAACCTCCTGACCCCAACCTCCTGACCTCCTGACCCCGACCTCCTGACCCCAACCTCCTGACCCCGACCTCCTGACCCCAACCTCCTGACCCCGACCTCCTGACCTCCTGACCTCCTGACCTCCTGACCCCAACCTCCTGACCCCAACCTCCTGACCCCAACCTCCTGACCCCAACCTGACCCAACCTGACCCCACACCTCCTGACCACACTGACACCACACACACACTACACACACACACACTTACACACACACACTTACACACACACTTACACACACACACACACACACACTTACACACACACACACACATTTACACACACACACATTTACACACACTTACACACACACACACATTTACACACACACACACACACATACACACACACACTTACACACACACTTACACACTTACACACACACACACATTACACACACATTTACACACACACACATTTACACACACTTACACACACACATTTACACACACTTACACACACACACACTTACACACACATTTACACACACACACATTTACACACACTTACACACACATTTACACACACATTTACACACACACACTTACACACACATTTACACACACACACACTTACACACACTTACACATTTACACAGACACACTTACACACACATTTACACACACTTACACACATTTACACACACATTTACACACACACTTACACACACACATTTACACACACACACACTTACACACACATTTACACACACTTACACACATTTACACACACATTTACACACACACACACACTTACACACATTTACACACACTTACACACACATTTACACACACACTTACACATACACATTTACACACACACATTTACACACACATTTACAGACACACATTTACACACATACTTACACACAGTAACACACACATTTACACACGCACTTACACACACACACATTTACACACATTTACACACACACATTTACACACATTTACACACACACACACATTTACACACACATTTACACACACATTTACACACACATTTACACACACACACTTACACACACACACATTTACACACACATTTACACGCACTTACACACACATTTACACACACATTTACACACACACTTACACACACACACACACACACTTACACACACACACACATTTACACACACACACACACACACTTACACACACATTTACACACACACACACACTTACACACATTTACACACACCTTTACACACACACTTACACACACATTTACACACACTTACACACACACACTTACACACACATTTACACACACTTACACACACATTTACACACACTTACACACACATTTACACACACATTTACACACACACTTACACACACACACTTACACACACACACTTACACACACACATTTACACACACACATTTACACACACACATTTACACACACACATTTACACACACTGCCTGTTGTTTACGTCAGATGCCCTCCCTGTGTTGCAGATGCTCGGGGGTGCAGGTGCAGCGGCAGTGGCAGGTGTAGTGGCTGGTGCGGCGGCAGGTGCGGCGGCAGGTGCAGTGGCAGGTGCAGGGCCAGGTGCGCTGCTCGTGGGAGGTTCCGTGTTTTTTCCTGGAGTTTTGTTTCTCTCCAAACGCCTCATCAAACACTTCCTGGTCTGCAGCGAATCAGACGCCGTCATCGCAGCCACACGGTCAGACCCGGTCTAGTCCTGGTTTAGACCTGGTTTAGACCTGATTTAGACCTGGTTTAGACCTGATTTAGACCTGGTTTAGACCTGGTTTAGTCCTGGTTTAGACCTGGTTTTAGTCCTGGTTTAGACCTGGTTTAGTCCTGGTTTAGTCCTGGTTTAGACCTGGTTTAGACCTGGTTTAGACCTGGTTTAGTCCTGGTTTAGTCCTGGTTTAGTCCTGGTTTAGACCTGGTTTAGACCTGGTTTAGTCCTGGTTTAGTCCTGGTTTAGACCTGGTTTAGACCTGATTTAGTCCTGATTTAGTCCTGGT
>NW_026571115.1:38397366-38427366 GCF_026225935.1 Boleophthalmus pectinirostris
CCTCAGTCCACAAACGTCTGTGACTCCAGTTTTTCTCGTCGTAGTTTAGAGTAAAAGTGGAGTTTGTTTGGTCTCGTGTGTCTGTTTCGTCCACACACGGATCCACCTGAAGATGAAGCTGCAGATTCTCCACACTGACTCCACTTCCCAAACACTTTATCTCCAAACTTTGACATTCCTCTTAGTGATAGAGATATTCTGTTGTAGTCGTGTGAGGTTTTGTGGTCTCCAACACTCGGTTTACACCGCTACTTGACATAATCCAGCGAGCAGGAATCTAAGACGCAAAGCAGCCACACTACACACACCATCACTGACATTACTATCATCGACAAACTGTAACAGGACAGTCACAAACAACACATAACAACAAAATAACGACTGATATAGGAACACAAACCGACACAGCACAACACGTAACCCACAAGCACACACACACAGCGAACCGATTCTAGATATACATCACACAATCGTACTGCGAACAGAGCTCATCTACTCTAACTGACCTACCTCCTCAGCAAATCGCAATCACATGCGATCGACACATCTCACAAAACGTATTGTACTCACAAGCATCACTCAGCCTACATCATACTATCTATCTATATCTCATTATTATCTATCGAGTCTGCTCTCGAGCACAACACACACTCACAACTTCACACTCACACGACACGTTCGATCACACACACAACCACACACATATCAACAACACACTCACACACTACTCAGTATCCAACACACACCACCTACCACAGTCTATACACAACTCCACACAAACCACCGAGATCCAAGCAGAGCTCAACTGCTAGCTTTTGACCTACCTATACACATCACACCACAAACACATTCATCAATACACACACCACCACAAAAACTACCATCTGCACACTATCAACACTACATAGCACCATGCGAGCACAACGACTATCACTCTCTATTCGAACTCACACTGAATAACTGACCACATTCTACACAGACCAGCGTATCATCAACCAGGACGCCACATCCCCACCTCACACTGTGATTCGATATGCTCACGGACATCAACTACACGACAACGTCACTACGACACTACCACCAACCCTACGTATTCTTTCAAACACCATCCACCAACAACCCACACACACTTACCACAACAAGCAATCACCACATTCTGGATGATTTCAGCTTCTGTGAGCGAGCACACACCAACTTACGCACACCACGACAACTACACCTTCACACACACACACAACCACACACCACCCTGAATTAACTCACCCAGACAGCAATCTATCATCAGAAGTCACACACATCACCACCGCCACGTATACACACATCACACAACACACAAAACAATCAACTGAGCGCAACACACGACGACACACAACACTATCACTACATCACAAACGCACTAGCGAACCAAAAACACACAAATCTCTCAGAGTCCACTACGAGCTACTTTGACGGAACAACATCAACACAACACAACACACATATTAAAATACTCAGATCCAAGCGACCACACTCAGCACACCACACCTTACTGCCACTCGACACATCTCAACATTATCACTCAATATTTACACTCCTACACCAGACCACAACAACTCACAGCTATTTCAGGAATCACACAACATACAACCATCAAGCACACTACAGCATGTATCCAACCACACACACAACTCATCTAGCTCCCTGACACACCACCACCACACACAGACAAAAATACGCCGCATACCCATCATATCTATCGAGCACTCACACACACACCAAACAATTATTACTATCACCTACTACACACACAGCACGACCCACACTCAGCTATTACTATCCACACACAGCGACACTCACACATGGCAGCACCACACAGAACCATACAACTATACCCACAGTACACTATCACCACACATCATCTACAAAAACAACACTAACATATCTCATCACTGCGACGGAGCACACAACGATCTACTCTATCTCGACAACAACACATCTAACCCACATTCAGAGATACAATCTACACAGCATAGCGACTACAGAGAGCTCGAGCACTCGCATCACTAACAACACGACATTACACTATACAACACATCACGACAACTACTTACAACAGTCCACTACTCACACATTCGACATCAACACTAACATACACAGACCACAACACACATCTTCTCACACATCACAACACCACACATTTGCGAACAGCATTGCAGCCACCAACACACACACAACTCCACCACACACGAGCGATGATAACGATTTTTCACACCACACACTCACTCACCTGCACCTTCACATCGACTCATCCACACACTCCTCTTCGACTAAGACTATCGTGACCACCACACTTATACACACACATCTAGACAATACACAACGTATCTATTGACATCCAACACACACACACACCATGCGACGACCCATCAGACCGAGTATCTATCCGACCAACAAAGACAAACCACACCACACAGCAGACAACTGTCACACTCACAGCAGATACACATACCCGCACACCAGCAGCGACCTCAACACAGACCCAACACGGATCCAACACCGAGCACGTACTATCCATAACACACATCTCACTATTCACACCTACTAGCGAGGAGCCAACAACAGGCATCTACACCATCAGACACACACAACAACGTGCATCCTCAACACACACACCACACCACCGACAGGAATTCAAACACCACAGCCCACAAAAGACGAACACCAAATCGAGGCTACTACATCGACACTGGCACTAGTTCATTTTACATTAACGAGTGTGAGATTATATGAAGTTAAGTGTGCCCTTTCGCCTTACAAGGAGATTGCGACGGAGACAAGGCTTTTAAATTGCCACTGGCACCTCCGTTAGTGAACAACAGGTCTGATCACTTTTCCCGCAAATGGAGGAGTCATTCTAGTTCCCAAAGTGCTCCCCCCCCAACGTTCACACGTCCCCGAAGTCCAGACCAAGTCCAGACATTCAAGAATGCACCAGAGCGCATGATAAGTCCAGGACCCACAAAGTCCAGGACTGCTGAACTTCTGAATCTGATGAGATCAGACTTTTACAAGTGCTGTTGGTGTTGGTGTATGTTTAAGCGTGCGTGTATGTGTTAGTGTCTCTCGAATTTGGTTGTAGATAGTGAGATGCGTTGTTTAACACGGTTTGTTGATTATAAGGCGTGGTTGAGTGAATTTTAGTAGTGCAGTGGCTAGAATATGTATTGAAAGTTGTGATGATATTAATTAAATTCTGCACAAAAATGTGGTGTGATCGTGTGTGATATAGAGTTGGTCTGATGTCGCGTGTGCCAACTTCCTTTACTCTCGTATGTTGTTATGCCCCATCAACCGGTCACTTCGTGGAAAACCGTCTGACCTCGCTGATGCATTTGATGAGTTGCGTTTCTGTGTCGTTTGTGTGTAGCTATTTAAGGCGGGTATTATTTTATATTTTAACCAGTCGTGCATGGTCGTTGGTAGTGTACGTGATAGTAGTTGGTGTCGCATAATGTGCTGTGTGTGTTGTGTGTAGTTGAGAGTGATGTGATTCTCTGATTAACAGTGTGTTCCCCTATAACCATAAACACACATAACCACTATACGTAACAGAACCTCGAGTTTCGTAAGTTGTTGTGTACGCCCTCGTTGGCTCTGCTCGTTAGTAGTCCTAGAGGGCTCTCGTAGTCTTGGTGTGATGTGTGTGTCGCATGTAGAGTGTATCGTTAAAAACCAGGCGGATCTCAGTCGCGCTTGTTGTGTGTTGCTTGTGGCTTGCCCCAAACTGGGAACGCTCGCCCTCGCTCGCTCGGTGCCGTCGAATGACATGTGTGATTCCGCCTGACCTAGAGTTGTGTTTAGTAGTTCTCTGTTGTTGAAAACCCACTTTAATCAGCTTCGACGTGAGTTGTGTAGTGGCGCGTCTGTCTTTTTTGTTTATTCTTTATGTTATGGTGTTTGAGTGTGCTTATTTTTTATTTTTATCTTTTTGTTTTTTGTTGTGGTGTTTTTATCGTGTGTTGATGCGTAGTATTGTTGTTATTATTTGTAGTGTGAGTGCGTGTGTTGTGTGTGTGATATTTAGTGTATTGTTCTCGATTTGTAGTTGGATTGTCTGCATAATTCCTCAAGGCTTGGAACAAATTCTGCAGATTATTTTTTTTTAAGTAAATGTTTTGCAATTGCTATGTAAGCACTTTTGGAAACTGATCTTGTGTGTTGTATTTAGAGTGTGTGGCTGCTGTGTTGTGTTATTACAGAGATAAAGTTGGACTGGCTTTGGAATGGACTTTGTTAAAATGTTAAAATCCTCGCAGGCAACTAATGTTTTTGAAGACTTGCAGCCCACTCTGAGCTGTGTGTGCTCGCTTACTGCTGCTTTCTATTACTATGGCTGCTCTCGTATTGTGAGTTTTGTCAAATTACCAACGGGCCTTGTCGACGTCACAGTGATATTGGTGGTTCTCGATGCGATGTGGATTGATTGCTGTCTGTTCCTGGTATGGTGGTAAGTTATGTAATTGTGGTGTGAGATTGTATGTCGTTTGAGTTTGTTTGTTGGGTCTGGTTGCTGTTCAATGAGCACAGACCCACTTTGAGAATAGTAGATATGATAGCTTGTTCGGCATGTTCTTGTGTTGTCTAGTCTCTCTGTCTGTGATTGTTGATTGTTGATTTGTGTATTGTGTTCTTGTATGTTGTCGTGTTGTGCTACTGGGGCTTTTTATTTTGTTGTTGCGTTTAGATAGATGTTGTTGTTTTCTAGTATGTTTGTAACTGTCAGTTGCTTGTGACTTATTCTCTTGGGTGTTGGTTGTTTGTGATGTGCGTTTATGTTTGTGTGCCTGTGGTGTTGATATTGTTATATGTGTTCTCTATTGTTTTCTAATACCGACCCTGGCTCTACATTCTGCTCACATAACGGCGAACCTTGTGAGCTTTCAATTTGACTTCATTTCCTTTAGTCCACTTTCTTTCACAGTCAGTGGTTGAGCCTTTAGATGTTTTGTGACTTGAACTGTGGTCTTTGTTATTCTTCTGAAGGCCTGTCATTTTGTTAGTTCAGTGTGTTTGCTTCGATCGTGTGTGATGTGTATGTATCTTGCTTCAGGTCGGTGTGTCCCTTGGGATGCGATGCGCCGGTAATGATGTCACACTGATGGTCTCGATGGGATGTAGTTATGGTGCAAGTGCTGTCGTTATCTCGTACTGAATGCGGCTTTCGTTATTAGGGTTGTTTGGCTTGTGTTTTGTTTTGTGTGTGGTGTGGATGTGACGGGGCTATAGAGGTGTGTTACGTGTGTGCTGTGAGTCGGTAGTTTGTGGTGAAGAAACTTTTGAGAAAAAAGATGAGGATCTGGAGCATATCCGTCTCCCTGATCAAAGGCGAGATGAGGATTGATGTGTAGTGGTATGATGACGTTGTGTGGTTGCTTTGATCGTGAATAATGTACATAGTGGATCGTGTGTTGAAGGACAAAAAAAAGGGGAATAAAAAACAACAGGAGAGAGTTTTGAGTAGTAGATGCTCGGCTATGGGTGGATGTTGTTTTTGCAACTATAGTGTGTACGCTAGATGATGCCGTAGTGTGATTCGTGCTGGTGAGATAAGTTATAATGGATGTGTGTGAGTATGTTTGTGTTGTGAGTGCGTGATAGATGCAGGAGTTTTTGAGAAGTCTTGTGTTGATCGTTAGCTGGTTGTAGTTGAGTGTCAGAATGTTTACCACGTGTGTGCTCAAATGCTACATTTTGTTGGTTGTTATAGGCGTGTCGGCATTGCTCTCGAGTCTTTGTTTTGTCTGTGGTGTGTTGTACTGTGCTATAGTCTCGTAGTTTGAAGTTTTTGGTGTATTGTCTTAGATTGTGTTGGTTTTGTGTGGTGTTAAAGTAACTAATATTAAGTAGTGCTGTCGATGTCAGCTAACTAGCACAACATACACTTGTGGAGTCGTGCATCAGATTAGTGAGAGACGTTACAAGGACTGCACTAGTTTACACACAAACAGACGCATCTGTAGAGGTTCCAGATGGACGTGGAAATAACAGAACTAGAAAAAATCTTGAAGTCCATTGCGTAATACTGAGTATAAGTTTTTGTCTCATTTTATTTATCTTGACATCCCATTATCGTATTTAATATATTTACCAGTGGACTCTCCTTAATAGACAATAACGTATACTCCCCATCTAGAATAATAAACGAATATGCTTTCGACTCGTCCTGCAATGCTCTCTTAGAGTGACTAAAACCACTTATCAGCTCGCAAAATCCCACTTAGCGGGACGAAGTAGCCAGTGCAAGCAAGTAAAGTTTATAACTCAGTAAACCTGAGTATACTCGAATTGATCCGCTCGAGCGCGAGCACACAACAAAAACACGGCAGACAGCGATCAAATATGCCAACGAAAACACCCTATATCGAACCGAGAAATGCAAAGAATCTCGAGAGCCCAACGGGCCTATGTTAAGTGAATTCGGACATAGAGATGCCTGAAGATGCTAATCCCGAAAGTACCTCTCTCACTTCATATAGTTACCCTGCACAATGAACAACTTGAGTAAGTTCTACTTTGCGAGAACGACCGAGTATCTGTACGCTCATTATAAACTCCTCCGGTCCCAAGATCTTCTGCGAACACTCCTTCACTCGCATCTCATACTTATCTGTTACTAGCACACGCAGAATAATATCTCTGGAGCACAGGAGGCGGTTCACATTTAGACCGGGTGATGATATTGTGTTACTCAGTACTTCTGAGAGTGAAAAGTAAAGTACTTTTATCAGAGTCTGAGGTTTATTTGACATGTTCAGATTCGAGCAAAACAACAAAATCACATAAGATAACATCGCGTAGATGACCACACACGACGGAGAGGTGAGTCGAATCATGTTAAAGTGTATTATTTATAATTAATTTCTTAGTGATGTGAGAGGGTCATGATTCTTTTATATTGTTTCTATTGACATCCATGAAGTAAAATTATTGCATTATATGTCTGTGAGTAATTTTCTCTAAAGTCAACATTTTGTTTACTGGTTAATCAATATTCATTTATTCTTATTTATTCTATGTGGAGTTACTCAATATACTCTAATGCAGTTAACTGGTTTCTAAATATCTTTTACTCTAGGGCTGCACTCTCTGCTCTCGTACGCGTCAGAAGCTGTGGTCTATAGCCCTTATGTAAGCTACATTATAAACTCTTACTCGTTGAAAATTATGAACAAAAAAAATCAGTTATTGAAATAAAGCTTAACATGTTACACTGATCTTTGAATCTATTATTCCATATCAAGTGAGCTCTAACCTTTTTACTATTAGAAGTTAAAATAAGATAATTGTTATCATTGCTCCAATCTTGTACTATAACTTTACAATATATATACACCTACTGACACCCATATAGCGATATCTCCAGCCACTGGTCCAGACCGCTCGCGTGCCTCTACGGGTATATTGCTGGTGTGCTCTCTCACTCCCTGGCTCTTCCTCCCAGTCTCTCCTATAGGTGTCTCTCCAGTCTCTTGAGTTTATGTGCTACTCTTGATGTCATCATCGTGCCTTTTAAGTATACTGTCAAATACAAGTACCCTGAGTTAGTTCTGGTTAGTCCTGGTTTAGTTCTTAGGTTTAGTCCTGGTTTAGTTCTGTTTAGTCCTGGTTAAGTCCTGGTTTAGTTCTAGTGTGTGAGATCCGTTCCTGGGTCTTTCAGTTCGCGTTCGAGCAGTGTAGGTTTCTAGCGGTTGTGACTTAAGACTTTGGAGAAAAGACACGAAGGAAGGAAACCAGCCAGGCGGGACGTTGCTGTTTAGTCTTGGTTTAGTCGCTGGGTTGTGAGTATTGAGCGTTTCCTAGGATCCACTCGCGTGTTAGTTCTGGTCTAGTATGGTTCTAGTGTGAGTCTTGCTGCGTGTGGTTAGTTCTGGGTTTAGTCCTGGTTTAGTTCTGTTTAGATCGACTTCGCCCCCTGGTGTATACTGCCGTCCTTGGGTTGTCTTGTAGTCTTTGGCGTATAGTGGCGCTGGTTTATTATTTACGTGCTAAGCTGTCCAGGATAGTTAGCTGTTATAGATTAGCCTCTTGAGTATATATGGTTGCCTGGTTTAGTTCCTTGTTTGTGTGTCCGGCTTGGTTTATTTTCCTAGTTCAGTCCTGGTGATGGTAAAGTGTCTAGCGGTTGCTAGTCGCGTGGTTTTTTTATGGTTCTAAGCGTGCCTTTAGTCCTGGGCAGTGTAGATCGGTAGTTCGGGTGCCTGGTTTTAGTTCTGGGTTGTTATAAGTACTATGCATCAGAAAAATGTGTAGTTCCATCAGAGTTTATTCAAATATCCTGGGTTTAGTCGTGAACCATAGGGGATTTTGTGAGTATACTCAGATTAAGTTCGTCTGGTATTGCAGTGTCTAGATTGATCAGTATACTGGCTCTGTAGATCACGTCGATTTGTAAAGATTCACTGTTTTGACGTCCGTAGTCTCTGGTCACGTTATATTAACCGTCGCTATTAAATTGCTGCTTAATAGCCTGCTGTTTATAGTATATCGCGACGTTTTGAGTTCTTCGCGTTCTCCAGATCGCATGGTTGCCTGAGTCCTTTTGAGTAGTTTATTATTGTACGCTAGTATGTCTAGTCTTGCTTGGCGTTTAGTTATTGGAGCGAATTTTTAAAGTTCCTTTATGGTGGCTCTTACCGTTCGTATGTTCTTCAAGACAAGTCCTGCGTTTCTACTGCCATATTACGTGCTCCCAGCTGTCACTCCGTGTTTTCTCCATTAACCATTGCGCTCCTTTAGTCCTGGTTTAGATTCTGCGTGTATTAGTCCCTTAAGCGTGTCATTTCTCCAATTACTAGGTGTCTTATATTCAGTTCGTGCGGATAGTGCTACGTGGGGTTAAGTCCATGGTTTTATTAGTTTCTGAGTTGTGTAAGAGCTGTTTTTTGTAGTCGCGATAGATTATCCCTAAACCCCATTGAAACACGTAACCTGTTCGATTTCACTGTTATATCTTAAGATTCTCAAGATTTCAGTCTGTTTTGATCTAACAGATTTAATATATAATATTGTCTTACGGTTTTCTAGTTTTATCGATGGTTTATGTCCTCGGAGTTCTAATCGCAAAATCCAATAACAGCACCACTTTAGTAAGAGTACGCGTTGCGATGTATTAAGTTATCGGATAGTTTTAGTCGCTGCGTGTTTTAGTATCGTAGTTTTAAGTGATTCTGGTCAGGTCCTCGCGAGTTAAAATCTGAGTGCTGTGCAGAATCCCTAGGGTTATAGTAATACTGTATGTATGATAGTTCATGGTGGTGTTTATCTCTTCATTACGTTAAATCTGAGTTTAGCTCCTGGTTCACTGGTTATAAAGTCTGGTTCTAGCTCTAGTTTTAGTCCTGTTTTTTCTAGTTTAGTATGTCTTATCTGGATCTCTTGGTTTAGTCCTACGCAGTATATTTAGTCTAGTTGTTCTGGTTTAGTTCAGTCCTGGTTTAGTTCTGGTTTAGTCTGGTTTAGTCCTGGTTTAGTTCTAGTTTAGTCCTGGTTTAGTTAGTTAGTCCTGGTTTAGTCCTGGTTTAGTCCTGGTTTAGTTTTCTGGTTTAGTCCTGGTTTAGTAGTCTAGTTTAGTCCTGGTTTAGTCCTGGTTTAGTTCTGGTTTAGTTCTGGTTTAGTCCTGGTTTTCAGTCCTGTTTAGTTTAGTTTAGTCCTGGTTTAGTTCTGGTTTAGTCCCTGGTTTAGTCCTGGTTTAGTCCTGGTTTAGTCTGGTTTAGTCCTGGTTTAGTTCTAGTTTAGTCCTGGTTTAGTCCTGGTTTAGTCCTAGTTCAGTCCTGGTTTAGTTCTGGTTTAGTGGTTTAGTCCTGGTTCTGGTTTAGTCCTGGTTTAGTTTAGTCCTGGTTTAGTTTAGTTTAGTCCTGGTTTAGTTTAGTCCTGGTTTAGTTTAGTCCTGGTTTAGTCCTGGTTTAGTTTCTGGTTTAGTCCTGGTTTAGTCCTGGTTTAGTCCTGGTTTAGTTTAGTCCTGGTTTCCTGGTTTAGTTCTGGTTTAGTCTGGTTTAGTCCTGGTTTAGTCCTGGTTTAGTCCTGGTTTAGTTTAGTCCTGGTTTAGTTCTGGTTTAGTCCTGGTTTAGTCCTGGTTTAGTTTAGTCTGTTTAGTTTAGTTTAGTCCTGGTTTAGTTTAGTCCTGGTTTAGTTTAGTCCTGGTTTAGTTAGTCCTGGTTTAGTCCTGGTTTAGTTCTAGTTTAGTCCTGGTTTAGTTTAGTCCTTCAGTCCTGGTTTAGTCCTGGTTTAGTCCTGGTTTAGTCCTGGTTTAGTTCTGGTTTAGTCCTGGTTTAGTTCTGGTTTAGTTCCTGGTTTAGTCCTGGTTTAGTTCTGGTTTTAGTCCTGGTTTTTAGGTTTCTGGTTTAGTCCTGGTTTAGTTCTGGTTTAGTCCAGTCCTGGTTTAGTTCCTGGTTTAGTCCTGGTTTAGTCAGTCCTGGTTTAGTCTGGTTTAGTCCTGGTGGTTTAGTCCTGGTTTAGTCTGGTTTAGTCTGGTTTAGTCCTGGTTTAGTTCTAGTTTAGTTCCTGGTTTAGTCCTGGTTTAGTTCCTGGTTTAGTCCTTGGTTTAGTCCTGGTTTAGTTCTGGTTTAGTCCTGGTTTAGTCCCTGGTTTAGTTCTGGTTTAGTTTAGTCTGGTTTAGTCCTGGTTTAGTTCTGGTTTAGTCCTGGTCTGGTTTAGTTCTAGTTTAGTCCTGGTTTAGTCCTGGTTTAGTTCTAGTTTAGTCCTGGTTTAGTTCTGGTTTAGTTCTGGTTTAGTCCTGGTTTAGTCCTGGTTTAGTCCTGGTTTAGTCCTAGTTCAGTCCTGGTTTAGTTCTGGTTTAGTCCTGGTTTAGTTCTAGTTTAGTCCTGGTTTAGTCCTAGTTCAGTCCTGGTTTAGTTCTGGTTTAGTCCTGGTTTAGTCCTGGTTTAGTCCTGGTTTAGTCCTGGTTTAGTTCTAGTTTAGTCCTGGTTTAGTTTAGTCCTGGTTTAGTTCTGGTTTAGTTTTCCTGGTTTAGTCCTGGTTTAGTCCTGGTTTAGTCCTGGTTTAGTTCCTGGTTTAGTCTGGTTTAGTTCTGGTTTAGTCCTGGTTTAGTTTAGTCCTGGTTCCTGGTTTAGTTCTGGTTTAGTCCTGGTTTAGTCCTGGTTTAGTCCTAGTTTAGTCCTGGTTTAGTTCCTGGTTTAGTCCTGGTTTAGTTCTAGTTTAGTCCTGGTTTAGGTCTGGTTTAGTCCTGGTTTAGTCCTGGTTTAGTTCTGGTTTAGTCCTGGTTTAGTAGTCTGGTTTAGTTTAGTTTAGTCCTGGTTTAGTTAGTCCTGTTTAGTTGGTTTAGTCCTGGTTTAGTCCTGGTTCTGGTTTAGTTTAGTTTAGTCCTGGTTTAGTCCTGGTTTAGTCCTAGTTAGTCCTGGTTTAGTCCTGGTTTAGTTCCTGGTTTAGTCCTGGTTTAGTAGTCTGGTTTAGTTTCCTGGTTTAGTCCTGGTTTAGTCCTGGTTTAGTAGTCTGGTTTAGTCCTGGTTTAGTCCTGGTTTAGTAGTCCTGGTTTAGTCCTTTTAGTCCTGGTTTAGTTTAGTCCTGGTTTAGTTTAGTCCTGGTTTAGTCCTGGTTTTAGTTTAGTCCTGGTTTAGTCCTGGTTTAGTTCTGGTTTAGTTCTAGTTTAGTCCTGGTTTAGTCCTGGTTTAGTTCTGGTTTAGTCCTGGTTTAGTCCTGGTTTAGTTCTAGTTTAGTCCTGGTTTAGTCCTGGTTTAGTCCTGGTTTAGTCCTGGTTTAGTCCTGGTTTAGTCCTGGTTTAGTTCTGGTTTAGTCCTGGTTTAGTCCTGGTTTAGTCCTGGTTTAGTTCTGGTTTAGTCCTGGTTTAGTCCTGGTTTAGTTCTGGTTTAGTCCTTCAGTCAAGCCTCCCCTCAAATCTCGCGATACCAGCGGCGGCGCGAGATTCTCGTTTGGACGCATCTTCAGATTTAGCAACAAAAACAAGCTTCGGGGAAAATGCGCGTTTCTCCGCCGAACCGGACCTGAGCGGGACCCATGGAGCAGCTCTACCCGGAGGAGAGTGCGCGGAGCCCGGCCTGTTCTCTCCAGGTACCGCCGCCCTTTCCCCCTCCGCGAACCGCCGCGTTACAAAGAGCAGGGCGACCGCGGCTAACTAGCACCAGCTAACGGGATTAGCCTGGTTAGCCGCAGCGCGCTCACCCTCCGCCGGGGCTCGGGGGGTTCTGTCCGCGCTGCCCCCGGGAAACAGCTCCGGGCCCCGCGGGGAGGAGAGCGGAGGGCGCACCGCGGGGGGACGGAGCGCGGAGCCGGGCTGTGCTCCGCCGTGAGCCCCGGGGCGGAGGGTGAGCGGACCGGGCGGCTCCGTTAGCTCCTCCGCGGCTAAGCTCGGGCTCGGAGCGGTGAATGAGGAGCAGCCTCCGGGGCTCTGGGTGGTTTTACGGGGAGGCTCCGAGCTGTCAGCCCCCGGGGACAGAGCGCTGTGAGGCGGGCGGAGGAGGGCGGAGGAGCGGGTCCGCGGACACGGCAGGACGGGGCTGTGCGGGGGGAACCGAGACACGGGCTCCAGTGGCTCCAAAACACCCTGGAAAAGAGGAGACTGTGGGGCCCCTGTGATTTAACTTCTGCCCCTAGAGTCTAAAAATAAGATGAACAAAAAATACTCAGACTTTAAGGTCTTATATTCAACAAAATTGGCTTAAAATCCTGTTCTAATGTTGTTCCCTCCTCAAAATCAGAGCTGGACTTGTGTTTTGTTTGAGTGACTCTTTATTCTGAGTCTGTTACATCTCCAAAGCTCAGAATGCTCTGCTCCACCTTGTGATGTCATGAAGTGGTAGTTTACAAGTGAACAGCTCCTTTTACCTTTAGTTCAGCAGAAATCGACAATTGAGCCACAAATTGTATGAAATAAATGATTTAGTTTTGGATAGCAGTGTGCAGAAATATCAAAATATCGATATATCGTATCGTTTAATGTGATGATTCAGTATCGATATCGTGGGCTGCTGTATCAATATATCACCAAGAGGATTTTTTTGGTTTATTTGACTAAATGATTTAGTTCCAGCTCCAGTTTTGTTGTTTGTTCAGATGAAGGAAACTCGTTTCTGCGACACATTTGACATTTTCACAGTTTTGACGATTTAAATGTTTGAGTTTCAGATGAACTTTACACAAGAAGAAGTGATTTAAAAAAAACTTTTAGTGTCACAGATGAGATTTAGACTTTATTTTACTGAACCGAATCCGTGTATCATTCGTTCATTCGTTTTTCAATATAAAACCAAAAATAAGAAAACGAAAAAACAACAGTTTTCTTCGTTATTTGTCTCCAAAACCAAAATGAAAAAACGGATAACGATTCGTTTTTTCAGTTTTCGATTTTGTGTTTAAATGAAGAATGGAAAAAACGGATAACGGCCGTTTCCCGTTTACGTGACTTCAGTGACTGAGATGCCGAACTTTTGCACCGCGTACGGACTGAACCAGGACTGATCCAGGTCCGAGACCAGAGCGAGACCAGAGCGGGACTGAGACCGGGACCAGAGCGGGACTGAGACCAGGACCAGAGCGGGACCGAGACCGGGACTGAGTCTCAGTAGCGCTCTGGTCCCGGTCTTAGTTCGGTTCGTTTTCGTTGGGGTGAAAGCGTCAGTCGGAGGCTTTGCACCACCTCGGAATCAGCCGCGGTTCTTGAGCGCGGAGGACCAGAGCAGCTCTGTCTGGTCTCGGACCTGGATCCGTCCTGATTCAGTCCGTATGCGGTGAGACTGGGACCAGACCGGGACCAGAGCGGGCCTGAGACCGAGATCGAGACAAGACCAGGACCAGACCGGGACCAGACCGGAGGCTCAGAGCCCACAGCAGGGCCGGAGCTCGAAGCTGAGGCTCGGACCCCGTGGAGGCTCGGAGTCAAAGCTCGGAGTCCGGTCTGGTCCCGCTCTGGTCCCGGTCTCAGTCCCGCTCTGGTCTCGGTCTGGTCTCGGACCTGGATCAGTCCCGGTTCGGTCCGTACGCGGTGCAAAAGTTCGGCATCGCAGTCACAGAAGTCACGTAAACGGGAAACGGCCGTAATCCGTTTTTTCCATTCTTCATTTAAACACAAAATCGAAAACTGAAAAAACGAATCGTTATCCGTTTTTTCATTTTGGTTTTGGAGACAAATAACGAAGAAAACTGTTGTTTTTTCGTTTTCTTATTTTTGGTTTTATATTGAAAAACGAATGAACGAATGATACACGGATTGAACCGTATTGAATTGATTTGAAATATATCGAATATCGAATTGAAAGTGCACTGTAACGAGATGTATTGTACATAGACTAGTAAACACCCATGGACCTGGTTTAGACCTGGTTTAGACCTGGTTTAGACCTGGTGGGTTATTCCACACCATTTCACCAAATGGCCCACGCACTTCGATCTAAAAAAATTGTAAAAAAAAACCCCAAATATTCCCTTATTATCATTTACCAACCCTGTGAAGTTTTAGTGATTTTCGATCTTTACTTTTTAAGTTCCAGCTCATTTTATGAGCAGAGTGTGTGTCCATTTACGGGGCCAAAATCATGTCATTTTTTCTCATCCGTTTTCACAGGTCGATGTCTCCGTAAGTATCACAAACACAGGGCTGACATTATGTAGTCTTGTGCTCCTCGACTCTGTTACAAACTCAGTACATGGTCACTGTAAACTCGTGTCATTCTGTTTTACACGATGACTGAAACCTCAAAAATGTGAATGTTCAAGATACAATAAAAAATTGAAGGAGTTTCATAAAACACATATGTTTGGTTCCATATGAAAGATCTTTTTCTGGTCTTTCAAAAATAAATTATTCAAAATTTTTTATCACTACCCACATGCCAGAAATGACATGTGAAAATCGGACCATGTTGCATTTTCTTGGTTTTTAACAGGAGCCTCACACATAAACTATTTCAAATTTTCAATAATTTAGTGATTTTTTTTTAACACTCCTAGTACAAATCTTGATTCTCAAAAAAATGTAAGGCGTCTCCTACACCTACAAGTAGGTTTAAAAAGGGTCTAAAAAAAAGTTGTTTTTTTTTTCATGTTTAAGTTCATATAAAATGACAATGAGTTGAGAAACCAAACTTTGGACAGTTGTGATTTGAACACAGAGTCGAGGAGAACAAGTCTACAACGTTTCAGCCCCGTGTGTGTGTGAGATACTTAACGGAGACATCGACCTGTGAAAACAGACGAGAAAAAATGACGCAATTTTTGGTCCATAAAGTGACACAGACTCTCCTCACTAAATGAGCTGGAACTTAAAAAGTAAAGATTGAAAATGATTAAAACTTCACAGGGTTTATTCATGATAATAAGGGACCAGCTGGTCATTTTTTCCAATTAAAAAAAAAAAACATGATGGGTGAGATTTTCTGGAAATTGGATGAAATGTCGTGGAATGACCCTGGTTTAAACCTGGTTGAGTTTAGTTTTGGTTTAGTCCTGGTTTATTCTCACACAGATGTAAAGACTCATGGGAACAGAAAAGGAAAGTTCTACATTTAAAGTGTAAAATCACAGCTCTGTCTTACGATGGAGTAAAAGGGTCAAATAAAAAAAAAAAACATGCTGGCGCTACGAGAATAAAGTCGTAACATTTCGACATTAAAGTGATAATATTATGAGAATAAAGTTATAATTTTACGAGAATGAAGTTGTAATAAAATCAAAGTCAAAGTGAAAAATGCGTCAGAAGAAGAACCTTGTTTTTCAATATAAAACCAAAAATAAGAAAACGAACAACAATTTTCTTCAGTATTTGCACCTCCGGACTAAACCAGGACTAAACCAGGACTAAACCAGGACTAAACCAGGACTAAACCAGGTCCGAGATCAGTCCTGGTTCAGTCCTGCATCACATTTTAAAGTCACAGAAACACCATTTCCCATTTCCGTGACTTTAAACCAGGACTAAACCATTTTCAGTCCTGGTCTGGTCCCGGTCTCAGTCCTGGTCTTTCTGGTTTGGTTCTGGACCTGGTTTAGTCCTGATTCAGTCCTTTTTCAGTCAAATGAACGAATGAAACACAGATTCTTCTCCTTTACAAAATGCTCCAAATTCTCCTCAAGCCGCTGATGTTCTCCTGATATTAACACTTTATTTTGACCACGACTTTATTCTCCTAAAATTACGACTTTAATGTTGAAATGTTACAACTTTATTCTCGTAGCGCCAGCATCTTTACATTTTTTTTAATCTGACCCTTTTACTCCGTCGTACTGTCTAAACACAGAGGGTTTTATTTTGGTCCTGGGATCAGAATCAGTATCGAGTATCGAGTCTGTTCCTTAAAGGGATAGTTTGGGTTTTTGGACATAAATCTGTGTGTCGTCCCCATGAGCAGTGTCGTGTATCAACACTGACTCACCCCCAACAGCGTCCGGTGAGTCCAGATACTGACCGTTTTCGGTGCTGATGAAAGTCGTCTGACAAGTTGTTCTGGGGACATTATAATAAAGTGTTTTTCTTCTCAAAACAATCTGTGTTCAAAAGAGACACATTTACATCACAAAACCATCGTCGAATAAGAAGTCACACCTCATGATCACTTGGGACTATTTTCTCTCCGTTCGTATCACTGCGCTGCTGCCAGGTGACAGCCGCGCCTGCTTCACAGCCTGGAGAATCAAGAGTCGCACCATTTGTTCCATATATTCTTATGTATCTTATACAGGTTTATATACTTATGTCTGTAGTTCTCATGTTCTCGCATGTAAACACTGACAAACAACTGAACAAAGTGATGGATCCGTGCGGCTGTGACCTGCAGCGCAGTGATACGAACGGAGAGAAAATAGAGCCAAGTGATAATGAGTCTGACTTTTTATTCAACGATGGTTTTGTGGTGTAAATGTGTCTCTTTTGAACACAGATTGTTGTGAGAAGAAAAACACTTTATTATTCTGTCCCCAGAACAACTTGTGGGACGACTTTCATCAGCACCGAAAACGTCACTAACGAGTCAGTGGATGTGACGCTGCTCACGGGGACGACACACAGATTCATGTCAAAAAACCAAACTGTCCCTTTAAGATCGAACTCGAGTGTAAAATGTTGGTCTCGTGACACTGTGAGAGTTAAACTTCTTTCTTTCTCAGCCCTGACGTGTTCTTTGTCGTTCCAGAATGTTCTGCGCTGGATCTGAGACTCAAAGCTCAAACGTCGGATCCTTAAAAACATGTAGCTCCTCGAGTCGACGCCTCTTTGCTGAAAACATGGCTCTCTCGTCCAATCGCAGCCTGCCGAGCCCCGACGCCAACGCCGCCGTCCAATCACGTTCGACGAGACGCAAATAACAGCGGCCGACGTCGGCGCGACAGTGTTTCCCTCGAACCC
Source organism: Boleophthalmus pectinirostris (assembly GCF_026225935.1). NCBI lineage: Eukaryota > Metazoa > Chordata > Actinopteri > Gobiiformes > Gobiidae > Boleophthalmus > Boleophthalmus pectinirostris. The sequence goes on from NW_026571115.1 coordinate 38,414,714, forward strand.
GCCGTGATCTTTGCACTTTCAAACAGCCTCATTTTGAAAACACTATTTAAACATTTCACCTTTAATTTAAGCCACTTTGACTGAAACCGGAAACATTTCGAGAGATTCTTCTTCTTCTTCTTGGCAGCCATTTTGAATTTCGACTGAAAACGTGCGATTTATTTTTTTATTTTTATTTTTTTGGGGGACAATTTAAACGTCAAATTCGACTGAGAAACGTGAAAGAAAATCTGATCTGAGCCACGTCCGAAGCAGCGTTAAAGAGACTCACTTTTTTATCTTCTAGTTTTGTTTTTGTTCATTTCCGGCGGCGACAAACACGTCGGACATTTTGAGTTTGACATTTGGTCCAAACACGTGGAGCTCGGAGGAATGGGCCCCGAGGACGGCGCCGCGACGCTCTGACTCTTCTGGAGATTCTTCGTTTTTGTAAAATTCCTTTCAGTTTTTCGTTTTGGAGTTTTCGGGCGAGCGGCACGGCGATGTGGGACACCGAGGACTGACCGCTCCATCGTCGCTGATTTAGACGTTTTAGACGAACATAAAGTTTTCTGTGGTGCCATGTTTGACCCCTGACCTTCTCGTCTGGATCGTGTCTCGTGGATTTCCCGGCGCTGTGATTGGTTTTCCCGGCGCTGTGATTGGTTTTCTCGGCGCTGTGATTGGTTTTCTCGGCGCTGTGATTGGTTTTCTCGACGCTGTGATTGGTTTTCTCGACGGCGACTCTCGACCGAAGGCGCCATGTTGGAGACTTGACTCTGTCCTGACCTCTGACCTCTCTGGAGTGACTTCCTGTTGTCTGGCCGCTCCAGTCTCTGATTGGACAATATGAACGGCGCGTTGCTGACTCCGCCCAGCCCTCGGGCGGCCAACTCTTCGCCGCTGCCGCCGTCGCCGTCCCCCTCGCCCTCGCCCCCTCCCCCTCCCTCCTGCCCCTGATACCCCGCCCCTCACCGCTGCCCACGCTGGTGACTCCGCCCCCCGCGCCGCACCTGTCCTCTCACCTGTCGTCTCACCTGTCGTCCCTGTCGGACACGCCCACGCCCTCGCCCTCGCCGTGCCTCAGCTGGACAGAGTTCTGTGAGCTTCACGCTCGCGTCGCCGCGGGAGACTTCGCTCGCCACTTTCGTGCGTTCCTGTTGGAGAATCCGCACTACTCGCCCGACTCGGCCGCCGCCTTCTGCCGCCGCTTCACCGACCGCTTTGTGCGCCACTTTCAGAGCGAACTGCAGGGGGCGCCGCAGAGCAGCGCCGCCGCCGGGAGGGAGGAGACGGTGAGTGTGTGAATGTTACTGAGGGTTAGAAGATCGTCTCCAAGGAGACCTCTGATGGTTCCTCTGTTGGTTCCTCTGATGGTTTCTGTCCTGGTGGTTCCTCTGGTGGTTCCTCTGGAGGTTCCTCTGGGGTTTCCTCTGGAGGTTCCTCTGGTGGTTCCTCTGGAGGTTCCTCTGGAGGTTCCTCTGGTGGTTCCTCTGGTGGTTCCTCTGGTGGTTCCTCTGGTGGTTCCTTTCATGGTTCCTCTGGAGGTTCCTCTGGAGGTTCCTCTGGTGGTTCCTCTGGAGGTTCCTCTGGAGGTTCCTCTGGTGGTTCCTCTGGAGGTTCCTCTGGAGGTTCCTCTGATGGTTCCTCTGGTGGTTCTTCTTGCTTCTCTGATGTTTCTGTGATGTTCCTCTGATTCTTTCTCTGTTTGTTCTTCTGGAGGTTCCTCTGAAGGTTCCTCTAATGTTGCTCTGATGTTCCTCTGGTGGTTCCTCTGATGTTCCTCCGATGTTCGTCTGATGTTCTCCTGTCTCCTCAGCTGTGCTCGTGGGCTCCTCAGTCTGATGGCACGTCTCTGGAGGATGAAGAGGCCCTGTCTCCGGTCTCTGCTCCTCCTCGCGTCCTGACCAAACCGCCGTGTGTCTCCGCCTCCCGCCTGGATGCGCCCGCCCACCCGCCGTCCTCCTCCTCCTCCTGCTCCTCCTCCGTGGGCGGGAACAACGGGCGCCGACCCGCGGGAAACGGCGCCGCGCCCGTCGAAGAACAGGAAGAACCGGAGGAGGAGAGCTGGACCGGGACGGCGTCGATCGGAGAAGAAGACGAGAGAGGAGGAGCTGTCGAGCAGGGAGAGGGAGCAGACACGTCCCAGAACCACACCAGGTACAAACATCTGCTCCTCTGGGTTTGTGTGGTTCTGTGTGCTTCTTGATGGTTCTTCTTGACTGTTCTGTCTGGTTCTGTCTGGTTCTTCTTGATGTTTGTGTGGTTCTTTCTGGTTCTTAATGGTTCTAAGTGGTTCTTTCTGGTTCTTAATGGTTCTAAGTGGTTCTTTCTGATTCTGTTTGGTTCTTAATGGTTCTGTGTGGTTCTTGATGGTTCTTGATGGTTCTGTGTTGTTCTTCTTGATGGTTCTTGATGCTCTATGTGGTTCCTAATGGTTCTGTGTGGTTCCTGATGGTTCTTGATAGTTCTGTGTTGTTCTATGTGGTTCTTTCTGGTTCTGCGTGGTTCCTCTTGATGGTTCTGTCTGGTTCTTTCTGATTCTGTTTGGTTCTTGACGATTCCTGATGGTTCTGTGTGGTTCCTGATGGTTCTTGATGGTTCCTAATGGTTCTTGAAGGTTCCTGGGGGTTCTGTGTGGTTCTGTTTGGTTCTTAATCATTCTTAATGGTTTTGTGTGGTTCTTCTTAATGGTTGTGTCTGGTTCTTTCTGATTCTGTCTAGTTCTGTCTGGTTCCTGATGGTTCTGTGTGGTTCTTGATGGTTCCTGATGGTTCTGTTCTGTTGTAGTTCTAAAGGGAACGGTTCCAAGAGGCTGAAGAAGCGTTTTTCTCTGAGGAACATGAGCAGAAGTGTGAGAGGAATCCTTCACTGGAGGAGCACGTCCACCGAGCTCCCACAGAGCTACAGCTACACCATGGGGGTCCAGGTGAGACCGGGTCCAGTCCTGGTTTAGACCTGGTTTAGTCCTGGTTTAGTCCTGGTTTAGTCCAGTTTTAGTCGTGTTTTAGTCCTGTTTTAGACCCGGTTTAGTCCCGGTTTAGTCCCGGTTTAGTCCCGGTTTAGTTCTGGTTCAGTCCTGGTTTAGTCCTGGTTTAGTCCAGTTTTAGTCGTGTTTTAGTCGTGTTTTAGTCCTGTTTTAGACCCGGTTTAGTCCCGGTTTAGTTCTGGTTCAGTCCTGGTTTAGTCCTGGTTTAGTCCAGTTTTAGTCGTGTTTTAGTCCTGTTTTAGACCTGGTTTAGTCCCGGTTTAGTTCTGGTTCAGTCCTGGTTTAGTCCTGGTTTAGTTCATAATAACCCCCCCCCCCCCTCTCTCTTTCTCTGTCTTTCTCTCTCTCTCAGGACGGGGGTAAGCGTTCGCCAGGTGCGCCCCCGTCGATGCCCGTGTCCCTGTCGATGCCCCTGTCGCTGCCCCACTCGTCGTCCTCGTCCTCGTCTCTGTCCCAGGACCCGCCCAGCCGTCGCCGTAGTAACGGAGAGAACCCGCAGCACAAGGACAAGTGGACGCAGCGCCTGGACAAGCTGCGCCTGTCACGCTCGCCGCCGCCCGCCCTCAGCATGGTGCCCGCCGCGCCCGTCGCCAACACGCCACCCACGTCCGCCTCGCTCCCGCCCGGCGCCGGCAGGAAGCCCGGCCGACTGGTACCACACGACACACACAGGAAGCACGACACGAGCAAATGTACACGCAAAAATCAAAAAGAAAACAACTGCGAGTTTTTTTACGGAAGATTTTTTTAGTTTCAAATTGTCAATGAAAGTTCAAAATGTCGCGAACGCTTCCAGAGTGAAAAATAAAACAGCACAGAACTTTCCAACCAAAAAGATAGAAATTTATGATGACGTAGGGAAAACGAGCGTCCAATACATACATCCTGAATTTTGGACTTCCGGTCATTGCGCAGTCCAAACTGGGAAGGATCCTCTGAAAAAGTGAACATCAAACCTCCATGGTTGTCTATAGAGGCTTTGCACCATCACGTGTCTCCATGGCAACGGTACCTACGCCGGGCACGCTATGTCACTAAGTCACTGACTTCAGCCGCATCGGAGAAACATGGGCAGGTTTTGTTGTGTATTTGGTTATTCTAGATCAGTGGTGCTCAATACGTCGATCTCGATCTACCAGTCGATCTCCAAGGTCGTGTGGGTAGATCGCCGTGTCTCGTCTCGGACTCGTGTTTGGACTCGGTCTTGTCTCTCACTCGAGGTTTGACACTCAACAAGTGTGATCATATTTCATTACAGCCGCTGCTGTTGGTAATAAACTTGTAGCGGGTGCAGGAGCGTGTGGTACCTGTTGTAGTACTCGGTGGTAGAAGTGTAGTAGTAGTAGTAGTAGTAGTACTTGTAGCGGGTGCAGGAGCGTGTGGGGCGTCTCAGTGCAGCCTGTGCGCTCATTTGAAACCCGCGGAGACTCTACGGCGCATCACAAACACACACGCTCCCTATGCACGGCTCGTCTGCGACAGCGTGTGCCCTCGTGTACCAGCGTGCATCACAGGGCAGGTTCAACTTCCTAAACATCCTACCTGTCCACCTGCCTCACGTCAGCACGCCGCCCCTCGCCTTTTCACGCTCTCGCTCCTTCCTGCGTACAGCCAACACAAGCCCCTCCCACAGTGCAGCTGATTAGAAGAGCAAGACCAAACGTGGAGCAAAAACCAGTCTAAATTTGTGTTCCAGTGTTGGCACAAAGCAGGTCTACAGCATAGAGCGGATCTACAGAACAGACCTACTGCCACATTTGGCTGAAGTTTGTCTAACAAAAGTGACAAATGCATCTGTGTTTGTCACGATGTGCGTTTGGTTTGGTAAACGTGCAGAGGCTGGTAAATATCACTGCAAAACCAGAAAAGAATGAAACTCCAGTTTGGAACTTTAAAAAACAGGTTTAAAAATCGTCCTTCACTTTTTTCACAGTTTTGTGTAAAGTGCCAGAGGAAGTTCTCTTAAAGAAGAGGTTCTCAAACTGTGGGGGAGGGTCCAAAAAAGGGGCACAGAGTTTTTCAGTGCAGTTTGTTTGGCTTTGTATGAGGTAGATCATTTTGACTTGGTCATTTTGTAAGAAGCTCACATGATGAAAAAGTGTGAACACCCCTGACTTAGAGTCACGTTTCTTTACATCCAGTGCACGTTCAGAATTACTGTTGAAGTTTCCTGTCTTGAAATAATTTAGCAACTGACACATCAGTTTTTACACTCTTTGTCTGCTTCATTGACACAATTGCTGGAAGAGATCTCCAAGAATCACCTCAGTTTGTCTTCGCTCCTTTTCCCCATCTCTTCTTCTTCTTTTAGCGACCTCAAAAACCGACTTTCTTTTGCGGGGAACTGGTTGTGGATTCTCGTCCGCCGTCGCAACAAACTTTGTGCGAATTGCGAAGAAGTGACAGTTTGAAAAAGCCTCTAAGAACGTAATCCCCGCGCGCCGACGAGTCACTTACACTAGAAATGTAGGGATTTTGATTGACAACCTAACAGCCAATAGAAAATGAGGGAGCCTCGTTTTCTATTGGCTGATGTTTATCTGGCCTCAACACGTCCACAGTTGATAGATTTTCATTCTTTTTTTTTTTTTGGTCGTCGTAATAACAAAGCTGCTGTGTCTCTGTAACGGTATTTTAAACTTTCATTGAATTTGAAACAAAAAAAAATAAATCCTCCATACAACCTTTAAATCTGTTATGACGTTCTATTAAAGTTTAATGCTGCACTGTGGAACATCACCTCTTAAAACACACAACACACTGCACATGTGTCTGTGAATAATATAATATTTTCTAACTCTGACCTCTGACCTCTGAAAGGTTAAAGTTCACGTTGTGGTCTGCAGGTGCGAGAGGGCGGAGTCACAGTCAGCGCGTCTCACGATGACTTCGGGGGCGGGGCTTTCTCCGGCTTCTCCTTCGGTCTGCTCCACCACAGCGGCGACAGCAGCCCGGCGGCCAATCACGCGCCGGCGCCGCTCCCGCCCGCCGGGGGCAGCGTGGCGTGGAGGGGCGGGCGCTGGCACAAGTGTCGCCTGGTACTGCGAGAACGAGAGCGCGACGGCGAGCGAGGGGAGGAGTACTACCTCGAGTTCTTCATCCCACCAAAGGTAAAGTATAAGTACTACCTCAAGTTCTTCATCCCACCAAAGGTAAAGTATAAGTACTACCTCAAGTACTTCATCCCGCCAAAGGTAAAGTATAAGTACTACCTCAAGTACTTCATCCCGCCAAAGGTAAAAGAGACGCCGGCCCTTTAAGACAGCGTGTGAGGTGTTAAAATACTACTACCACTATAAATACTACTACTACTAATATAAGTACTACCTCGAGTACTGTCTGTTTCACCTGTCTGTCTCACCTGTCTGTTCACCTGTCTGTGGTCAGGCGTCGAAGCCTCGTCTCAGCGCCCCCTGCTGTTCCATCGTGGACGTGAGAAGCACCACGGCTCTGGAGATGCCCGACAAAGAAAACACCTTCCTCCTGCAGGTACTACTACTACTACTACTACTGCTACTACTACTACTACTACTACTACTACTGCTACTACTACTACTACTACTACTACTACTACTAGCTACTACTACTACTACTACTACTGACTACTACTACTACTACTACTACTACTACTACTACTAGTACTACTACTGCAAAGTGAACACCTTCCTCCTGCAGGTAACACAAGACAAGTACTACTACTACTACTACTATAAATGCTACTACTGGTATGAGTACTTCTACTACTGCTACTATATATAATACTATGACTATAAGTTCTAAGATGACTACTATACAAATACTACTACAACAAATACACTATTATTCCTACTATAAGTACTACTACTACTATATGACAAATAATACGACTCGTCCCCTCGCTGCTGTGTTTTCAGTTGGACGGGTCGGCACAGTACATGATCGAGACTCGCGACGCCGTGCAGATGAGGGCGTGGCTCAGCGACATCAGGAACGCCATGTGCCTCAGGTAACGCCCACTCACGCGAATGATGTCACATACGAATGATGTCACACGAATGATTTCTCACAAATGATGTCACACGCATGATGTCATACGAATAATGTCACATGAATGATGTCATGTGAATGATGTCATGCGAATGATGTCACGTACGAATGATGTCACATACGAATGATGTCACACGCATGATGTCATATGAATAATGTCATATGAATAATGTCACATGAATGATGTCACGTGAATGATGTCATGTGAATGATGTCACGTACGAATGATGTCACATATGAATGATGTCACGCGAATGATGTCATACAAATGTCACGCGAATGATTTCTCACAAATGATGTCACATGAATGATGCCACACGGAATGAAGTCACACGCATAATGTCGCGCACACTACGGCTACACTACAATAATTATACTCACTTTTTGGGGTTTTGTAAATTTTTTAACAAGAGACAACACTGCAAAAATATTGCCCAAAATTTAAGATTTAAACACTTAAATCTAAAAGTACAGTCCCTGACAAAAGTCTTGTCGCTTATCCATTTTGTAGAAACAAAAGCTTATAACCTGACTTTAAATTAATCGATTGGTTTTAGAAATGTCTCATATGAAGCTAAAACCCTCCCAAATTATGCTCAATAATACTAAAATAAAATTGCTTTACTGAAGAAAGATTGATCATTTAATGAACACAGAAAGGTCAGATTTTGGCAAGACAAAAGTTTTGTCGCCTACAGAAAATTGAACAAATAATTTACTTCAAATACTAAAACATGTTGCATAACGTCAGTGAATGAAGTAGTGATGCTGTGAGATCAGATTTAATATCTTGTATGACTCCATGAGCTTGAAGGACACATCCATGTGGTTCAACAATGATTCATACAGTTTGTTGATGAAGTCATCAGGAATAGTAAAGAAAGCGTCTTACAGCCTCCCAGAGTTCATCAAGATTCTTTGGTTTTGTCTTCATGTTTCCTCTTTCATTCTACCCCAGACCTGCTCAGTGATGTTCATGTCTGGTGACTGGACTGGTCAGTCCTGCAGCACCTTGATCTTCTTCACCTTGACAAACTTTGATGTAGAGATAGAAGTATGTGATGGAGCACCATCCTGCTGCAAAATCTGACCCCTTTTATGATTGGGAATGTAAGAGGAGCTGATACTTCTTGATATTTTAGGTTATTGATATTTGCCTTCAACCCTGCAAATGTCTCACACCCCCAGACTGGATGGAACCACAGACCAGGATTTTTCCGCCACCAAACTGAACTGTTTTCTGGGTGAATCTTGGATCCATGTGGCTCCAGTTGGTCTCCTGCAATATTTGCTGTGGCTGTGATGTAATTCAACCGAGGATTCATCTGAGAAATCCACCTTCTGCCACTTTTCCAGTGTCCATCCTTTTATCAGGCTGTGGGCCTTGGCAAATGCCACATGGTTTTTTAATTGTCTTTTGTTTAGTGCTGGTTTCTGTGCACTGATTCGACCATGGAGGCCATTTCCAGACAGAATTCTACAAACTGTTGTGGTTGACACAGGGACTTGAGGTGACCAGGCCTGGTGGAGTCTGCTGCAGTGGAAAAGGGGCCTTGGATTTTCCTCCTGAGCAGTTGTGTTGCGGCGTCTGCTGGACCTGGGCTTGTCAAAAACATCTCCAGTCATTTCAGATCTTTTTCTTATTCTTTGTACTTGACGCTGAGACACATTGAAGGTGTCACCACCTCAGCAGTGGATCTGGTCTTCAGTCTCTTGATAATTTACGCTTTGGTCTCAGGGTGGATCTTAGGCATGTTGTCAGAGGTCAAGTTACAGTTGATGTGAAGGTCTGGTTCTGCTGGGTTCTTTTTATACACAAACACTAACTGATTGATCAGTAACTGATCACAGATGAGGCTGTAATCTAGGATTGGTGCATCATATGACAAGGCCACAAGACTTTTGTCTTGTCAAAATCTGACCTTTCTGTGCTCATTAAATGATCAATCTTTCTTCAGTGAAGCACATTTATTTTAGTATATTGATAATAATTTGGGAGGGTTTTAGCTTCATATGAGACATTTCTAAAACCAATCGATTAATTTAAAGTCAGGTTATAAGCTTTTGTTTCTACAAAATGGATAAACAAGACTTTTGTCAGGGACTGTAGAGACATGATGTGTCCATGCAGCGAGATCATTTTACTTGACAAGTTCTCTGAAAATAAACGACCTCTAGAGAATTAAACCGTCTCGGAATGAATAAGTCAATCATAAATCTGAAAACAAGATGAATAACCTGATATAAATTTTTAAATCTTGGCCAGATCAGAGAAATGTGCAGTGAACAAAACACTCCTGCTCCTGTGCATCACAAAGTATTTTCCAAAATACAATAATATTTGGAAAGTAAAAGTGTATGAGAATATAATCTGTCATAATGATCCTTTTCTGTTTCTGCAGTGAACAGGACGAGTCTGAAGGAACCGGACCCCTGGACATCAGCGGGACTCCTGAGATCGTGGACCGACTTTCACAAGGTGAGACCTGGTTTAGTCCCGGTTTAGTCCCGGTTTAGTCCCGGTTTAGTCCCGGTTTAGACCTGGTTCTCTCTTTTCAGTTTGTTACGGCGGCATCTCGGGCTCCTCCCCCCTCTTGGACCCACTTCCTCCTGAGCTCCCGCCCCGGGCTCCTCTCGACGAATCAGACGGCAGGATTCTGGGAGGGGGCGGGGCCAGTCTGGGCACGCCGTTTGCAGAGACGCCCGACGCCACAGGTACGGTTCCTCTCCCCACCATCACCACCTCGCAGTCAGATCATAAAAATAATATTTGAGAAATGATTGTATTATTCATGTTGTATTACACATGTTGATGTTGTGGTATTGCGCCCCCTGCAGGCTCCTTCCTGTTCTCTGACCCGCCCTCATCTGACCCTGTGGAGCACCCGCTCAGTGAGTGCCAGTGGTTCCATGGGACCCTGTCTCGGCTGAAGGCGGCGCAGCTGGTGCTCGCCGGGGGCCCGGCGTCTCACGGCGTGTTCCTCGTGCGACAAAGTGAAACGCGGCGAGGAGAGTACGTGCTCACCTTCAACTTCCAGGGAAAGGCCAAGGTAGGATTTAAAGAAGTAACAATGTCATAACGCAACTGAAAACTCAAGGGTCAGTTTGTGTGGTATGAGACCTTTACAGTCCTTTTATTGCACTTTTTAAAGTCCTCATATGTAACCTCTACAGTCCTCACGTGATCTTTTTTAAGTCCTCATAGGGCACCTCTGAAGTCTGTATATGTGTCCTTTTAAAGTCCTCATATGTGACCTCTAAAGTCCTCATTCGTGTCCTTTATGGTCCTTATTTATGTCCTCTGAAGTCCTCATACGTGTCCTTTGAAGTCCTCATATGTGTCCTCTAAAGTCCTCAAATGTGACCTCTAATGTCCTCATATGTGTACCTTGTAGTCCTCATGTGTGACCTTTACAGTCTTCATATGTGTCCTCTTTAGTCCTCATACGTGTCCTCTTTAATCCTCATACATGTCCTCTTTAGTCCTCATACGTGTCCTCTGAAGTCCTCATATGTGTCCTCTGAAGTCCTCATACGTGTCCTTTTTAGTCCTCATACGTGTCCTCTGAAGTCCTCATACGTGTCCTCTGAAGTACACATACGTTTCCTCTGAAGTACACATACGTTTCCTCTGAAGTCCTCATACGTGTCCTCTGAAGTCCTCATATGTGTCCTCTAAAGTCCTCAAATGTGACCTCTAATGTTCTCATATGTGTACCTTATAGTCCTCATGTGTGATCTTTACAGTCTTCATATGTGACCTCTAAAGTCCTCATTCGTGTCCTTTATGGTCCTTATTCATGTCCTGTGAAGTCCTCGTACGTGTCCTCTGAAGTCCTCATATGTGTCCTCTTTAGTCCTCATACGTGTCCTCTGAAGTCCTCATATGTTTCCTCTTTAGTCCTCATACATGTCCTCTTTAGTCCTCATACGTGTCCTCTTTAGTCCTCATACGTGTCCTCTTTAGTCCTCAGTGCTCCTTAACTGTGTCGTGTCTCCTCAGCACCTGCGTCTGTCTCTGAACGAGGACGGGCAGTGCCGTGTGCAGCACCTCTGGTTTCAGTCCATCTTCGACATGTTGGAGCACTTCAGAGTCCACCCCATCCCCCTGGAGTCCGGCGGGGCATCTGACGTAACGCTCATCAGCTTCGTGGGCGCCACTGCCGTCCGGCAGCCAGGTAAGACTCCCTCCGACTCCCTCCACACGTCTGCGATTCTCGATACCGAGTTCACATTTTAAACTGAAAAGTGCCCGTGTTATATCGACTTTTCTGTAACTGGTGTCGGTGCGATTCTGAAACATCAAACCGGATTTCAATGCCAATGAACTGATTCGATACTCGATACCGATTCTGATACCAAGATGCTTAGTCCTGGTTTAGTCCTGTTTTATTTCCGGTTCAAAAAACACACTTTATTCAATCAAATTTATTTCTGTAGCACATTTTATAAACATTATTGAATCCAAAATGCTGCACAGACAAATTAATACAATAAAAGAGTAAATCATAAATAAAAACAGTAAATGAAAAGTGTTAAAATGCATAAAGATAAAACTGAATCAAATCAAATAAAAAATTAAATAAAAGACAAAGAGGACCACAGAGCTCACGTTGGTTTGGTTTCAGTCTTCGATACTTGAGACGTTGTCGATGTTTCTCTTTGTGCAGTGAAATTCAAATGTTCTTTCATGTTCATTTTATTTTTTTTAAATGTTGAACCACATGTTTAAAGATGCACCATGGAACTTTTGTGAAGAGAGAAGCTGCATCTGCTTGTCTCCATGGAGATGTTTTTGTTTTGCCTGGAATGTTAAACCTTAGTGTTTTCAGACCGAGAGAACTGTGCCGGTTCCGGTTCCCACACCAAATCCTGAACCGACTCACGTGTTCACGCTGGAAATCAGAGCGTTTGGGAACCGAAAAGTTGTTTCCCAACGGCAACCAAGTAAAACTTGTTTTTTCTAAGTGAACCGTGATGACACAGAAGACGTCAGCACGTTCATCTGGGTCACACACGGGAAAATAAACAAACAAAGAGCAACTGAAACTATCACGTACGAAAGTAAAAGTTTGAAGTTTACAGAAACTGTTACTTACCGTTGGTCTCACATGTGTCCGTGTTCTCCTGATGAGTTTACATCTTTGTACTCGGCGTCGCTGTCGTCTTCTCCACAGCAGATCCATGTTGTCAGAGCTCGACACATAAATAATGACTTGTATAAAGACAAACTCTCGCTGGTGTTGATGATGTGATCCATGATCATTTCATCTGTTTTCATGTGGCCTTGTTTTTATTTGGTGGTAAATCCTTCTGTCGATGACGTGTCAGGGGTTCACGTAAATAGTTTGAACATGGGTCGTTCACCGTGAGAACTTTGGTTCCAGTGGAACTGATGCAGGAACCGACACGACAAGACACGAAACGACACAACACGACACGAAACATGACATGACATGACATGACATGACCTGACACCGCTCTGACCTGAACACAACTAGTTTCACATTAAACTCAGAAGAAGAGTTTAAAGTTTCAGAAATATTCATGTGCAGAGGATCTGTGCATATTTGGCTGTAACTGAGCAGAGTGACCACAAAGGTTTAGACCTGGTTTAGACCTGGTTTAGACCTGGTTTAGACCTGGTTTAGACCTGGTT
>NW_026571115.1:38442366-38456923 GCF_026225935.1 Boleophthalmus pectinirostris
GCTCCAACACGACCTGAGCTCCAACACGACCTGAGTTCCAGCAGGACCTGAGCTCCAGCAGGACCTGAGCTCCAACACGACCTGAGCTCCAACAGGACCTGAGCTCCAACACGACCTGAGCTCCAACACGACCTGAGTTCCAGCAGGACCTGAGCTCCAACACGACCTGAGCTCCAACAGGACCTGAGCTCCAACACGTCCTGAGCTCCAACAGGACCTGAGCTCCAGCACGACCTGAGCTCCAACAGGACCTGAGCTCCAACAGGACCTGAGCTCCAACACGTCCTGAGCTCCAACACGACCTGAGCTCCAACACGACCTGAGCTCCAACACGACCTGAGCTCCAACAGGACCTGAGCTCCAACACGTCCCTCTGAAGAACATCACAGCCACGAGCTAGTGTTAGCGTTAGCATTAGCATTAGCCTACAGTTCTTCAGGGTTACACCCTTATAGTCAGAAAGTCCACTAGTCAGAAAGTCCACTAGTCAGAAGGCCCTGTAGTCAGAAAGCCCACTAGTCAGAAAGTCCACTAGTCAGAAGGCCCTGTAGTCAGAAAGCCCACTAGTCAGAAAGTCCAGTAGTCAGAAAGCCCTGTAGTCAGAAGGCCCTGTAGTCAGAAAGCCCACTAGTCAGAAAGTCCACTAGTCAGAAAGCCCTGTAGTCAGAAGGCCCTGTAGTCAGAAAGCCCACTAGTCAGAAAGTCCACTAGTCAGAAAGCCCTGTAGTCAGAAGGCCCTGTAGTCAGAAGGCCCTGTAGTCAGAAGGCCCTGTAGTCAGAAAGCCCTGTAGTCAGAAGGCCCTGTAGTCAGAAGGCCCTGTAGTCAGAAGGCCCTGTAGTCAGAAGGCCCTGTAGTCAGAAGGCCCTGTAGTCAGAAGGTCCTGTAGTCAGAAGGTCCACTAGTCAGAAAATCCTTCCCTCTTCTCTTGTTTGTCAGTAACATTTCTCTTGAACAGTTGAATGTTTATTTGATGAAAGCAACAGGAAGAATCCCTGGATCAGGGAAGAATTAATAAACTTTTGGATGTTTACCAATTCAAAACGGCTGCAACATCAACATTTTTCGAGACATTAACAGGAAAACACATAATCATGAATAACAGCATCGGCTAAGACCAACGTGACTTCATTTGTTGGTTTACAAACCACCAATGTTTATTAAAAGAAAAAGATTTAAAATAAAATGAAGGTTGTAGAGCTCGAATTACTGAACATTTTCCAAGTTGTTGCCTGAAAATCAGACAATTATTAAATCTGTTCCACTTAAGACGACATTTCCACACAAATCATTATTTCCTCAAACATTTTTACTGTATTTTAAGGGTTTAATATATTTATTACTTTTAATATTTACTTTTTTTATATTTAAAACTTGAAATACAATTTCATTTGTAACAATCTGTAACGCGATCTGAACATGGACTTTCTGACTAAAGAACCTTCTGATGATCAGACCGACTCTGATCTTCACTCAGTCACTTTCACCTTTTAGCTGGAATTTAAAAGTTTCTCACTTTTTCAGTTTTTTTTAGGTTTAAAATTGTACTTCCTGTTTGACGGTCATGACATCACACCGGAACCATGAGTAAGATTCCATAACCGTTACTATAGCAACAACAACAACACAGTGTCAGAGTCTGGGCCCAAAAATAATCTCTGAATCACAAACTGATGTTTATTATATTATTATTAAATCATTCCAAATGTTCTGTTCTTTTCCTTTCGTTGTTTTTCTGACACTTGTTCTGCTTCACACATGGACTTTTATATGTAAACATTTGACCAATCACATTTCAGCGTCACTTGTTGCCGGGCAGAGTCAGAGTCTGAGGCCTTCACACTTCGTCTGCAGGAACTTGAACAAAAAACAAACGTCCATCAAACTGTCGCTTCAACCAATCAGATGAAACGGTCACCTGACAGTCGACACGGGCACAACAACAGTGCTTATTGATATTTACTGCAGGTTTTATCTCCAGGTTAAAGATCCACTGTGTAACTTTTCTGGTGGAGGCTTTACGCCGCCTGCTGGTCTCCGTGGAGATGTCACAGTTTTGCCTTGATTTTCCCACAGTCTGGGGAATAAACCCGGTGATCACAGCGGAGGCAGGTGACAGGTCGGATCTGCGGAGAGGCGAGCGCGAGCAGGTCAAAGGTCACGAGTGAGGGAGCTGTTTTTCCCGTATCCGTGGAGACCGGCCGAGGAGATGACGCTGGACACCTGGACACTCCAGATCTTCGCCGACACAGATCTGACGCACACGCGCACGTCCTGGTTTTCGCAGGGTCGGCTCCACGTTCCCACAGCTCTAAGGTTTTTCTCCAAATAAAACTCTAAGTCAAGTCTTTTTTTTTTTACTCCACATTTAAAGAGACGATTCAGAGTCATTCAGAGCTGAAAGAACATAGAGCTGAGAGAACATAGAGCTGTGAGAACATAGAGCTGTGAGAACATAGAGCTGAGAGAACATAGAGCTGAGAGAACATAGAGCTGAAAGAACATAGAGCTGAGAGAACATAGAGCTGAGAGAACATAGAGCTGTGAGAACATAGAGCTGAAAGAACATAGAGCTGTGAGAACATAGAGCTGAGAGAACATAGAGCTGAAAGAACATAGAGCTGTGAGAACATAGAGCTGTGAGAACATAGAGCTGTGAGAACATAGAGCTGAGAGAACATAGAGCTGAGAGAACATAGAGCTGAGAGAACATAGAGCTGTGAGAACATAGAGCTGAGAGAACATAGAGCTGAGAGAACATAGAGCTGAGAGAACATAGAGCTGAGAGAACATAGAGCTGTGAGAACATAGAGCACACACACACACACACACACACACACACACACACAGACACACACACACACACACACACACACACACTCGGTAACCCACGGCGACGCTGCTCTGTTCTGTTGCTCTGCGGTCGCCGTAGAAACGTGTGAAAGCAGAAGTGGCGCCTTCTCCGCAGACCTGACCTGGAACTGGGCCCAGCGCCGCCGTTTCCTGCTCGTCTCAGTTCGACGCTTTACCGTGCGGAACGTCGCCATGGAGACGAGGAAGTGCACGGCAGCGCAGCGGAAAAGTGACGCAGTGCAGCTTTAAGACGAACGACTCGCACCGACGGACGGACGCAGAGTTTGGAGGAATCTTTCGAAAACGGCGAACGTCAGATGTTCTCCCCGTGAGTCAGATTGAGTCAGATGCCCTCCCCGACTCCTTTAAAATGTCACTTCTGATTTGAAAAACACAAATGTCAGTGTCATTTTCCCTCCAAAACCCACAGAAACGACCTTCACGTTTCCTCCGGCGACTTCACTCTGAAAACGTCTCCGATCAGACCAAGATTTTCAAACTCGTCTCAGGTTCATCTTGTTTTCACATTTTTCATCGACTTAAAAAAGTGTCACATATTTTTCTCCCGTGACTCGACTCGACAGAAAATCTTAAATTTTGGCGAAAAATGTTTAAAAGAAGAAGCGACAATCCATTTACAAGAACTTAGATCTAGAATTTAAAGTCTTTGAATTTATTCTCAGGTCGTGAACACTCAGGATAAACTGGTTTTAAGTCTCTGTTTATCTAGAATTTAGCAGAATTTACAGAATTTTATCTAAAATTTGACTCTTTGAACTTATTTCCAGCCCGTGAACTCTGAACATGAACATTTCTCTACTCGAAGTCATTTTCTGAAACATTTAAGAGTTTAGATCTTAAATTTTAGACAAACTTTCTGCCGTTTACAAACCTGAGTCGGCGTCTACAGTTGGTCTAGAACTGGTCCTGGTCTGGTCCTGGTCCCCACACGGTGAAGACGTGGTTTAGTCCCGGTTTAGACCCGGTTTCAGGCCTGGTCGAGACCCAGTTGAGTCCTGGGAAAGTTCTGTCTCAGATCACAAAGCACAAAATGAAGATTTTGAGGTTTCACCAAAAAACAACCGCTTCCTGTGCGTGAGCAGCAGCCAATCAGAGCGCAGCGTTTAGAGCAGATCTGAACCCGGTCTGAACGAGGTCTAAAACAGGACTAAAACAGGTCTAAAACCAGGTCTAAACCAGGTCTAAACAGGTCTAAAACAAGGTCTAAAACAAGGTCTAAAAAAGGTCTAAAACAAGGTCTAAAACAAGGTCTAAAACAGGACTAAACCAGGTCTAAAACCAGGTCTAAACCAGGTCTAAACCAGGTCTAAAACAAGGTCTAAAACAAGGTCTAAAACAAGGTCTAAAACAGGTCTAAACCAGGTCTAAACCAGGTCTAAAACCAGGTCTAAACCAGGTCTAAACCAGGTCTAAACCAGGTCTAAACCAGGTCTAAAACAAGGTCTAAAACAGGTCTAAAACAAGGTCTAAAACAGGTCTAAAACAAGGTCTAAAACCAGGTCTAAACCAGGTCTAAAACAGGTCTAAACCAGGTCTAAAACAAGGTCTAAAACAGGTCTAAAACAAGGTCTAAAACAGGTCTAAAACAAGGTCTAAAACCAGGTCTAAACCAGGTCTAAACCAGGTCTAAAACAAGGTCTAAAACAGGACTAAACCAGGTCTAAACCAGGTCTAAAACCAGGTCTAAACCAGGTCTAAAACAAGGTCTAAAACAAGGTCTAAAACAGGACTAAACCAGGTCTAAAACAGGTCTAAACCAGGTCGAAAACAGGACTAAAACCAGGACTAAACCAGGACTAAACCAGGTCTAAAACCAGGTCTAAAACCAGGTCTAAAACAGGACTTAAACCAGGTCTAACCCAGTTCTAAATCAGGATTAAAGAAGGTCTAAAATAGGACTAAACGAGGACCTAGACTAGGACTAAACCAAGTCCTGAACCAGGACTAGATCCAGACTAAACCAGGACTTAAGCAGGTCTAAACCAGGACTAGACCAGGACTAAACAGGGTCTGTGTGTTCAGATCAGATCCTGCAGTGTATTTTGGTGTTTGGTTTAAAATAAATCCAACAGTTTTACTGAAAAGAATAAAAATGAAATAAAATTAAAAAAAAAAATAAAATAAAATAAAATGAGTGAAACAGATTTGAGGCGTTTTTGGTGTGACTCGTTTTACAGTGAGTGAGAGTTTAACGGCAAAACTCTGTCACAGGAAACCACAAGAGCACCTCCTCCACATCCTGAACCAGGTCTGAACCAGGTCTAAACCAGGTCTGAACCAGGTCTGAACCAGGTCTGAACCAGGTCTAAACCAGGTCTGAACCAGGTCTAAACCAGGTCTGAACCAGGTCTGAACCAGGTCTAAACCAGGTCTGAACCAGGTCTAAACCAGGTCTGAACCAGGACTAAACCAGGACTAAACCAGGTCTAGATTATCAGAGACAGAAGAATGAGAAACTAGACTTTTATTTAACTTAAAAAACATAAATTGTTCATTTCAGTTTTAAAATCACTTCATTCTATTCAAAATTTCGACATGAACATATGAAAAAGTTCGATGATCTTCTCAATCTTCTAAATGAAAAACGAATCAAATAAAAGTGTGTAGTTGTTGTTCAGGGAGACTCAGGTCCGTGTCTCCTGGAGGTGAGGACAGTTCAGCTCTTCACCGTCTGGACCATGAACATAAATCTGACACAACAACACATTTTAGGTTAAATCTAAACGGGATGTTGTTTTATCACAGGATGATTGAGTTTTGACGTGCAGCAAAACAACAAACAACAACTCGCTCCAAAAGGTGGAGGGAGTTCAGGTGGAAGTGTTTTATAGAGACTTTGCACCGTCACGTGTCGCCACGGCAACGGTCCCTACGCCGCCATGACACCGGACACACTACGTCACTATGTCACTATGTGACTACGTCACTACGTCACTACGTCACTATGTGACTGACTTCAGCAGCGTCGGAGAAACATGGGCAGGTGTTGTTGTGTATTTGGTTGTTCTGGACCAGGAGAGTCAAACTCATTTTGTTCCGGGGGCCGGATCAGAAAACTATAAATGTGCCATAAAAACTCATGTTGGTATACGTCAAATATACCTCAAAAATAACAAGAAGTTCAAATATTTGTGCAGAGAAACACAAATCTATTACACAAATCTTTTTAAATTGATGAACTCTTTCTTTTACAAAATATTATAATATTATGAACAACCTGAAACTTTAAGAAAAATACAATTTCAACACAAAGTTTGAACATGAACTTGTCTGTAAACAGAATAAGTCCATTTTTGTTGTAAAATCCTGCACTCGGCTCCACTTTTCTCATGTTGGACATTTTTCTGATGAGGGTGTCACGGTCAACAGTCAAAACCATCGTCCTTTAAGACGTTTGGAAAGAGACAAGTCTTCATTTGTGCTGCTCTGGTGGGAGGGGCCACGTACAGAGACGCTGGAGACGCTGCTGTGATAAACACCACACAAAATTAACACCATTTTAATAGAAAATATCATTACAATATTTTAGCAGAAAATCAGCCAAGGGCCAGATTAAAAGTGTTGGAGGGCCGGATCTGGCCCCCGGGCCGTATGTTTGACACCTGTGATGTAGAAGCTCTGAAAAGGATAAAACGATTCTATTCTTCACTGTTCCTCTGGAAATGACTCATCAGGATCAAACAAGGGAAATATCAAAAAAAAAAAAGTGAATTATGGTTAGAGAACATAAACCACGAAGAGATTTCCAGTGGTCCCATCAAGACACACTCACGTCACTTTCATCAAGGTGTTTGTTATTTAAATAGTTTCATAGTTTATTTAATGAGAGAAACACATTTACTGAACTAAAATGTAAAAAGAAACATTTGCAGTGTGAGTGTGAGTAGAAACTGGATGTTCCAGCACATATAAACATGTCACTCGTCGTAGGACCAGGTTTTCTTTATTGTCTTGTTTATCCACAACTTTGTCTTCTAGAATTAATCATTTTTTGTGAGTGGATCTTTGTAACGTTTGTGAGGATCTTTTCATGGTCGATTCTTTGGAGGTTCGACTCACAGACTCTTCGACTCGTGCGTCGTGTTGATCACAGGAGCCAGTGTGGGTTCATTAAATCATAAACTAGTGCAGCTTTTAGTTCAGTAAATGTTCTTCTCTCATTAAATAAACTATGAAACTATTTAAATAACAAACACCTTGATGAAACTTCAGGTAACTTGATGGGACCATTGGAAATCTCTTCGTGGTTTATGTTCTCTAACCATAATTCACTTTTTTTTTTGATAATTCCCTTGTTTGATCCTGATGAGTCATTTCCAGAGGAACAGTGAAGAAATTAATCGTTTTATCCTTTCAGAGCTTCTAGAACAGGCATGTCCAAACTGTGGCCCGGGGGCCAAATGCGGCCCTCGGACACATTTTTCTTGGCCCTCAAGCTTCCAGGTAAATTGACCCAAATGACCTTGCATCAATTAAAAAGTAATTTTTTGCTGCAAGTTTTTTGAAAATCTACCTTGATAAAGCAAATATTTAAGATTTCGTGTGTAGTTTAAGGATTTTAGCATGAATAAAGACTGATGGCTCATTCTAACATGATAAACATATTTCAATTATTCCCTGTACTGAGCATCAGTCTACGGTCCTCGATCGGCCTCTGCTTCATCTGTGTTTAGAAATGTGGCCCTTGACGAAAAAAGTTTGGACACACCTGGTCTAGAACAACCAAATACACAACAAAACCTGCCATGACATAGTTTCATAGTCCGATGACTGCATAGTCACATAGTGACATAGTGACATAGTGACATAGTGACATAGTGACATAGTGACATAGTCACATAGTCACATAGTCACATAGTGACATAGTGACATAGTCACATAGTCACATAGTCACATAGTGTGTCCGGTGTCATGGCGGCGCAGCTGCTACAGGGACATGTGACGGTGCAAAGACTCTATATGATTCTTTATTACTCCTCAAATTCGTGCCAGAGCTCAAAGGGTCAGATTCTCTTTGTTGGAGACGGTTCGGCCGCTCAAACTCCAAACACTCTCAGACTTTTTGGACATGTACAAAATTAAAATCAAATTAAAATCATTCTGGGACAATGTGTTTGAAAAAAACAGATACGATCTTGACTCATGTTGTTCCCAAGGACCCGAAGATTTTTTGTTGGGCTCCTGGAGAGGAGATCGAAAACACAAACACAACCTTTTTAAGATTCTGACTTTAACATCAAAAAAAGCAATAGTGGAGTTTGAGCTGACGTCATTGTTATTAAAAACCCACGTTGCTGCTGGGAAATATTTTGTTCAGAGGCAGAAACACGGTAGCGTCAAACACAGTGTGTAACCTCCTGTATTTCTCCCTGATACTGGTAAATTCCTGCTGCATTATCGGACGAACAAATAGAAACACAGAAGAAGGAAAATGTCTTTGTCGTCTTCTGAGTGAAAAGAACCACTAACGGTGAATTAAACGACTTTCAAACGTCCGCAGAGCAAACGTAGAAGATCCTAACAAACCGTGGACTCAACAAGTTCAACAACACATCCAGACTCTTGGAGGTTTTCATCTTTTCTGCTGTGAATGGCCCAGGAGTTTCACCAAGTCATTGTGGATAATAATATTATTATTATAAATATTTGTCCAGGGAGTTGGAGATTCTGACCAGAAGTTTGGTTTGGTCCAGACTCTGTCGGGGTTGAAAAGGGAGATTTGTCGTCCGTCGATGTTTATGACCAATTTGTGGTCAAATGTTCTTGGGTCGTCTGCCGTTAGAGTGGATCAATAACCAGGATCAATACCCTTTACGTGTTTTCTCGCTCCGTCCGTCATGTTGAATCAGTGTTTATTAGGTTCTTTTTTTCAGACCCAGAGTGTTATTTCATACCTGACAGTTTCGTCCGTTTCTGACCAGTGTAAAAGAGAAAACCACGTTATGAACTGGGACGGAGGAAAACAAACATCGCCGCTGGATTAAAGAAGCGATCGAAATACGGAAACGTGATCACAGGACTGTGAACCGGGACGAGGGGCTTTTTTACTCTCACACACCTGGAACTGTCCTGAGGAAGTGGGACTGCAGGTGGCGCTGTCGTCCTGCCTCCACCGAGAGGAAGACAGAGACAAAACCTGTTTAAATCATCTGACCAGACACGACGCAGAAACATCACGAGACTCTGAGGACGACGCTCGTGAACGACGCTCGTGAACGACGCTCGTGAACGACGCTCGTGAACGACGCTCGTGAACGACGCTCGTGAACGACGCTCGTGAACGACGCTCGTGAACGACGCTCGTGAACGACGCTCGTGAACGACGCTCGTGAACGACGCTCGTGAACGACGCTCGTGAACGACGCTCGTGAACGACGCTCGTGAACCGTCCAAACTGTCAGGATGAAACACTCCAGCTCTGAAAAAAAGAACCTGATGACAGAGAACATCAGACGACCAAATGAACCTCATTGGACTAATGTTCAGTTAGTGTTTCTTGCCGCCGACCAAACTAATTCCCAGCAACACACACTTTTGTCAACAATGAAACTCGACTATAACAAGAAGCTGCTTAAAAAGAAGAGAACATCAGTGAATCAGCGACTCCACATTTTAGAACAAATATTCTCCATGGAAAGACTGACTTTTTTTCTACGTCTCAAACGACATTTCTTCATGAAACACTGGACAAAATGGTTGAAATATAAACAAAGAGACTTTTTTTTTAATGCATTTATTTTGGGCAAGTAAAGATTTACATTTATAGACGATAGAACAAATGACACAAGTGAAATCACAACAGAAATGAAAATAACAACAACTAATAACTGTTATTATTGTTATTTTGCCCAAAAAGGAGCAGGAAGAAGAAAACGTCTTTAATCCACCTTTACTCTTCATAATCCAACACAATGAGTTTATTTTGTGTTTTTCAGACATTTTGAATTAAACTATGTGAAGTATTTCCAAGTGCAAACAAGAGTCTCTGTTAAAGTTTGGTCGAGTAACAGAAAAGCACCAACAAAGGTAAGAAACAACAAATACAAGTAAAGTAACAGAACAAAGCAGCGTCGACGTCGCTGCTCCGGGTTTTTCTTTTGATTTTTCTATTTATTTGTTTGTTTTTCAAAACTTGAAAACTGAATAAATTAAAAGTAAAAAAAACAGGCCATGTAAACAGTTAATTCCAAATAAAAATGACGATTCAGATTGAATCTTTATGTTGAAGTAAGAGTTTGTTTGTTGTGATGTTAAATGTGAGTTTGTTGTTGCTTCAGGCTCGTCGTGTCCTTCCACTGTACCAGAGTAATCAGAGTAATCAGAGTAATCAGAGTAATCAGAGTAATCAGAGTAATCAGAGTACAAATGAGGAGGAACTGTATTCAGTTACAGTTACTGTATCAGTGAGTGGGAATTGGATTACAGTTACTTTGTTGAATTAAATGGATTAAACAGAGGGATTTGACTGTTTTCACATTTGGGGCTAAATCCCCTTTTTTAAATTTTTTTTCCAGTAATTCCACTCACTGCTGGAAACTAAACCAGGACTAAACCAGGACTAAACCAGGACTAAACCAGGACTAAACCAGGACTAAACCAGGACTGAACCAGGACTGAACCAGATCTAAACCAGGACTGAACCAGGACTGAAACCAGGAACCAGGACTTAAACCAGGACTAAACCAGGACTAAACCAGACTGAACCAGGACTAAACCAACCAGGACTGAACCAGGGACTAAAACCAGGACTAAACCAGGACTACTGAAAACCAGGACTGAACCAGGAAACCAGGACTGAACCAGGACTAAACCAGGACTGAACCAGGACTAAACCAGACTAAACCAGACTAAACCAGGACTAAACCAGGACTAAACCAGGACTGAACCAGGACTAAACCAGGACTGAACCAGGACTAAACCAGGACTAAACCAGGACTAAACCAGGACTGAAACCAGGACTAAACCAGGACTAAACCAGGACTAAACCAGGACTAAGGACTGGAACCAGGACTAACCAGGACTAGGAACCAGGACTAAACCAGGACTAAACCAGGACTAAACCAGGACTAAACCAGGACTGAACCAGGACTGAAACCAGGACTGAACCAGGACTAAACCAGGACTACTGAACCAGGACTAAACCAGGACTAAACTAAACAAACCAGGACTAAACCAGGACTGAACCAGGACTAAACCAGGACTGAACCAGGACTAAACCAGGACTAAACCAGGACTAAACCAGGATCTAAACCAGGACTGAACCAGGACAGGACTAAACCAGGACTAACCAGGACTAAACCAGGAACCAGGACTAAACCAGGACTAAACCAGAAACAGGACTAAACCAGGAACTAACCAGGACTAAACCAGGACTAAACCAGGACTAAACCAGGACTAAACCAGGACTGAACCAGGACTAAACCAGGACTAAACCAGGACCATAAACCAGGACTAAACCTAAACCAGACTGAACCAGGACTGAACCAGGACTAAACCAGGTAAACCAGGACTAAACCAGGACTAAACCAGGACTAACCAGGAACACAGGACTAAACCAGGACTAAACCAGGACTGAACCAGGACTAAACCAGAAACCAGGACTAAACCAGGAAAACCAGGACTGAACCAGGACCAGGACTAAAACCAGGACTAAACCAGGACTAAACCAGGACTAAACCAGGACTAAACCAGGAGGACTGAACCAGACTGAACCAGGACTAAACCAGGACTAAACCAGACTAAACCAGACTAAACCAGGACTAAACCAGGACTAAACCAGCTAAACCAGACTAAACCAGGACTAAACCAGGACTAAACCAGGACTGACTAAACCAGGACTAAACCAGGACTAAAACCAACAAACCAGGAACCAGGACTAAACCAGGACTAACCAGGACTGAACCAGGAAACCAGGGACTAAACCAGGACTGAAACCAGGACTAAACCAGGACTAAACCAGGACTGAACCAGGACTAAACCAGGACTAAACCAGGACTAAACCAGGACTAAACCAGGACTAAACCAGGACTAAACCAGGACTAAACCAGGACTAAACCAGGACTAAACCAGGACTGAACCAGGACTAAACCAGGACAGACTAAACCAGGACTAAACCAGACTAAACCAGGACTAAACCAGGACTAAACCAGGACTAAACCAGGACTAAACCAGGACTGAACCAGGACTAAACCAGGACTAAACCAGGAACCAGGACTAAACCAGGACTGAACCAGGACTAAACCAGGACTAAACCAGGGACTAAAACCAGGACTAAACCAGGACTAAACCAGGACTAGGAACCAGATCTAAACCAGACTAAACCAGGAACTAAACCAGGACTAAACCAGGATCTAAACCAGGACTAAACCAGGACTAAACCAGGACTAAACCAGGACTCTAAACCAGGACTAAACCAGGATAAACCAGGACTAACCTGAACCAGGACTGAACCAGGACTAAACCAGGACTAAACCAGGACTAAACCAGGACTAAACCAGGACTAAACCAGGACTAAACCAGACTAACCAGGACTAAACCAGGACTAACAGAAAACCAGGACTAAAACCAGGACTAAACCAGGACTAAACCAGGACTGAACCAGGACAAACCAGGGAGAACAGGACTAAACCAGGACTAAAAACCAGGACAGAAAAACCAGGGACTAAACCAGGACCTAAACCAGGACTAAACCAGGAAAACCAGGACTAAACCAGGACTAAAACCAGGACTAAACCAGGACTAAACCAGACTAAACCAGGACTAAACCAGACTAAACCAGGACTAAACCAGGACTAAAACCAGGACTAAAACCAGGACTAAACCAGGACTAAACCAGGACCAGGACTAAAGGACTAAACCAGGACTAAACCAGGACTAAACCAGGACTAACCAGGACTAAACCACAGGACTAAACCAGGACTAAACCAGGACTAAACCAGGACTAAACCAGACTAAACCAGGTCTAAAACCAGGACTAAACCAGGACTAAACAGGTCTAAAAACCACCAGGACTAAACCAGGACTAAACCGGACTAAACCAGACTAAACCAGGACTAAAACCAGAAAAAACCAGGACTAAACCAGGACTAAACCAGGACTGAACCAGGACCAAACCAGGTCTAAACCAGGACAACCAGGACTAAACCAGGACTAAACCAGGACTAAACCAGGACTAAACCAGGACTAAACCAGGACTAAACCAGGACTAAACCAGGAACCAGGACTAAACCAGGTCTAAACCAGGACTAAACCAGGACTAAACCAGGACTAAACCAGGAACCAGGTCTAAACCAGGACTAAACCAGGTGGACTAAACCAGGACTAAACCAGGTCTAAACCAGGACTAAACCAGGACTAACCAGGACTAAAACCAGGTCTAAACCAGGACTAAACCAGGAAAACCAGGACTAAAACCAGGTCTAAACCAGGACTAAACCAGGACTAAACCAGGTCTAAACCAGGACTAAACCAGGACTAAAACCAGGACTAAAACCAGGTCTAAAAACCAGGTCTAAACCAGGACTAAACCAGGTCTAAACCAGGACTAAACCAGGACGGAACCAGTCTAAACCAGGTCTAAACCAGTCTAAACCAGGTCTAAAAACCAGGATTAAACCAGGACTAAACCCAGGACTAAACCAGGAAACCAGGTCTAAACCCACTAAACCAGGTCTAAAAACCAGGCTAAACCAGGATCTAAACCAAACTAAACCAGGACTAAAC
The DNA here is from genome assembly GCF_026225935.1 of Boleophthalmus pectinirostris. NCBI lineage: Eukaryota > Metazoa > Chordata > Actinopteri > Gobiiformes > Gobiidae > Boleophthalmus > Boleophthalmus pectinirostris. The sequence continues at coordinate 38,455,961 of NW_026571115.1, forward strand.
CAGGACTAAACCAGGACTAAACCAGGTCTAAACCAGGACTAAACCAGGTAAACCAGGACTAAAACCCTCTAAAACCAGGATAAACCAGGTCTAAACCAGGACTAAACAGGACTAAAACCAGGTCTAAAACCAGGTCTAAAACCAGTCTAACCAGGTAAACCAGGGACTAAACCAGTCTACCAGGGACTAAACCAGGACTAAACCAGGTCTAAACCAGGACAAACCAGACTAAAAACGAAACCAGGTCTAAACCAGTCTAAAACCAGGTCTAAACCAGGACTAAACCAGGACGGAACCAGGACTAAACCAGGACTAAACCAGCACTGAACCAGAACTGAACCAGGACTAAAACAGGACTGTTGGGACAGGCCTTGAGGTGCACCCACATAGACTGTCGGGTGATCAGGACTGAGACCGGTTTAGTCCTGGTTTAGTCCTGGTTTAATTCTGTTTAAGGTTTAGTTCTGGTTTAAACAGGGAATAGTTTATGTGAAATGTGAAAAACTGAAAACTGAAAAAAAAAAAATCTTTATCTGTTTTTTTTTCCATTTTGGTTTTGGGTTTTTTTGTTTTTTGTTTTCTTATTTTGAAAAACTTTTCTCATCAGAACCACGTCGGGTTTTAAAAGTCTGGACGGTGTTCGTGTCGGTGGAGGAGCAGCTCGAGTCCGTGTCCGTCTCATCGGTCGTCGGGGGGCTGTTGCCGTGGAGACCGCGTCCCGTCGTCGGGGGGCTGTTGCCGTGGAGACCGCGTCCCGTCGTCGGGGGGCTGTTGCCGTGGAGACCGCCTCCCGTCGTCAGGGGCGATGACCATCATCTGGACGCTGTGGTTTCCGGGGAGACGGGACCCGGCGAGTTCAGGTCCGTCGGCCCCGAACGACCCGAGGGACACCGGGTCACAGGTCATCCCCCAACGAGAGAGAAGGAACTCCACAGACCAGTCCGAGCTGAGGAGGAGAGAGAG
>NW_026571115.1:38458631-38503631 GCF_026225935.1 Boleophthalmus pectinirostris
ATGACATCACAAGGTGGAACAGAACATTTTGAGTTTGGAGATGTAGACAGACTAACAGTAAAGAGTTATTCAAATGGGTGAACAAAACGAAACAACTGTGGGTATTCGTTTCAGGAGGTAACAGCATTATAACACGGCTTAAGGCCCTCAAGAGTCAGTTTTGCCTAATATAAGACCTTTAATAACTAGCAAAGTGTTGTAAGAATAATTAGTGAGGAATTAAATTCTTAACTGGCTTCATCATTAAGGGATTTGGATGAGAATGTTATGGTTTTTTGCTATGACAACAAGGTACAGCTGGGAAATGTGATGAAAACTGTATCACCATTCTTTCCCCCATATTCAGAAATCATGGTTTTAAAGCAACTGTTTTAAGGTCACTGTTTTCACATGTACCACATTCTTTGGATTATAAGTCACACTTTTTTCATGGTTTGGGTGTTTCCTGCCACTTATACTCAGGTGTGATGTATATATTAAAATTTTCCATCCTGTCGGGATCCAGAATAATTGTAACTGGAACTGATGCTGAGTCTGACTGACAACAACTACACACAGAAGAGGAGGTGGCGCTCTGTTTACCTCCAGAGGTGGCGGAATTGCTCAGAAGTGACACCGAGGGTAAAGAATTCATTGGATTTTGGAGTGAGATGTAGAGTTTGGTAAACTTGTTTTGTTCTATTGTTGATGTTAGAGTTTATCTGAAGAACTGTTCATATGTTAACAGTTAACAGTCTGTTGTTCTCTGTTCTGTTGTTATTATTACTAGAACTTGACTTTCCACACGAAATGTCGGTTCCTGGTCTGTGATTTTATTAAATAAATTTCCCCCTAAAAGTACCACTTATAAATGTTTTTTTCTTCTTCATTATGCATTTTTTTGGCTGGTGTGCCTTATACTCCAAAGCGACTTATAGTCTGAAAAATACAGTAATAACAGTGTGGTTTGACCCAGTACATAGATTTTATCATTAGGTTCTGTGTACTGCCTGCATCTAATTCAGCAGTTCAGAAGTTACCATGGTGATGCAATGCACGCATTAGCAAACACTGCCAAAAAAGTGAAGGTTGTCTAAAAAATTTACAGAAAATGGATTTAAAGAACACATTTTTCTCAGGAGCTTCTGAGTTTGAGTGTTCATGGTACTTGTTTAGTAGTTTGATTTTCGACAAAAAAGCAAGTTATCTAGCCTGTGACCGCAATGTTATCAGAGAAACATTTTTAACAGCACAGATGAGCTCACCTGCTCCAGCTAAAATCAGTTCTTTCTGGTCAGATTGTGTTAAAACCAGAGGCGGTGCGACCATTAGGCAAAAGTAGGTGGCTGACTAGGGCCCCCAAACCTGGAGGGGCCCCCAACCAATTTCATTCAGATGCCTCAGTGCAATTTTAATTTCTCTCAATATGACATTAAATGAGAGTAATTTACTTTTAAACAACAGTCATAAGAAAAATAATAATCATATAATATGTAATGGATGTAAACTAAAATGTAACTGTACTAGTAAAAAAAAAAAGTTCAAACTAATAAGGCAAGTTTCCAAACCAACCTAATTCAAATAAATAGAGAACAATGGGGAAAAACAGACTTAACACACAGATAAATATATATATAAAACAAAACAAAACAAAAAAAAGTGCATTATTATGAGGGCCCCAAACTCAAGTTCACCTAGGGCCCCCAAATTGCTGACTGTGCCACTGGTTAAAAAAAAAAGCACAGAATAATCCGTATCAGTGAAGCGTTTAATCCTCTGTAAACAAAGACTGGTGCGCTGTTAGCATGCTAGTTGCTGCTAGAAGAGACGCCCCCCTCTCTCCCCTCTCTCCTCTGCTTCACACGGTCTCGCACACTGCTCCCGTATGTGAGCCCGGTACAGCCCCCCCGCCTGCGCCGCATATGGCCGTACCGCATATGCCCATAAATATGCATGCGGCCGCTCTCTAATGCGCCCGGACCTGTCACGTCGCCGTGTGGGAGCGCGGGAGCACAGCCCGGCCCTGCAAGATCTCGCATGGAAATGAGTCGACACCGAGACGCAGCCTTCTGGATCAGACAGGTTAAAATATGACCACGAAAGAGCAGAGGAGTAAGTGACGGGGACAGTGCGGAGACGGCAGAGTGGACTGGACACGGTCTTTTGTGTTCGGTGTTTGTCTGGGAATAAAATCGCAGCTGTTGTGGTTGGCAAAAAAACGAGGTGGTACAGCTGTTGTCTAATGATTGACAGTATGGAGGTTGTTGGTAAAGACAGAGTTCCACATACGCGAGCGCCTGGCGGTTGGATTGATCCCATGTCAGTCCACTACGGAAAAGTCACTGTACACCGATAAAGATGTGGAACAGCAAGTTCGTTTCAGGGTACAAGCAAAAAATAAAATACAGCGATCAATAAATCACTGGCACACATGCTTCACAGCGAGAAGGTTCCAGGTTCGATGACTAGACCGCCTTGGCCTTTGTGCGAGGAGTTTGCCGTTTATTTGTAGGAGTTTGTGTGTTCTCTTTTGTGTCTGCGTGAATTTCTGAGGTTGACCATGTTTCCGTTTGTGAAAACCCGGACACTTTACCGAGGATGGGGGGGTGGGGCCTCGACATTGAGCTACTCTCACCTCCCAACCTGTGCACGTGGCCTCCCACTTTTCCTAACTGGGCCGGTGTGAGATAGTATTTTGACCCCCATTGTATATTGACCTCGGTGTAGTAAAGTGACCCTCCCCCCCATTGACTCTCCTTACTTTTTTCTTTAGTAGTTACTTATCTGATCATTATTTCTCATGTAATTTACTTTTATTATATATTGCTACATATTCACTTTCTTTTAATGTATTTTAATGAATGTTTTGATGGATAACCACTTGGTATTTTGTATAAATGTAACGTATGTAGGTGAGCCACTTGAAAATATCTGACTATAATAAACATATTGGGGGGTCACATTACTATAGCCATAGGATTTTGACTTCCATTATATATAATTTATTATTGTCAATATTCAACTAACATTACTTCTTACTTTACATCATCATAACTATAATACACACATTGGGGGGTTAAGTATGTCAGTATGTTTTAATTTGCAGATATAGTATTAATATTCAAAGTTTTTCTATAGAATTCAAGTGCTTTATTAATAAAATATAGATTTTCATAGGGGGGTCAACATTACCATAATAGGATTCTGACCCCGGGGTCAAAATACTATATGGTATGTAGACCCCGAGGTCAGCTCACCACGGGGTCAAAATCCTGTACCACACCGGAAAACGGACACAATTTCTTGTACAAATTATCGTTAAATGCACATTTGAGCTTCAACATGTTGCAGACTGACCGACTGTTTGTGTCTGCTCGCTCCTTCTGAGTGCAATTTAATGGCCCCAATGAACGGTAATGAAAACCCGGACATTTCCATCACTTTAAAAAAAAAACACACACACAAAAAAATAAAAACGGATGCCCAGGACAGGACGCAAAAAACAGACATGTCCGAGGAAAAACAGACGTTTGGTCACCCTATCATAGTCAGGTCCCTCCCATCAACCCAAAACGTGCCCAGTGCAAAAGCAGTCGTCCAGCTGAGGTAATCCTGACCAAGACTAGCAACAAGAACACAGACGGGTCCTGAAGAGATGCCCCAGACACACTGAAGGACGGGTCCAATGCAAAAAAAAAACAATTTCACAGGGTTAACCACTGTGCGGCAAATAAACAATACAATTATGGTGAACAGATTTTCAAAATAAAAAACTGGGACATCCCTGGTTTGGTTGTTACTATTAAAACTGTGATACCAGTAAGGAAAATTGTTCAGCACTTGGCACTAATGTGAGTTGGTATAGTCACATTTTCTTTGTGTTTTGGTCGTTTTTAAGCTGCTTTTCTGTATTTTACCTAAACAAATAACAGTCTGTGATTCTTTTTACTGTTGGCAGGGATCAGGTTGGTTGAAAATAGGGACACCTGGGACACTTCTTGTATAAAACTGAGATAAATCACTGGTTTTCGATAAATCTGCTGGGAGAGGGGACACAGGGCTCAAAACTGGGACTGTCCCGGGTAAATAGGGATGTCTGGTCAGCCTAAATACAACACAAATATATACTACACTATCAAAAGTTTTAGAAGACCACATTTTTTCCAGATTTGTTACTGTTTACTGTTGACCAAAACGTATTCTTTTGATTGATGAAAGTGTCCACCTTTGGCAGATGTAACAGCTGAACACTGCTTTTTCTTTTTACAATAGAAAACAAATATTCCTCAGAAAGTTCTTCCCAAGTCTGTTGCAGAAGTTTCCATAAATGTGTGGCACTTGTAGGTTTCTTGGCTTTCACTCTTCTGTCCAGTTCATCCCAAACCAGCTCGATGGGGTTTAAGTCTGGACACTCCATGTTTTCAAGTTCACCATCTTGTTCTTTTTTTCCTGAGGTAGTTTTGGCAGAACTTGGACTTGTTTTGTTCTTTTATCTTTTTTAACCTCTGTTCTGTTTGTTCATTTCTTACCTTTGTCAAGCTCTTCACTGGACTTAAGCCAAAGATGTTTTGTCTTCTTTTATACTTTAACTTCTTGGGTTCTTTTTAAAGACAATGCAGTAAAGTGTGCTTACCTTGTTGACATGTTTCGGCCTGCCAGGTCCATCAGGCTGACCACGCCTACAGGAAGTGACAACAGCTGATATACGACACGTCACCACCAACACCGGTGACAGTTCTGAAGATGGCTCGCAGCCGCAGAGAAACACATCAACAAGATAAACACACTTTACCGCAATGTCTTTAAAAAGATCCCAAGAATTTAAAGTATCTTCATTGGACTTGCACGACTTGAATTGCAATAAATAACTGGAAAAATTAGGGCGTTCTAAACATTTGAAAAAGGAATTTTAAAAGGGTGTGTGTCATAATTGAACAAGCATCAATACCGAAAACACGTTACCGAAACATGTCACCGAAACACGTCACCGAAACACGCCACCAAACAACGTTACCGGAAACGTTCACCGAACTGACACTGAAAACACGAAACACTCACCGAACACACACTGAAACACGTCACCGAAACGACACTGAAACATGTCACTGAAACACGTCACCGAACAACGTCACCGAACAACGTTACTGAAACACGTCACCGAAACATGTTAATGAAACACGTTACCGAAACACGTCACTGAACCACGTCACTGAAACGACACCGAAACATGTCTCCAAACTACATCACTGAAATGTCACAGAAACCGAAAACCGAAGAGTCACCGAACCACGTCACCTACGTGTCGCCGAACCACGTCCCGTTTCCCCGGGACAGTCCCAGTTTTGAGTCTGTGTCTCTGTCCCAACAGATTTATATAAAACCACTGATTTGTCCCAGTTTACACAAGAAATGTCCCAGTGTCTCTGTTTTGGACAAATCTGACCCTGCAACAGTAAAGAGAAACTGACATTTGTTTCGGTAAAATACAGAAAATCTGCTTAAAAATGACAAAACACAAAGAAAATGTGACTCTACTGACTCATGTTCATCATGAATGGGCCGAGTGCAGAGTAATTTAATTACAAACTCAATTCACTATTTTATTATCACCAACCACCATGAAACTGAGGATGTTCCAGTTTTTTATTTTGAAAATCTGGTCACTCTGTTTCAAACTCTTCTGATCTACATTTTATATAAACTATGTTGAATATATTTTTTAATGATTTTAACCCTTTAAATACTATTTCATCATAAAAAGACCACATTTTCTGTTGGTAAAAACACAGATTTTTCCAGTATGATAAATGCAGAGTGGCTCAATAGTTTTCGTGTAGTTTCATTATAATGTATTTCAATGGGAAAATGGGCTTTGTTAAAACTGTGATCTGGAGCATAAATATGACACTTTAGAATCTGCAGCTCAGTTAGAAACATTCAAGTAAAAATACATGTTTATGTTTCCAAAGAAGTAAAATCCAAAACTGCAGTTTGAACAGGTTCCGTGGAGCATTTTACACTCAACGATACAAACGTGAGTATTTATATTAAGTCAGTTTTTATTTCTATAGTATTTTTCACAAACTCATGTCACAAAGATGTTTTACAGAGCGTTAGTCTTTCTCTCACACTCTGGGGTTAAACTCCTACTGTAGCCACAGCTGCCCTGGAACAGACCAATGAAAGCAAGTCTGTCAATCTGCCCCTCCCACTCCACTTTCACACTAGACAATGTGGGTGAAGTGTCTTGCCTAAGGACACAACAACAGTTTTTATCTCTGGCTCCTCCTGTGGCTCCTGATGTTTCAGAGTCTCCATCAGGTCCAGACTCTGAGCGTCTGAGATCTGACCCCAGATCAGACTCAACACAAAAAACTCAAAAAAATATTACACAAAAAAATAACAAAGCTAAAGTGAGCACATTTTTAAAATAAAAACTGGGACAAACTGCTGTGTGGAGGTTGGTGATAATAAAATAATGACTCGAGTGCAGAGTTAAAGAAAACTGTTCTGCACTCAGATTTTCTGTATTTTACCCAAACAAATGTCAGTCTGTGTCTCTCTTTACTGTTGTCAGGATCAGACTGGTCAAAAATAGAGACACTGGGACATTTCTTGGGACAAATCAGTGGTTTTGTTTAGATCCACTGGGACAGGAGACACAGAGATTGTCTCGGGTCAACAGGGACGTCTGGTTTCCCTAAACAATCCACAAAACCTACTGTTGCCACCAATAACTGACTCCCCACCCGGGTACAGGAGGACGGGAGGGCATCTGACTCACAGGGACACAGGACAGAAGGGCATTTAAAATAACACTAAACTATTCTTACATTTGGACAAAAATTTTTTTGAGCCTAAAATATTCTACTTTCCAGCAGTAAAAGCTAAACGCCAAGACAGCAGCTTTGATACAGTTAATTACAACAATTAAAATGTCTGATAAAATATTAAAAACAATGACATAACATGTTTTTCTTTATTTAAACAGTAAATTCACCTCTGGGATGGTCACGCTCAAAGATTCCTGCGAGTTTTCACGGTCATCTTTAAATGTGAAAACTTTAAACGCTAAACTCGAGGATTCCGCTTCACTTTCGGCCATAACGTCTCTGAAAAAGGATCATTTATGTCACATTTTCAGATTGTGTCGCGCATTTTTCCCCCAGTAGAACCCACGCTGAAATCCACTTCCGCCTTCAGCCCATAACAAAAGAAAGAGGCGGTCCGCAGCCAATCAGAGCGTGGCGGGAAGAGTCCTATCCAATCAGCGCGCGGACCGCTCGGGACGCTAACCAATCAGCGGCGTGGTATTTGAGGGGGGCGGGAGCCTGCGCTGTCAAACTCTTTACAGAAGCATTTTGTGTGAAGCTAACTGTGCTAAGTGTGAGCTAACGGCGCTAACGGCGCGACTCTCCGGGGCTTTTTATCCCAGTTTAACCGGAGCAGCGCCCGTAAAAGTGTCCACACACGGGGGGAGAGGTGCACACGAGCCGCACACGAGCCACACACAGCCGTATCACCCGTATCACCCGGGTTTGGAGGCGGGGGAGTTGGTAAAGGAGGCGGGGGAGTTGGGAAAAGCCGGTAAGCAGCGAGGCTAGCGCGGCTAAGTGTGGAGGCTGAGCGCGGTGTAGCTCCAGAGGCTAACGGAGCTAACGGAGCTAACAGAATCTTTTGGAATATTTTTATTAGTGAATAAAAAAGCTCGATACAAACCTACAATTTAATATAAAACATGTTCTCTTTGGGCGTCTTTGAGAAAAATATTCCTGCCAAAAAAAAAATCTGTGTGTTGAACTTAATCCTGTCAAAGTTTCATATTTATTGCTGTAAATTTTCTAAGTCACAAACCCAAATCTGTCGTGTTTCAGTCTTGACTCTTAAAATATAAATTCTCTCAATTATTGCACAAAGCCTTGAAGACAAAAGCGCTTTGTATGAAATATGAATGTATTTATTTGCACATGTAGATTTATATATTTACACTGTGATGAGTGTTATTTATGTGTGTTATTCAGTGCGTTAATTGAGCCGTGTGAGTTTATGAACTCTTAAGCCTCCAGCAATGTTCTTTGTTTATACCATTGTATATTACATTATATATTTGAAATTTAACAACAACAAAAAACCAAAAAAACAGTGCTAACAAACGGTGCTAACTCTGAGTCTTTAAACTGAACAGAAATGAACCACAAAAGTAAGAAGCGGATCAAAGAGGCGAAGCGCAGCGCCAGGCCCGAGCTGAAGGACTCCGCGGACTGGATCAGACACGGATACCACGACACCTTCGACCTGTCGCACCGGAGCGTGAAGGTACTGTCCCCGGGAGAGAGGCGACGGGCGCCGGGGGAGACACGGGGGGGAGAGGCGGCTCCGGGAGCTAACGGAGCTAATGTGGCTAATGTGGCTAACGCGGCTAACGTGCCGGAAGAGTGCGAATCTGCACGTAGGCGATGGACACTCAAAACACCAGGATATTTTTATTAAAACAGCGTGAATTCTAAAACAGGACTAAAACCAGAACTAAACAAAGACTAAAATAGGACTAAAACCAGGACTAAAACCAGAACTAATACAGGACTAATACAGGACTAAAACCAAGACTAAAATAGGACTAAATCAGGACTAAAACAGGACTAAAACCAGAACTAAAACCAAGACTAAAACAGGACTAAACCAAGACTAAAACAGAACTAAAACCAGAACTAAACCAAAACTAAAATAGGACTAAATCAGGACTAAAACAGAACTAAACCAAGACTAAAACAGGACTATTTTGTTTTAGACCGAAATACGTCACCGAAACGTCACAGAAACAACGTCACCGAAACACGTCACCAAACACGTCACCAAACAACGTCACCGAAACACGTCAAACAACGTCACCAAAACACGTCACCAAACAACGTCACCGAAACACGTCACCGAACCATGTCACCAAACAACGTCACCGAAACACGTCACCAAACCATGTCACCAAACAACGTCACCGAAACACGTCACCGAACCATGTCACCAAAACGTCACCGAAACACGTCACCGAACCATGTCACCAAACAACGTCACCGAAACACGTCACCAAACAACGTCACGAAACACGTCACCGAACAACGTCACCGAAACACGTCACCGAACAACGTCACCGAAACACGTCACTGAAACACGTCACCAATAATAAAAAAAAAATAAATAATAAAAATAATAATAATAATGAATAATAATTATTACAGCCAATTGCAAGAAAAACAAAGTAATGGGTCAAACAAAGTCCGGTCTCACAGTATTTATATTTTCAATCCACGGTTTCCATTTGCTTTCAAATTTGTCTTGTTGCAGTCTTATGCTAAGTTATTCTCTGCAGCATCTTAAAAATATCATAAACAATCTCAAACTGTTCGTCCAGTGTTGGTGTTTGTGGATTAAACCGTTTCCTGGTTATAATTTCCCAGCAGCTGCACTCAAAATCTGGAACAGGTATTTGACTTTATACGGCACATTTTCACCATCAGGAAACTCAGGTTCATCGTTTCAAGTCGAAACGGTCGATACAGAACACAGTTTCTAATGATTTATGAATTTCTCTCCAAAATGGAAGAATATGAGGACACGTCTAAAATATATACGGCAGTGATTTGCCTCCAGTTCACCGCGTCGCCTCCAACAGTTTGATGATTTGGTGTAGTGTCTTTCCTGGACTGCTGTTTTAAAAAACCTGACCAAATTCTTCCAACAAAACTCTCTCCATATTATTGAGTCAGAAGTTTTCAGTTTTTGACACTGAATGTGGTGTTTTTAATTTAGCCATTTTTACCAGAAATGTGAAGAATATTCAGTTAATCGATACTCGTGATATTTTAGGCCACAATATAATCCTAAAAGCTAAAAATAATAATCGTAATAAATCTATTTTAGAAGCAAAGTTGAACCTTTTTCAGTTCTCCAAAACTATTAAGTCCATTCAGTGCATCTAAATGTTTATCTGGTCTTAATGTCATAATATTTTAGATTTTTTTGGCATTGCTGTCATAATTTAAAGAACTCTGTGCTTATTTGTTGTTTGCGCTGAGTCAGAGCAAAGGATCATGGTCTATGTAGTTTCCTCTGTTTGTTTAGCTGCTGCCTAAAACACTGCGTTAAGGTTCAGGAGTTTGTGATTCTGTTTGTTCCACGATATTATTGAGACTTTTAACGTTTTGATTTCACCGTATTTGATTTGAGTGAGTTCGACGGTCCTGTTTAAACGTTTACATTCGTCCTCGTCACTGTTTGTCTTCGTTTGTTTCCAGGACAACGTGGAGCGAGTGGACGCGTCTCGCATCAGCCCGGAGGAGTTCATCCAGAGGTTCGAGCGTCCGTACAAGCCCGTGGTGCTGCTGAACTGTCAGGAGGCGTGGCCCGCCAAGGAGAAGTGGACTCTGGAGCGCCTCAAACGGAAATACCGCAACCAGAAGTTCAAATGCGGCGAGGACAACGACGGGTACTCGGTGAAGATGAAGATGAAGTACTACGTGGAGTATCTGGAGAGCACGCGCGACGACAGCCCCCTCTACATCTTCGACAGCAGCTACGGCGAGCACGCCAAGAGACGCAAACTGCTCGAGGACTACGCCGTCCCCGTGTTCTTCACCGACGACCTGTTTCAGTTCGCAGGAGAGAAACGAAGACCCCCGTACAGGTTCATGTCCCTCTGTGTCAGATGCCCTCCCATCTTTAGTCCAAGTTCATTCCTGCTTTAGTCACGATTCAGGCCTGGTTTAGGTTCTGGTTCAGTCCCAGTCCAGTCCTGGTTTAGTCCGGGTTTAGCCCCGGTTTAGGTCCTGATTCAGGTCCTAATTTAGTCCTAGTTCAGGCCCTATCTAGTCCTGGTTCGGTCCCGGTCCAGGCCTGGTTTAGGTCCTGATTTAGGTCCTGGTTTAGTGCTGGTTTAGTGCTGGTTTAGTCCTTGTTCAGTCCCGGTCCAGGCCTGGTTTAGGTCCTGGTTTAGTGCTGGTTTAGTGCTGGTTTAGTCCTTGTTCAGTCCTTGTTCAGGTCCCAGTTCAGGTCCCGGTTCAGGTCCCGGTTCAGGTCCCGGTTCAGGTCCCGGTTTAGGTCCTGGTTTAGTCCCGGTTTAGGTCCTGATTTAGGTCCCGATTTAGGTCCCGGTTTAGGTCCCGGTTTAGGTCCCGGTTTTGGTCCCGGTTTTGGTCCCGGTTTTGGTCCCGGTTTTGGTCCCGGTCCAGTCCTGGTCCAGTCCTGGTCTCAGTCTCAGTCCTGGTCTAGTCCTGGTTCCCTGTCTGAGTCCCGGTCTGTGTCTCAGTCCCGGTCTGTGTCTCAGTCCCGGTCTGTGTCTCAGTCCCGGTCTGTGTCTGAGTCCCGGTCTGTGTCTGAGTCCCGGTCTGTGTCTCAGTCCCGGTCTGTGTCTCAGTCCCGGTCTGCGTCTCAGTCCCGGTCTGCGTCTCAGTCCCGGTCTGCGTCTCAGTCCCGGTCTGCGTCTCAGTCCCGGTCTGCGTCTCAGTCCCGGTCTGCGTCTCAGTCCCGGTCTGCGTCTGAGTCCCGGTCTGCGTCTCAGTCCGGTCTGCGTCTCAGTTCGGTCTGCGTCTCAGTCCCGGTCTGCGTCTGAGTCCCGGTCTGCGTCTGTCTCAGTCCCGGTCTGTCTCAGTCCCGGTCTGTGTCTGAGTCCCGGTCTGTGTCTCAGTCCGGTCTGTGTCGTCCGTCTGTCTCCGGTCTGTGTCTCAGTCCCGGTCTGTGTCTGAGTCCCGGTCTGTGTCTCAGTCCCGGTCTGTGTCTCAGTCCCGGTCTGTGTCTGAGTCCCGGTCTGCGTCTCAGTCCCGGTCTGTGTCTGAGTCCCGGTCTGTGTCTCAGTCCCGGTCTGTGTCTGAGTCCCGGTCTGTGTCTCAGTCCCGGTCTGTGTCTCAGTCCCGGTCTGCGTCTGAGTCCCGGTCTGCGTCTCAGTCCCGGTCTGTGTCTGAGTCCCGGTCTGTGTCTCAGTCCCGGTCTGTGTCTCAATCTCGGTCTGCGTCTCAGTCCCGGTCTGCGTCTCAGTCCCGGTCTGCGTCTCAGTCCCGGTCTGCGTCTCAGTCCCGGTCTGCGTCTCAGTCCCGGTCTGCGTCTGAGTCCCGGTCTGCGTCTCAGTCCTGGTCTTTGTCTTCAGGTGGTTCGTGATGGGTCCTGCCCGCTCTGGGACGGGCATACACATCGACCCTCTGGGCACGTCTGCGTGGAACGCTCTGGTGCAGGGACACAAGCGCTGGTGTCTGTTTCCCACGCACACGCCGCGAGAACTCATCAAAGTGACGCGCGACGACGGCGGAAACCAGCAGGACGAGGCCATCACCTGGTTCAACGTCATCTACCCCCGAACGCAGGAGCCCACGTGGCCCCCGGAGTTCAGACCGCTGGAGATCCTGCAGAAGCCCGGAGAGACCGTGTTCGTGCCCGGTGAGAGTCCGCACGCCGAATCTACACGCAAAAGAAAAGCCCGCACGCAAAACAAACATCCAGATGCGAAAATCCACAGGCCAAAGTCCCCACATGAAAAACTCCACACGAAAAACCAGTAACTAAATGTAACTGCAGGCGAAAAAACAAAAGTCCAACCCATTTTCTTGACTTTGTTCAGTTTTGCCAAAACTTAAAGAAGAGTCACAGGCGTCCAAAAAAGGGGCACAGTGTGTTTAAGTGCAGAACAGATAGTTTGGATTATGTTAACCCTAAATCAGTGCTTCTCAAATAGTGGGGCCCCCCCTGGGGGGGCGCGAGGCTCCGTCAAGGGGGGCGCGTTTGACCTCGGGGAGCATGCTTTTTTATTTTTTTATTTAGATTTTTTTTAACTGTCTTAAGGGCCGTTCACACCAAAGCGTCAAAAAACGCCTTGACGTCTCTATTTGGAGCCTTTGCATTTGAGTTTAGACGCCCCCGACGCGCGTCTTTGACGCCGTGGACGAACGGGACAAAAATACTTGACGCGCGTCCGTTGCCCTGGAAACAAGAGCCCGGTCCCGGTCTTTTCCCGAAACAATGTCAGACCAGACTGAGAGAGTGTTTTTATGACATAAAACATCAACGGAGGAGATCGGGTCGACGACTGGGGCGTATATATATTTATACTCCACTAATGACACTGGATCAGTCCCGGTCTAGTCCTGGTCTAATACCGGTCTAGTCCTGGTCTAATCACGGTCTAGTCCCGGTCTAGTCCTTGTTTAGTCTCGGTCTAGTCTCGGTCTAGTCCTGGTTTGGTCCTGGTCCGGTCCTGGTGTAGTCCTCGCGATCGGCTCGGTGATTGTGGTGTATATATTTATTCTCCGCTCATGTTTGTGGTTCTGGTTCTGGGGTTTTTCTTCCTGATAATAACGTCGCTGCGTCTCTGGATACTCGTCCCTGATTGGTTGACGCGGCGCGTCTGACGCGAAAAGTTCAGCATTTTCAACTTCTTGACGCTGACGCCTTGGACGCGCGTCTTGGCCGCTGACGCCAAAACGCTGAAGACGCGCTGCGCTGACGCCTGATTCGCGCCGCGCTGACGCCGAAAACGCGCCGCAAAAACGCAGGACGCTCTAGTCGCGCGTCCACATAGACTTTACATTGAAAGTGGACACTTTGACGCTTTGGTCTGAACGGGCCTTTAGAATAAAGTGCAATTGCACTTCCACTACATTAGGGGGCAGAGCGCTCTCATTGGCAGAGTGTGCGCAGGGAGCATTCGCTCGGTGGTGTAGGAGTTTTGTTTGCACTGAGCATGCGCGCTTTGCACACAGCACAGAGTTTGAGTATGAAGTGTAGACACGAAGTGTAGCAGACCCTCAAGTGACACCATGAAAAAATATTTAACAGGGATGAGAAGACAGACGGAGAGAGACGGAGATAAAGAGACAAACGAAAATCTCCCGAAAGCTAAGACGAGGAAATATGACGAAGCGTATGTAGCGCTTGGCTTCACTGTGACTACGGTGGGAGACGAGGAAAGACCGGTGTGCTTACTGTGTCTAAAAATGTTGGCAGCCGACAGCATGAAGCCCAATAAATTAAGGCGTCACTTAAATACATTACACCCCGATCACTCTGATAAGCCGCTTGAGATTTTTCAGCGAAAACGTGCTGAATATTGCCGACAATCATCCCGCTTTGTGACTGCTACTTCAGTAAACCAGCGAGCGTTGTTGGCGTCATATAAGGTGGCAGTGTTATGCAGAGGTGCACTTAGAACTATTTTATAGACAAATGATACTATTTATAGTCACGCGGGGGGGCGCGAGATGTTTTATTCGTCCTAGGGGGGGCATGACAGAAAATAATTGAGAAGCACTGCCCTAAATGAACATGGATCAGCTCAAATGGAGATAGATTTATAAAAACATTGATATAAATGTGACAAAATTGTAAATAAATACTGTAAAATACAAATGAATATAGAAAATGACAAAGATGGTCTTGATTTGGTCTCGATGGGTCGTGGTCTCGGTCTCGTCTCGGTCTCGTCTCGGTCTCGTCTCGGTCTCGACCTTTAAAAGTCTCGGTCTTGTCCTGGTCTCGGGACCCTGTGGTCTCAGACTGGTCTCGGTCTAGTGCAGGTCCTGGTGAATCATGGTTCTTTTGAGCCGCTCTTACGTGATGGTGTGTTTGTCAGGAGGTTGGTGGCACGTGGTGTTGAACCTGGACACGACCATCGCTGTGACGCAGAATTTCGCCAGCTCCACAAACTTCCCCATCGTCTGGCACAAAACCGTCCGAGGGCGACCAAAGCTCTCCCGAAAGTGGTACAGGTGAGACCATAATACTGCTCTTAGTCCCGGTTCAGTCCCGGTTCAGTCCGGTTCAGTCCGGTTCAGTCCCCGGTTCAGTCCCGGCTCAGTCCCGGTCAGTCCCGTTCAGTCCCGGTTCAGTCCCGGCTCAGCCCCGGCTCAGTCCCGGTTCAGTCCCGGTTCAGTCCCGGCTCAGTCCCGGTTAAGTCCCGGTTCTGGTCTCTGTAGGATCTTGAAACAGGAGCGTCCGGACTTGGCGGCTCTCGCAGACAGAGTGGATCTTCAGGAGTCGACGGGAATCGCCTCAGACAGCTCCAGCGACTCTTCATCCTCCTCCTCCTCCTCCGACTCCGACTCCGACGTGAGTGTGACACAAACACACACACACACACAAACACACACACAAACACACACAAACACACACACATCTGACCTCGGGCTCAGGTTCGTCGTCAGATTTAAATCACATTTTGCGTCAACGTGAATCTCAAACTAAAATCTGATTCTTGTTTGAGTTTTTCAGATTTCATTTTTTTGTTTTTTGTGAGTCCATGTGCACAGTGGATAAAGCAGCACATATGTTTCTGTGTCCAGTGGGAAAAAGTTTTTCCAGGTGAGAGTCGCTCAATGTGGATGACGAGGCCCCGCCCCCCTCCCCCCGTACGCTGTCCTGGTTTTGACAAACACAAATCTGGTCACACTGACCTGTATTCACCTGAGTCATGTCTTTTAATCCAACACAAGTTGAACCACATCAGCGACACAAGAGCTGGAGTTTTATCTTCACTTAGTTTATGTAAATTAGTGATGTGGTTTTAAGTTTTGTTTCTGTGAGATTTGAACAAAACTGAATTAAACACATTATAATGTCAAACAGCTGATGTGGATCTAGAGTCGTTATGTTTATATGTCGTAAAGTTGAATTTATTGATGCAGATTAGTGCAGATAGTAATAATAATGATGATCATTTTAATAGAAAAACGTTCATGATTAATCGATAATCGATCGTTAATTCTTCCAATGATCGATTAAGAAGATTTCATCAAATGCCCGTCCCTAGTTTGGACCAATCAAAATGGACGGAGCGACTGAGTTTGACCAAAACAAAGTTCATATTCGATACTCGTTTTAATGTAGTAAGTCTGGTCAAAGAGACTCAACTGTCTTCACAGAACAAAGATAAGTGTGTGTTTTGTGCGGAGACGAGGCTCTGGAGGGTTAAACCTGAGCTGAAGCTGCAGCAGTGTTTTTATTTTATTTTATTTTATTTTTGAAATGCCTCAGTCTCCACACGTTTGGCTCCGGCTCATCATGTGTGTGTCTGTGGAGAAGCGGCTCTGGTCACGGCTCCGATTCAGCCTCGATTCACCGTCACACACACGAGGAGCTTCAGGTCCAAGTCCAAGAGTCTGTGCCAGGACATGAACCTTTACACACACAGATACACACACAAAGATACACACACACACAGATACACACATACACAGATACACACAGATACACACACACACACACAGATACACACACAGATACACACACATACACACACACACACACACACAGATACACACACACACACACACACACACGAGGAGCTTCAGGTCCAAGTCCAAGAGTCTGTGCCAGGACATGAACCTTTACACACACAGATACACACACAGATATACACAGATACACACACACACAGATACACACACACACAGATACACACACACAGATACACACACACACACAGATACACACACACATACAAACACACAGATACAGATACACAGACAACACACAGACACACACAACACACACACATACACACACAGATACACACACACAGATACACACACATACACACACACACACACACACAGATACACACACACACAGATACACATACACACAGATACACACACACACACACACACAGATACACACACACACACACATCACACACACACACACACAGATACACACACAGATACACACATACACACAGATACACACACAGACACACACACAGATACACACACACAGATACACACACACAGACATACACACATACACACACAGACACACACACACACACAGATACACACACACAGATACACACAAACACACAGATACACACACACACACACAGATACACACACACAGATACACACACACACAGATACACACATACACACAGATACACACACACACACACACACATACACACACACACACAGATACACACACACAGATACACACAGATACACACACACAGATACACACACACACACATACACACATACACACAGATACACACATACACACAGATACACACACACAGATACACACAGATACACACACACAGATACACACACACACACACAGATACACACAGATACACACACACACACAGATACACACATACACACACACACAGATACACACACACACAGATACACACACACAGATACACACACACACAGATACACACAGATACACACACAGATACAGACACACACACACATACACACACATACAGACACAGATACACAGATACAGATACACACACGAGGAGCTTCAAGTCCAAGAGTCTGTGCCAGGACATGAACCTTTACACACAGATACACACATACACATACACACATACACACACACATACACACACACAGATACACACAGATACACACAGATACACAGATACACAGATACACACAGATACACACACAGATACACACAGATACACACACACACAGATACACACACAGATACACACACACACACACAGATACACACACACACACACAGATACACACACACACAGATACACACACAGACACACACACACACACACACACACGAGCCTAATCACTGTCCCTAAAGCCCAGTATCTCACACTCGTCACTGAAGATGTTCCTGGTTTGGTGAAGTGTTGGGTTTGGCTTTTGGGGGTTTGGTGTTGGGGTTTTTTGCAGCGTTGTGCGTGCGTTTCCATGGTAACGGTCATAGCGTGCCGTTGTCGGTCACAGGGATCAGGGGGAAATCTCGGAGCGTCTCTAAAATCACGAGCTGTCACTGATTTCATGAGTCATGAGACGAGAGCAGATCAAGTATTTATACATGACCAGTTCATCTTAAAAGTACATGTCACACAAAAATAACTCCAGGACACACGTTTATCTGAGTCTGAGTCTGAGTCTGACGGAGCAGAGCCGCGGCCATGTGTCTGTCTATCTGCCCCGGGGCAGCTCTGGCTCCTCCATGTGTCTCACTAGAGGTTTTGACACAGAATAAACTTTAGTTCATTTGGGAAGTTTATATTTCACTTTATGTGTTTAAATCATCATTATAGTGGAGTTTGAGCTGACGTCATTGTTATTAAAAACCCGCGTTGCTGCTGGGAAATATTTAGTTCGGAGGCAGAAACACGGTAGCGTCAAACACAGTGTGTAACCTCGTGTATTTCCCCCTGATGGTAAATTCCTGCTGCATTATCGAACGCACAAATAGAAACACAGAAGAAGGAAAATGTCTTTTTCGTATTCTGAGTGAAAAGAACCACTAACAGTGAATTAAACGACTTTCAAACATCCGCAGAGCAAACGTAGAAGATCCTAACAAACCGTGGACTCAACAAGTTCAACAACACATCCAGACTCTTGGAGGTTTTCATCTTTTCTGCTGTGAATGGCCCAGGAGTTTCACCAAGTCATTGTGGATAATAATATTATTATTATAAATATTTGTCCAGGGAGTTGGAGATTCTGACCAGAAGTTTGGTTTGGTCCAGACTCTGTCGGGGTTGAAAAGGGAGATTTGTCGTCCGTCGATGTTTATGACCAATTTGTGGTCAAATGTTCTTGGGTCGTCTGCCGTTAGAGTGGATCAATAACCGGGATCAATACTCTTTACGTGTTTTCTCGCTCCGTCCGTCATGTTGAATCAGTGTTTCTTGCCGCCGACCAAAATAATTCCCATCATGCAACGCACGCTTTTGTCAACAATGAAACTCGACTATAACAGAGGAGTGTTTACATCCACACAGTGAAGTCAAAGTGAAGGTTTGGGTTTGGTTCTGTTACAGACACAGAATGAGGAGGACGCTCTGAGTGCAGAAGGTCAGAGGAAGAACTCTGGACCAATGCAAATGTTTAAAATAAACATCTTCATGTAGGTCCAGTGGTTTTCCTCATCTCGTGGTTCTGTCTTTTATTCTGTGATTGTTGTTCCCCTGGAAACGGGGAAAGCTGCACTTCTGAAAACCAGGACAAAGAGTCAGGAGATTGATTGTGTCGTTTCTCTCATGTAGAAGTTTAACACAATGAAGAGAAACGGCACGAAATCCCCCGAGTGATGGATGAAGGTCTCACCAGTAGTGACGGGCATTGGATGAAATGTTCTTAATCGATCGTCGGAAGAATTAACGATCGATTATCGATTAATCATGAACGTTTTTCTATTAAAATGATCATCATTATTATTACTATCTGCACTAATCTGCATCAATAAATTCAACTTTACGACATATAAACATAACGACTCTAGATCCACATCAGCTGTTTGACATTATAATGTGTTTAATTCAGTTTTGTTCAAATCTCACAGAAACAAAACTTAAAACCACATCACTAATTTACATAAACTAAGTGAAGATAAAACTCCAGCTCTTGTGTCGCTGATGTGGTTCAACTTGTGTTGGATTAAAAGACATGACTCAGGTGAATACAGGTCAGTGTGACCAGATTTGTGTTTGTCAAAACCAGGACAGCGTACGGGGGGAGGGGGGCGGGGCCTCGTCATCCACATTGAGCGACTCTCACCTGGAAAAACTTTTTCCCACTGGACACAGAAACATATGTGCTGCTTTATCCACTGTGCACATGGACTCACACTTGTCCCAACGCAACGGAAAGTGTGGAATTTCTTCTACAAATCCTGGTTAAATCCACATTTGTGCTTCGGTTCGTTACAGACTGACCCACTGTTTGTGTGTCGCTCCTTCTGATGCAGAGACACATGTACACACCTGTTTGGTCACGACACACACACATACATTCAGTTTGTCCAGTAAAATGAACGGAATCCATGAAATTCTTAATGATCAATTATATTAAATTCTTAATGATCAATTATCGATTAATCGACTAATCATGCCCATCCCTACTCACTGAAACAAATGATCCCAGACTCAGTCCTTTATTGATGATACGATCACACTTTCAACAACATGACAAATAAAATCCAGTTAACATTTTAGCAAACTCTTAACTCTATATTATTTATTTCAATCCTTTTGACTGTTTTTAATCTTTTCGTCTGAAATCACATTATGAAGAACATCACTGGAAACAGGCCCAGAGCCCAGGATTCCAGGCATTTAGTACCAGTCCAACCTCTCACATGATCACCTCTCTTCTGTCTCCTCCCTCTCTTATTTCTCTTCTTTCTCTTTCTCTTCTTTTCGTGTCTCTTCAGGGCGGTTCCGGTTCGGAGAGCGAGTCCATGTCCCACAGACGGAAAAAGCGCCGCACCTGCAGCTCCACGGCCAACGGAGACACCTGCCTCCAGGACGACTGCGTGAGCAAAGAACGGAGCTCCTCACGGTGACTCCGCCCCCAACAAACACGCCTGACTCCGCCCCACAAACACACCTGACCACGCCCCCACAAACACACCTGACTCCGCCCCACAAACACACCTGACTCCGCCCCCCTTGCCTGAACGAAGCTCCTCCCACAAACACACCCGGCTCCAGGACGACGGTGAAAGGTGGAGGGTCTGGAGGGCCGGTGGTTCAGGTTCGGGTTTGGTTAAATGTTTGGGGCAACAACACGTCTTCATCTGGACTCACTCAGCAAAATATCAAGTAAAACATAAAACAGTCATAGCAACAGAAGCTTAACGTGTTACCGTGGCAACCATGATCACTTCTGTCCCTCTAGACCCGACGGTGACCACGCCCACACCTGAACCAAGCTCCTCCCACAAACACACGACTCCGCCTCCTCCTCAACGAAGCTCCTCCCACACACACACACACACACCCGAGGCGACCCCCACGACCCCCACAACCCCGGGCTCTCGTTTACAAAGCTTCAGTTCAAAAATGTTCCGTACGTGACTTTAAGTTTGTGATCAAAAGAATCCAGCGTGAACCTGAGCTCCAGCACCTCAGGACGACCGGGTTTTATCTGTACGGACACTTGTGGGAAGAAGTCCACGCCAAGCTTCATAAACGAGACCCCTGCTCCTGTCGGCTCCTGTCGGCCTCCTGTCGCCTCCTGTCGCTGCTTCAGTAGGACTAGAGGAACGATGGAGTGGAGCGGTTCGCATCGCGGGAGGGAAGAGGAGGAGTGAGCGAATTCACCAGAAACTCTGAACAGTTCATGAAAAACCTTGAGAAGAGCAGGAGGTGAAAAAGAAGAAAACGGTTAAACCTTAAATGTTTTCAAACCGCCTTAAAACCTAAATCACTACATTCATCTTCACCTCCACGTGTTTGCTCTTTTATCAGTTTTTTATCAGTTTTAACTTCAGACACTGGA
Source organism: Boleophthalmus pectinirostris (assembly GCF_026225935.1). Classification (NCBI taxonomy): domain Eukaryota; kingdom Metazoa; phylum Chordata; class Actinopteri; order Gobiiformes; family Gobiidae; genus Boleophthalmus; species Boleophthalmus pectinirostris. Next base: position 38,479,862 of record NW_026571115.1, read on the forward strand.
AGAAATTTCAAACAAGAAGAAGAAGAAGAAGATTTCATTTATGCTTTTTTGCTTCTGTCTCCTGCCGTTTTAAAACCACATCAGAACTTTTTAAAGCTGCATTGTGTCTTTTTCCTGTCTGAAATGTTCCACAGCATGGCATTAAACCTTTCTGTCTCCATAGAAACCAAACCAGACGCGGTTCCGGGTCAGGTCCGCGGAGAGGCGACGCCGTTCGCAGTCACAATGTCTTGTTTTTGAGCGATGAAAACACCTGAGATTGAATACATTTTAAAAAAAAGTAGAGCTGTTTAAAGTCACACTGCGGAACATTCTGAGCAGAGTGATGACGTATCCATGGAAACGAGCAGGTGACGGACCCTCCAGCGAAAAAGCGACGTGCGTCTTTTCCTCTGTGCTCAAACCGAATGTAAACTCGTAAACGTGCCTAATGTCGTTCTGTGCCAAAGCCTCACTCCAGCGGCTCCTTATAAGGCCCTTCCTCCCTTCCTTCCTCCCTTCCTTCCATCCTTCCTCCCTTCCTCCCTTCCTTTCTTCCTTCCTCCCTTCCTTTCTTCCTTCCATCCTTCCTCTCTTCCTTCCTCCCTTCCTTCCATCCTTCCTCCCTTCCTTCCTTCCTTCCTCCCTCCCTTCCTTCCATCCTTCCTCCCTTCCTTTCTTCCTTCCTTCCTTCCTTCCTTGCTCCCTTCCTTTCTTCCTTCCTTCCTTCCTTGCTCCCTTCCTTCCTTTCTCCCTTCCTTCCTCCCGTCCTCCCTTCCTTCCTCCCCTCCTTCCTCCCTCCCTCCCTTCCTTCCTTCATTCCTTCCTTCCTCCCTTCCTCCCTCGCTTCTTTCCTTTGATTTGATTGGTTCAGATCTGAAACTGGTGATGATGTAACAGCTCTGGTTTTACTTGTTGTTTTTTTTCTTGTTGGAGTCGGTTCAGTGAAGCGTCCGGTGTCGCTCTGTCTTTCCCCGTTTCTTTTCTTTTTGTGTTTTTAATGTTTTTCCCCAAAATCTGAGCTAAAATAAAAGCACTGGACCTGGACCGGGACTGAACCGGGACTTGACCGGGACTCAACTGGGACTAAACTTCAACTGGATTTGTCCTGTTTCTGAATCTTTCAATAGATCTAGGCTTAGTTTAGGCCCAACATTAGTCCTGTTTGATCTCTTTGAGTCTGTTCTGGTTTAATCCTGGTTTAGTCCTGGTTTAGTCCTGGTTGAGACCTGGTTTAGACCTGGTTTAGACCTGGTTCAGTCCTGGTTCAGTCCTGGTTCAGTCCTGGTTTAGACCTGGTTCGGTCCCGGTTCGGTCCCGGTTCGGTCCAGGTTTGGTCCCGGTTCGGTCCAGGTTCGGTCCGGGTTTGGTCCAGGTTCGGTCCCGGTTCGGTCCAGGTTCGGTCCCGGTTCGGTCCCGGTTCGGTCCGGGTTCGGTCCGGGTTCGGTCCAGGTTCGGTCCGGGTGTGGAGCTGCTGTAAAACGGCGTGTTGTTCCGTTGTTCCGTGTTCACACCTGCGTCTCCCAAGTGCCTAAACACGTGTTGCTGTTAATAAAGTTTTTTCTACTGAGACACTGCGGCTCGACTTCGTTTGTGTTTGTGATGAAAACCTCAAAGCTCGTGGTGACGGGGCGGCGTGATGAACCAACGGAGAAATACTGGATCATAAGGATGTAACAATAACCCAAATATCATGATCTCGTATCGTCAAAGATCTCACAATAACATCATGGAGCATCACAATACATCGAATCACAAGTGTCTTTGTTTAAATGAAGAGTTAAAAACACAGAGGAACTACATTTCCCATGATCCTTTGCTCCATTTCAGTGCAGACGACAGGAAGAAATAACAGTTCTAACACTTTTAACTCTTACTTCTTTGGATTAAGTTTTGTCGAGGCATTTTAAGAGGAAAAAGTAGAATATTCACAGTTTTGTTCGTCTCCACAAAATATCACAATAAATATCGTAGCGTGAGATTTATATTGTGAAAATATCCGTACAAACCTCTCTGTACGGAAGCCGAGAGGGGTCACAACAAACGCAAACGCCGCAACAAACGCCGCAACAAAAACAAATGCGACAACACAACAAAAAGCCACAACGGAAATGACCTCGGAACTCTGTATTTGTTGCGGCGCTTGCATTAAAATAAATGCCATAACACAAATGCAAATACCGCAACACATTAAAAAGCTGCAACATATTAAAAAGCCACAACACATTAAAAAGCCATAACACATTAAAAAGCCGCAACACATTAAAAAGCCATAACACATTAAAAAGGCGCAACACAAACACAAAAGCCATAACACATTAAAATGCCACAACACATTAAAAAGCCACAACGGAAGTGACTGCGGGACTCTATTTTCCGACGGACCGATCAAGCGGCAAGTGAAGAAGAAGAACTACAACGTGAAACGAATAATGATAAAACAATAAATTACTTTTACTTACGTTTCCAACTTCTCCGTTCCTTTACTTTTCATGTTGTAGTTCTTCTTCTTCACTTGCCGCTTGATCGGTCCGTCGGAAAATAGAGTCCCGCGGTCACTTCTGTTGTGGATTTTTAATGTGTTGTGGCTTTTTAATGTGTTGCGACGTTTGCGTTTGTGTTGTGGCTTTTGTATTTGTTGCGGCGTTTGCGTTTGTTGTGACCCTCTCTCCTTCCGTCGTGATGACGTCGGACTCTCAGCTGATCCCACTGCACTTTACCACGAAATATCCAGGAGGTAAATGCACAAATTTTGAACCAAGTATTTTGGTGTTTGGTATTTTTGGTATAATTGTTAATAAACCCAAGAACTTCCTGTGCTGTAATAATTTTGCATTTTAACAATTTAAATTAAAGCTGAGCCCTTAATATACTTAATATTCCCCTATAGAATGTTGTGCACACACATGTGCACACACACACACACATGCACACACATGCACACACACACACACACACACACACACACACACACACACACACGCGCACACACACACACAGGACGAAACAGCTGCTCCTGACACATGTACACACACACACACGCGCACACACACACTGGGATTTCACTGTGAGGACACTTCCGTCAGGTGGCCCGGGGGGAGATAAACTGAGGAGGAGGGAGAGAGAGTGGAGAAAGGAGAAAGGGGGGGGTCCAGGAGCACAGAGGGGGGTGTCTGGGGGGGGGGGGGGTCCAGGAGCACAGAGGGGGCTGTCTGGGGGGGGGGTCCAGGAGCACAGAGGGGGTGTCTGGGGGCAGGTCCAGGGTAAAAGGAGAGAGGGGGGAGTCACAGAGAGGGAGGCTTGGGGTAAGGAGGGCGAGGCACAGAGTGGGGGGAGGTCCGTGGGTGAGGGGGGGGGGGGGGGCAAGTCAGGGGGGAGTGTCAGGAGGCACAGAGGGAGAGGTCCGGGTGTCAGGGGGCGGGTCCGGGTGTCTGGGGGCGGGTCCGGGTGTCAGGGGGCGGGTCCAGGTGTCAGGGGGGGGTCCGGGTGTCAGGGGGCGGGTCAGGGGGCAGGTCAGGGTGTCAGGGGGCGGGTCCGGGGGCACACGGGGGGGGGGTCCGGGGGCAGAGAGAGAGCGGTCTGGGGGCGGGTCCGGGTGTCTGGGGGCGGGTCCGGGTGTCAGGGGGCGGGTCCGGGGTGTCAGGGGGGGGTCCGGATGTCAGGGGGCGGGTCAGGGGGCAGGTCAGGGTGTCAGGGGCGGGTCCAGGTGTCAGGGGGGGGTCCGGATGTCAGGGGGCGGGTCAGGGGGCAGGTCAGGGTGTCTGGGGGCGGGTCCGGGTGTCAGGGGGCGGGTCCGGGTGTCTGGGGGCGGGTCCGGGTGTCAGGGGGCGGGTCTGGGTGTCAGGGGCGGGTCCGGGGGCACACGGGGGGGGGGGGGTCCGGGGGCAGAGCCGCCGCTGCTCGGCTCCAGGCTCCAGGCTCCAGCGGCTCAGACTGTGGCCGCGGTCTGTCCGTCGCACACGCCGCGCTGCTCGCTCCGTCCCCCGGCCTCCTCCCGCCTCCGTCCCGCCGTCATGGAGCTGGACCCCGCCGTGCTCATCCCCGCGCTGCTCTTCACCGCCGCCGCACTTTACTTCGCCACTTCTCTGCTCGGGAAAAAGTCCGACGACTCGTCCGGGGCCAAGAAGCCGAAGCCCAAAGTGGGTTACGGGGATGACGTGCCCCCCTCCCGGGCCCTCGGAGCCCCGCGCGCCCCGGAGCCGCAGCCCGAGCCCAAGATCGAGCCTCGTCCCCGGCCCGCGGAGCCCGTCCGAACCGAGCCCCCGCTGGAAGTGAAGGTACGAACCAGAACCGCCACAAACCGACACTTTTACCGGCCTCAACTAAACATGATGGTTTAATGAAAATCATCAAACATTTGGTCTTTTATTTTTTGTAATATAAGACTCTTAAAAAAAGTGTAATTTATCTAAAACTGTATCTAAAATTGTTTAAGGTTTTGAGTTTTGAGTTTAGTTTAGTCCAGGTTCAGGTTTAAGTTTAAATACAAATCAATAATGTTATTTTAATCAAATATCTATAAGTTTTAATCTTGTAATAAAGTGTTAATGGCCTGAACGGATGATGTCATCGTCTGAAACAGGGAGGAGTCCACAGAAACTGGGCTTTAATACTGGTTTAGTCCTGGTTTTCCTGGTTTAGTCCTGGTTTAGTCCTGGTTTATTCCTGGTTTAGTCCTGGTTTAGTCCTGGTGGTTTAGTCCTGGTTTAGTCCTGGTTTAGTCCTGGTTTAGTTTATCTGGTTTAGTCCTGGTTTAGTCCTGGTTTGTCCTGGTTTAGTCCTGGTTTGGTCCTGTTTAGTTTTAGTTTAGTCCTGGTTTAGTCCTGGTTTAGTCCTGGTTTAGTCCTGGTTTAGATCTGGTTTAGTCCTGGTTTAGTCCTGGTTTGGTCCTGGTTTGGTTTAGTCCTGGTTTAGTTCTGGTTTAGTCCTGGTTTAGTCCTGGTTTAGTTTATCTGGTTTAGTCCTGGTTTAGTCCTGGTTTGGTCCTGGTTTAGTCCTGGTTTACTGGTTTAGTCCTGGTTTAGTTTAGTCCTGGTTTAGTCCTGGTTTAGTTTATCTGGTTTAGTCCTGGTTTAGTCCTGGTTTGGTCCTGGTTTGGTCCTGGTTTAGTTCTGGTTTAGTCCTGGTTTAGTTTAGTCCTGGTGGTTTAGAGTCCTGGTTTAGTCCTGGTTTTAGTCCTGGTTTTTGGTCCTGGTTTAGTCCTGGTTTAGTTCTGGTTTAGTCCTGGTTTAGTCCTGGTTTAGTTCTGGTTTAGTCCTGGTGTAGTCCTGGTGTAGTCCTGGTTGAGTCCTGGTTTAGTTCTGGACTCTGACATGGTTCTGAATAGAGGCTGTGTTCTTTGGGTTTTGTTTGAGCCCAGTTTAGTCCAGATCTAGACCTAGTCTTGGTCTAGTCCTGAAGTAGTTCTGTCTGTAGTCCTGGTTTAGTCCTGGTTAATCCTGGTTTAGTCCAGGTTTAGTCCGGGTTTAGTCCCAGTTCTGTCCCCCCCCCAGGGGCTGTCCCTGTCTCTGCCCGTGGGGGGGGGACACGTGTGCGGGTCTATGGACGTACATGTGCTCCTGCTGCCACACGTGTCAGATCTGTGGAGCCGTGACAGGTGAACCCCCCCCCCCCACCGACCGACCAATCACAGCGCAGCACTCGCCACGTTTACAGGACGGTTTAAATCATGAATGAAATGGTCCGAATTCAATTGTTCAGAATTTAAATATTCTCCTCCCAAACTCGTTAAATCGTCCTGTGTCCTAACGAACCTCCTGCATCACACCAGGTTTGTGAAGTCGTAGTCACAGTTTTGTGTCGTGTTTTTGTATTTTTACGGAGATTTGTCGTGTGGGAGTGTGACTTTTACTCTCTGGAGTTTAACTCTGTGTGACCCTCAGTGTCATTTTTATTTGAATTTCATCTGATTTTTCATTTGATTTGATTCATTGTTTAAATTTTTTTAGTTTTATGCATTTTAACACTTTTTATTTATTCTTTTATTTATGATTTACTGTTTTAATTCACTATAGAAATAAAGTGGATCGGATTGGGTGTCATATGGTTGTGGGCGGAGTCTCGTACAGACTCGTACTGCAGCTCACTGTAAGGAGGGTTTGAAGAGGGCCCAGGAGAGATCACTAGATTACTCAGACATGCATGGATGATTCTAGAACCTCTTCAGACTCAGGTTTGTGATGAGGAACGACGTTAGAACTTTGTACGTTTGAGGAGGAAACGTCTCTGAGCTTTTCTCTCCACCAGATTTAACTGCTGGAGGTTGTGGGTTCGACTCCCCATGTGACCGTGGCAGAGGTGGTTGTGTCGTCTGGAGTTTTGGGTTCGACTCCCCGTGTGACTGTGGCAGAGGTGGTTGTGGTCTGGAGGTTGTGGGTTCGACTCCCCGTGTGACTGTGGCAGAGGTGGTTGTGTCGTCTGGAGGTTGTGGGTTCGACTCCCTGTGTTTGGATGTTTTTTCTGGAGGTTGTGGGTTGTGGGTTCGACTCCCCGTGTGACCGTGGCAGTGGTTTGTCTGGAGGTTGTGGGTTCGACTCCCCGTGTGACTGTGGCAGTAGTTTGTCTGGAGGTTGTGGGTTCGACTCTCTGTGCGATCGTGGCAGTGTTGGTCTCATCTGGAGGTTGTGGGTTTGACTCCCCATGTGACTGTGGCAGTGGTTTGTCTGGAGGTTGTGGGTTCGACTCCCCGTGTGACCGTGGCAGTGGTTTGTCTGGAGGTTGTGGGTTCGACTCCCCGTGTGACCGTGGCAGTGGTTTGTCTGGAGGTTGTGGGTCAGATTCCTGCTCTTGATCTTCTCTGGTCTTTAGCCTGTGGAATGTGCTCGGCGGCTGTAACATGCGCTGCTCTGTGGAGTATATTTAAACCTGTATTTTTACCTGAGTGTCAGTGTCACCTGTCACAGTCATGTGCCACAGAGAGACGGAGAGAGGAGGGAGAGAGAGGAGGAGAGGGAGGAGGGGAGAGAGGAGGAGAGGAGAGAGGAGGAGAGAGGAGGGGAGAGAGAGGAGGAGGGGGGAGAGAGGGAGGAGGAGAGAGGAGGAGGAGGAGAGAGGAGGAGGAGAGGAGGAGGAGGGGAGAGAGAGGAGGAGGAGGAGAGAGGAGGAGGAGGGAGAGAGGGAGGAGGGAGAGAGGAGGAGGGAGAGAGGGAGGAGGGAGAGAGGAGGGGAGAGAGGAGGAGGGAGAGAGGAGAGAGGAGAGGGGAGGAGGAGGAGGAGAGAGGAGGAGGGGAGAGAGGAGAGGAGGGAGGAGGAGGGAGAGGAGGAGGAGAGAGGAGGAGGGGAGAGAGGGAGAGGAGGAGAGAGGAGGAGGGGGAGGGGGAGGAGGAGGAGAGGAGAGAGGAGAGGGGAGGAGGAGAGGAGGAGGAGGAGAGAGAGGGAGGAGGAGGAGGAGAGAGGAGGAGGAGAGAGGAGGAGGGGAGAGAGGAGGAGGGGAGAGAGGGGAGGAGAGGAGGAGGAGGAGAGAGAGAGAGGAGGAGGAGAGAGGAGGAGAGAGGAGAGAGGAGGAGAGGAGGAGAGAGGAGAGGAGGGAGAGGGGAGGAGAGAGGAGGAGGAGAGAGGAGGAGGAGAGAGGGAGGAGGGGGAGAGGAGAGAGTTGACTCAGGTTCTCTCGTCTGTACGTTGCACAATCCACACTTGTGTCTTCTAAAGTTAAATGTCTCAAGTTAAAGGTCCACGAGACGTCCTCCTGAAGAGTTTCTGCAGACGCGGCGAGAGACAGAGAGACAGGGAGGCGCCAGGTGGGGCCGGGGGCGGGGCCGGGGGGGGCGGGGCCGGGAGGGGCCAGTGTCTGCGCTCGTCACGTACAGATGTAACAATAACCCAAATATGGTGATACTGTATTCGTCATTTGTTTAAAACTCAGAGGAACTACATTTCCCATGATCCTTTGCTCCATTTCACTGCATACAACAAGAAGAAATAACAGTTCTAACACTTTTAACTCTTAGTTCTGAAGAGGAAAAAGAAGAATATTCACAGTTTTGTTTGTTTAGCCTCCATAAAATAAGGGAATAAATATTGTACCGTGAGATGTTTGATGATGGTTCAGTTGGTGGAACATTCACCCACTGATCTGAAGGTTGGCGGTTTGATTCCAGCTCCCACAGATGAATGCTGCTGTTGTGTCCTTGGGCAAGACACTTAACCCACCTTGCCCCCAGTGTGTGCGTACACTGGTGTGTGAATGTGTGTGTGAATGTGTGTGTGAATGTGTGTGTGAATGTGTGTGTGAATGTGTGTGTGGTTCCTTGTTGTAAAAAGCTTTGAGCCTTGAAGGTGGAAAAGTGCTGTAGAAAAATGTGACCATTTACCATGTTTATGGTGAAAATGGTCCAGACACATTTGGAGATTGTTGCATCTCTAATCGTGAGTTTTTGTAATAAATATCGTAGCGTGAGGTTTAAACTGTGACGATATCGTATCGTGAGACTTGGATATCGTTACACTTTTATCGTCACGTAATAACCTGCGTCTGACTCATCGGCGCCGCGAGTCCAACCTGAAAACTCCAATGTTCTGTTGATCGTAAAGACGCCGAAAAACCACGAGTCAGAGCCAAGAGTCACAGTTTGAACAAATCTAATAATAATAATAATAATAATAATAATAATAATAATAATAATAATAATAATAATAATAATAATAATCCAATAAATCCAGAGACAGAAACACTTTTGTGTTTTCAACACTTTCACAGAGAAACAGGAGGAAACAGATCCTGTGTTTAATGAACCTTTAAGCTTCAGATGTGTTGAGTCAGATGCCCTCCCAGCCTCCCAGCCTCTGTGTCCGGGGTCAGAGGGATCGGGGGGGTCAGAGGGGTTGGGGGGGTCAGAGGGGTCAGGGGGGGTCGGGGGGTCAGAGGGGGTCAGGGGGGGTCAGAGGGGTCAGAGGTCACACTGAGGGGTGACCCAGAGTCTGAGGGTCTGGACTTTAAAAACACGGAGGAGCCAAATCTGTTTGTTGAAGCCTGAAGTGAGGCCGGGACACTGCTGCTGCTGTTGTGTCATTGGGCAACACACTTCACCCACACTGCCTTTTATGAACGTGTTGGTGGGAGGGGCTCACGTGCGTCTGTTTCCTGGAGATAAACAGACACACCCAAACAGGAAGTGATCACGGCCACGATCCGGCTCCACCGGACGTTTTCATTGGTCTCGTGGTTTGGAGCTTTTCTGCTAAAAACAACAACTCCCTGAATCAGTCGTTAAACAGTCGAGTCGGTGTTAGTTCCTCCTCAGAGCCGCTGGACTCGAGACGCTTACAGACGACGTCCCAGAGGATTTTAAGAGACGAACAACATCCACTAAACTCAGAGTTTCAGCTGCTTCTCTTTGGTCTGAGGTTTTTAGTCCAAAGATCTAGAACGATTCGTTTTAAAAGGAGCTTCGTTCCGGCTGCTGTTGAACTTATGAATAAATTATAATTTATTTATCTAAGATTGTGTGTTTTTAACATATTTAAGATTTATTTATTGTGATTTTAGCCGAGTGTGATGGATGATTTTAATTGGTTGTTTATGGAACAAACCGTTCTGCACTTGGAGCACTGGAACATTTTATTTTGTATTTGTGTTTTTCTGTGTGTTTTGTGGATGAATGAAATGTGAAATGTGAAACCTGCTGCTCAAATCTGCAAAGCAAATTTACCTACGGGAACGAATTAAACGACCGAACCGAACCAAACCTAACTGACATCGTCCAGTTCACTGTCCCGCCCCCGTCCCGCCCTCATCCCGCCCTCGTCCCGCCCCGTCCCGCCCTCGTCCCCCTCATCCGCCCTCGTCCCGCCCCCGTCCCGCCCTCGTCCCGCCCTCATCCTGCCCCCCGTCCCGCCCTCATCCTGCCCCCCGTCCGCCCTCATCCCCCCCGTCCCGCCTCATCCTGCCCCCGTCCCGCCCTCATCCTGCCCCCCGTCCCGCCCCCCGTCCCGCCCTCATCCCACCCTCGTCCGCCCCCGTCCCGCCCTCGTCCCGCCCTCATCCCGCCCCCGCCCCTCGTCCCGCCCCCGTCCTGCCCCGGGGTTTTTATTTCACCCAAACCAAGTTGAACAATCAGACGTCGTCCTGCAGCGGTCGCTCTGGTTTCCCCGACGTCTGGAACCGAACGTCACCGCGACGTCACAGAGACGCCGCCTGTGTCGCCCACAAAGACTCTGTGTGTCAGACTCGCCCCCCCTCCCTCCATCCCTCCATCCCTCCATCCCTCCATCCTTCTCTCTGTCTGTTTCTCTCCGTCCTGTAGTTTGTGAAGAACAGTTTGTCTTTGTTCGGAGGCTGGAGCAGCGAGGGACTCGAGACAAAAGTCAAGTTTACAAATCTTCCATTCTCTTTTTTTCTTTCTTTCATTTTATTTCATTTCATTCTTTTTTGTGAACACAGAGAAACCGACGCTTCCACAAACTGCCCCACAGCTCGTTTTCCCACAGACCCGACTCGGACCCGACTCGGACCCGACTCGGACCTGACTCGGACCCGACTCGGACCTGTGTTTGGTGCAGTTTTGTGTTCAAATAAAACTGTGTCTTTAAGCAGCGGCTCAAGTATCGATCTGTGCTGGAGATTTAAGACTAAGCGCAGATACGATAAACAGCGAGAATATTGAGCCGATATATCGATCTGATATATATCGATCTGATATATATCGATCTGATATATATCGATCCGTCTTGAGTAAAGTTCCTGGAGGAGCATCGATTCCCCGACCCCAGGGTCAGAGGTCAGAGCTGTGACAGGTGTTTCTCTGTCACGAGCCGGACACACAAACCCTCCTCAGGTACTGTCCTCACAGGAGCCACAAGAGCCACAGGAGCCAAAGAAGGAGCCACAGGAGCCAAAGAAGGAGCCACAGGGGCCAAAGAAGGAGCCACAGGAGCCAAAGAAGGAGCCACCGGAGCCAAAGAAGGAGCCACAGGAGCCAAAAAAGGAGCCACAGGGGCCAAAGAAGGAGCCAGAGGAGCTACAGGAGACAGAGGAACCAGAGGAGCAGGAGCAGTGGGACTCATGTCCAGGTCTTGGTGAGGACCTGAGCTGCAGGACCTGAGGTGCAGGACCTGAGGTGTGACCTGATTCTGTCTGTGTGATCGTAAAAGCCTCGACCTCTGACCTTTGAGTGACAGTGTGGGTCTGAGGGAGCGGCCGGTCTGGACGAGTCTGGACGAGTCTGGACGGTCACACACAGCTGCTCCTCTGCACTTTCACTCCCCCCCCCACTCACATACACACACACGTGTCACACACACATACCACACACACATGTCACACACTGTTCACACACACACACCCGGAGCCCCTCCCTCTGTCAACTCCTTCTCTTCTTCTTCTGCACATTTAAATATAAACACCACATGGACTTGATCATGTGACGGGAGGCACCCGACACACGTGAAGACGGAAGGCACCTGACACACGTGAAGACGTAGTACACAGTACTGTGTACTACAGTACTGTAGTACTACAGTACTGTAGTACACAGTACTGTGTACTACAGTACTGTGTACTACAGTACTGTAGTACACAGTACTGTAGTACTACAGTACTGTAGTACTACAGTACTGTGTGTTCAGGTTTGTTACGGCTCCAGGTCTTGGTTCTAATTAGTTTGTGTGATTTTTGCTCAGTTTTCTTGATTCCTGCTGCAGGAGTCCTGGTCTGTGATTGGTGGGGCAGGTCGACGCCCACCTCACCTGCAGACTCCGCCCCTTGTTGAAGGAGACTGCAGCACCTGTTCAGAGCTGCTGGTCTTGGTGATCAGTCTGACAGTTTGGTTTCATGTGTGGAGTTTAGTCTCGTTCTGTTTTGTGCCTTTTTTGATTTGGTCACTCGATTCTGTTTGTGGTTTATGTGGTTTAATTTGGGGAAATTGTGTTTTGGTTTGGTGTTTGTCTCTACGTTTTATCGCTCGTTTTGTGTAAACCTGCGTCGTTCAGTTTGTAAATAAAGTTTGGAGGTTTTTTAAATAGAATCTGTGTCGTCAGGGTCAAACATTTCTGTTCCTCGGCCCCGTCACAGTCAGGGGCCAGAGTGTGGCCCCCAGAGACTAAAGTTTGGTGACTGTTGGTTTGTATAAATGTGTGGCTCTTCTGTTTGGCTCTTGTGACTCGTCTTTGTTCCTGCTGCTGTTTCCTCCATGTTTTGTTCTGAAATGTTTATATGAACAAACAGGCTCCTGTTTTTATCTCCGTGTTTCCTTTGTGAAACACATAAAAGACTGTGTGGTTCTGGTTCTGGGTCACTGGTGTTGACACGGGGCTCGATAGGAGGGTGGGAGGGCATCTGACTCTCCTGCCCTATACTCTTACCCCCCCTCGCCCCCCTCACCCCCCTCACCCCCCTCACCCCCCTCACCCCCGTGCACCTGATGCCCTGTGTGACATTTACTGTATGTTCTTAGTGTGTTGCAATGTTCCCGAGATCAGTTACACCAAACACACACACACTTACACACACACTTATACACACACACACACTTATACACACACACTTATACACTTATCACACTTATACACACACACTTACACACACACACACACACACTTATACACACACACACACACACACACACACTTATACACACACACACACACTTATACACACACTTATACACACACACACACACACACTTATACACACACACTTATACACACACACTTATACACACACACTTATACACACACACTTATACACACTTATACACACACACTTATACACACACACTTATACACACACACTTATACACACACACACTTATACACACACACTTATACACACACACACACTTATACACACACTTATCACACACTTATACACACACACTTATACACACACACACACACTTATACACACACTTATACACACACTTATACACACACTTATACACACACTTATACACACACACTTATACACACACACTTTACATACACACTTATACACACACACACACACTTATACACACACACACTTATACACACACACTATACACACACTTATACACACACACTTATACACACACACACACACTTATACACACACACTTATACACACACACTTATACACACACTTATACACACTTATACACTTATACACACACTTATACACACACACTACACACACACTATACACACACACACTTATACACACACACTTATACACACACTTATACACACACACACACACACTTATACACACACACTTATACACCACACACTTATACACACACTTATACACACACACTTATACACACACACACACACACTTATACACACACACTTATACACACACACACACTTATACACACACACTTATACACACACACACTTATACACACACTTATACACACACACACATACACACACACTTATACACACACACTTATACACACACTTATACACACACACTTATACACACACACTTATACACACACACTTATACACACACTTATACACACACACACTTATACACACACACTTATACACACACACTTATACACACACACTTATACACACACACACACACTTATACACACACACACACTTATACACACACACTTATACACACACTTTTACACACTTACACACGCACACACACACTTACACGCACACGCACTTATACACACACTTATACACACACACTTACACACTTACACGCACATTTATACACACACTTATACACACACACTTATACACACACACTTATACACACACACTTATACACACACTTATACACACACACTTACAATACACACACTTATACACACACACTTATACACACACACTTATACACACACACTTATACACTTATACACACACTTATACACACACACACACACTTATACACACACACACACACTTATACACACACACACTTATACACACACACTATACACACACTTATACACACACTTATACACACACTTATACACACACACTTATACACACACTTATACACACACACACACACACTTATACACACACACTTATACACACACACACACACTTATACACACACACTTATACACACACTTATACACACACACTTATACACACACACTTATACACATACACACACTTATACACACACTTATACACACACACTTATACACACACACTTATACACACACACTTATACACACACACTTATACACACACACTTATACACACACACTTATACACACACACTTATACACACACTTATACACACACACTTATACACACACACTTATACACACACACACACACACTTATACACACACACTTATACACACACACTTATACACACACTTATACACACACTTTATACACACACACTTATACACACACACTTATACACATACACTTATACACACACTTATACACACACACTTATACACATACACACACTTATACACACACACACACACACTTATACACACACACACACTTATACACACACTTATACACACACACTTATACACACACACACACACACTTATTTATCATTAATATTAGTTTGTATGACCAGAAATGGAAACAAAAAAATCCTGACATTTTTTCATTCTCACTGTGGTTTATTTAGTTTGATCATAAACGAAAAAACTAAACAAAACTGTCATTTTCAAAAAAACAAAAAAAAAAGTGTGTTTGTGTTGGACGTGAATTTGTGGAACAACCTGAGAGAAGATTTAAAAAAGTCTCACACAATAAAACCTTTAAAAAAAGAGTTTAAAGTGTTGTGTTTTAAAGATCTCGAGCTCTGGAGTGAATAAATGATGCTTTACATTTAAGCCCCGTTCACACTAGTGAACCTCAAAAAAACATCAGATTTCACCCAAAAATCTGAGTTGAGCTTTAAACCTGCTGAACGGAGACTCAGACACACAATATGTGTCCAGTCACATAAACGTGTGTCTGTGTGCACCACCTGCACACGTATAATGTGTGAAAAGTTTCACATTTCTCTTTCTCATGTTCTCTCTCTCTGTCACAGAGAGAACACCCCTCTGTCACACAGAGAGAACACCCCTCTGACACCCCTCTGACACAGAGAGAACACCCCTCTGTCACAGAGAGAACCCCTCTGACACAGAGAGAAACCTCTGTCACAGAGAGAACACCCCTCTGACACACAGAGAACACCCCTCTGTCACAGAGAGAACACCCTCTGACACAGAGAGAACACCCTCTTCACAGAGAAACACCCCTCTGTCACAGAGAACACTGTCACAGAGAGAACACCCCTCTGCACAGAGAGAACACCCCTCTGTCACAGAGAGAACACCCTCTGTCACACACCCCTCTGTCACAGAGAGAACACCCCTCTGTCACACAGAGAGAAAAGAGAACACCCCTCTGTCACACAGAGAGAACACCCCTCTGTCACAGAGAGAGAACACCCCTCTGTCACACAGAGAGAACACCCTCTGTCACAGAGAGAACACCCCTCTGTCACACAGAGAGAACACCCCTCTGTCACACAGAGAGAACACCCCTCTGTCACAGAGAGAACACCCCTCTGACACAGAGAGAACACCCCTCTGACACAGAGAGAACACCCCTCTGACACAGAGAGAACACCCCTCTGTCACACAGAGAGAACACCCCTCTGACACAGAGAGAACACCCCTCTGACACAGAGAGAACACCCCTCTGACACAGAGAGAACACCCCTCTGACACAGAGAGAACACCCCTCTGACACACAGAGAGAACACCCCTCTGTCACACAGAGAGAACACCCCTCTGTCACAGAGAGAACACCCCTCTGTCACACAGAGAGAACACCCCTCTGACACAGAGAGAACACCCCTCTGACACAGAGAGAACACCCCTCTGACACAGAGAGAACACCCCTCTGTGAGAGAACACCCTCACACAGAGAGAACACCCCTCTGTCACAGACACAGAGAGAACACCCCTCTCACAGAGAGAACACCCCTCTGACACAGAGAGAACACCCCTCTGACACAGAGAGAACACCCTCTGTCACAGAGAGACACCCTCTGACACAGAGAGAACACCCCTCTGTCACAGAGAGAACACCCCTCACACAGAGAGAACACCCTCTGTCACAGAGAGAACACCCCTCTGACACAGAGAGAACACCCCTCTGTCACAGAGAAACACCCTCTGTCACACAGAGAGAACACCCCTCTGTCACAGAGAGAACACCCCTCTGACACACAGAGAGAACACCCCTCTGTCACAGAGAGAACACCCCTCTGTCACAGAGAGAACACCCCTCTGTCACAGAGAGAACACCCCTCTGTCACAGAGAGAACACCCCTCTGACACAGAGAGAACACCCCTCTGACACAGAGAGAACACCCCTCTGTCACAGAGAGAACACCCCTCTGTCACAGAGAGAGAACACCCCTCTGTCACACAGAGAGAACACCCCTCTGACACAGAGAGAACACCCCTCTGACACAGAGAGAACACCCCTCTGTCACAGAGAGAACACCCCTCTGTCACACAGAGAGAACACCCCTCTCACAGAGAGAACACCCCTCTGTCACAGAGAGAACACCCCTCTGTCACACAGAGAGAACACCCCTCTGTCACACAGAGAGAACACCCCTCTGTCACAGAGAGAACACCCCTCTGTCACAGAGAAACACCCTCTGTCACAGAGAGAACACCCCTCTGACACAGAGAGAACACCCTCTGACACAGAGAGAACACCCCTCTGACACACAGAGAGAAACACCCCTCTGACACAGAGAGAACACCCCTCTGACACAGAGAGAACACCCCTCTGACACAGAGAGAACACCCCTCTGACACAGAGAACACCCCTCTGACACAGAGAGAACACCCCCTGACACAGAGAAACCCCTCTCACAGAGAGAACACCCTCTGTCACAGAGAGAACACCCCTCTGTCACAGAGAGAACACACCCTCTGTCACACAGAGAGAACACCCCTCTGACACAGAGAGAACACCCCTCTGACAGAGAGAACACCCCTCTGACACAGAGAGAACACCCCTCTGTCACAGAGAGAACACCCCTCTGTCACAGAGAGAACACCCCCTCTGACACAGAGAGACACAGAGAGAACACCCCTCTGACACAGAGAGAACACCCCTCTGACACACAGAGAGAACACCCCTCTGACACAGAGAGAACACCCCTCTGACACAGAGAGAACACCCCTCTGACACAGAGAGAACACCCCTCTGTCACAGAGAGAACACCCCTCTGTCACAGAGAGAACACCCCTCTGTCACACAGAGAGAACACCCCTCTGTCACAGGGAGAACACCCCTCTGTCACAGAGAGAACACCCCTCTGTCACAGAGAGAGAACACCCCTCTGTCACACAGAGAGAACACCCCTCTGTCACAGGGAGAACACTCATATTCCACTGAGTCTCTGTGTCTTTAGTCCAACACAAACTGAACCACATCAGACACAAGAAACAACAGTTTTTTTCACACACATTAGTTTATGTAAATGAGTCATGTGATTTAATGTTTAGTTTGTGTAAAACAGAAACAAAAGTGTCAAAGTTTTGTGGACACTCACCTGTCTCACCTGTCTCACCTGTCTCACCTGTCTCACCTGTCTCACCTGTCTCACCTGTCACACCTGTCTCACCTGTCTCACCTGTCTCACCTGTCTCACCTGTCTCACCTGTCACACCTGTCACTGTCTCACCTGTCTCACCTGTCACACCTGTCTCACCTGTCTCAGCTCAGGTTAAAGTCCAGGGACAGTGTGAAGCTCTGTGTGTGTGTGTGTGTGTGTGTGTGTGTGTGTGTGTGTGTCGTGTGTGTGTGTGTGTGTGTGTGTGTGTGTGTCTGTGTGTGTGTGTGTCTGTGTGTGTGTGTGTGTTGTGTGTGTGTGTCTGTGTGTGTGTGTGTGTGTGTGTGTGTGTTGTGTGTGTGTGTGTGTGTGTGTGTTGTGTGTGTTGTGTGTGTGTGTGTGTGTGTGTGTGTGTGTGTGTGTGTCTGCTCCCTCTGTCTCCTCCCATGTGTCCTACCTCCTGAGTCCTGCTTCCTAAGCCCTACCTCCTATATAGAGTTTCAGAACTTCTCTCTCTCCTCTCCTGTCTCCTTGTGTCCTTCACTCCTTCTCTTCTCTCCTTCCCTCCTCTGCTCTGCTTGTTCACTCCTTCTCTTCTTTCCTCTCTCCTTGTTCCCTCCTCCTCTCCTCTCCTCCTCCTCTCCTTCCCTCCTCCTCTCCTTCCCTCCTCCTCTCCTTCCCTCCTCCTCTCCTCTCTCCTCCTCCTTTCCTTCCCTCCTTCCTTCCCTCCTCCTCTCCTTCCCTCCTCCTCTCCTCTCTCCTCCTCCTCTCCTTCCCTCCTTCCTTCCCTCCTCCTCTCCTTCCCTCCTTCCTTCCCTCGTTTGTTGAATCAGACTCTGTTACTGTGAGTCTGAAATATTTCCTGCTCATTCTTTGTCAACGACTCACAGCAACACCAAATATGGAACTAAACCAGGACTAAACCAGGACTAAACCAGGACTGAACCAGGACTGAACCAGGACTAAACCAGGACTAAACCAGGACTAAACCAGGACTGAACCAGGACTAAACCAGGACTAAACCAGGACTGAACCAGGACTAAACCAGGACTGAACCAGGACTAAACCAGGACTAAACCAGGACTAAACCAGGACTAAACCAGGACTGAACCAGGACTAAACCAGGACTGAACCAGGACTAAACCAGGACTGAACCAGGACTAAACCAGGACTAAACCAGGACTGAACCAGGACTAAACCAGGACTGAACCAGGACTAAACCAGGACTAAACCAGGACTAAACCAGGACTGAACCAGGACTAAACCAGGACTAAACTCAGGACTAAACCAGGACTGAACCAGGACTAAACCAGGACTAAATCAGGACTAAACCAGGACTGAACCAGGACTAAACCAGGACTAAATCAGGACTAAACCAGGACTGAACCAGGACTAAACCAGGACTAAATCAGGACTAGACCAGGACTAGACCAGGACTAAACCAGGACTGAACCAGGACTAAACCTTTGTATGTAGCAGTAGTAGAAGTAGTAGTAGTAGTAGTAGTAGTAGTAGTAGTAGTAGTAGTAGTAGTAGTAGTAGTAGTAGTAGTAGTAGTAGTAGTAGTAGTAGTAGTAGTAGTAGTAGTAGTAGTAGTAATAGTAGTAGTTTAATCATGTTCTTAAATTGTTAGAATCATTCCACATAAAACTGTGAGTGGACGAGTTTAGGCTGAAGTGAATCACATCTGTTCACACACGACGACGAAGAAGAAGAAGAAGAAGAACATCTATAACTATATATATATATATATACATATATATATATATATATATATATATATATATATATATATATATATATATATATATATATATATATATATATGTATGTGTATATGTACAGTAATAATAAGGGCGGTGATGGTTCTGTGCAGAGGTTCTTTCTTTTGAATGAACTCTGTTCCACGTCTGTCAGTCTGCCCCAGGGCAGCTGTGGCTACTGTAATAGTTTACACCACTGAGTGTTAATGAATGAATAATGATCTGTAAAGAGCTTTGGGAGTCTTGACAGGTGCTATAAAAATACAGTGATTAATTAATTAATGATTGTTTCTGATCAACTCTGGTTTGTCAGAAACAATCATTAATTAATGAATCACTGAGTGAGTTTGTGGGTTTGAGTCTCACCTGACGAGTCTGACGAGTCTGAATTCAAATGGATTTTTCCTGCAGTAAAAGAGGAACTGAAGTGTCGTTTTACGGGTCAAATGCAGGTTTGGGTCAGATCCATGTGTCATTTATTCATTCATTTTTCAGAATAAAACCAAAAATAAGAAAACAAAAAAACAACTGTCTCCTACACAACTATTTTCTTCATTATTTGTCTCCAAAACCAAAATGAAAAAAAAGATAAAGATTCATTTTTTCAGTTTTCGATTTTGTGTTTAAATGAAAAATGGAAAAAAACTGACAACGGACTGAACCAGATCCAGGACCAGACCCGGGCCAGACCAGGACTGAACCATTTTCAGTCCTGGTCCTGGTTTTCATTTTGGTTTTGGAGACAAATGAAGAAAATAGTTGTTTTTTGGTTTTATTTTGAAAAAGGAATGATACACAGTTCGGGTCAGGCGCAGGTTTGGGTCAGGTGCAGGTCCGGGTCAGGTGCAGGTCCGGGTCAGGCGCAGGTCCGGGTCAGGCGCAGGTCCGGGTCAGGCGCAGGTCCGGGTCAGGCGCAGGTCCGGGTCAGGCGCAGGTCCGGGTCAGGCGCAGGTTTGACCCGGTGAGTCCAGATGTTCTGATGTTTGTGGAGCTTTTGTAATTTTGGACTTTTTCTTGTTTCAGCCTGAACCGGTCCCAGAACCAGTGAAAGTCCCAGAACCAGAACCCGTGGTCCCGGAGCCCGTGATCCCAGAACCGACCCCTGCCCCAGTTGTCGTCGCAGAACCAGAACCCGCCCCAGAACCAGCACCAGAACCTGTGAAAGAACCAGAACCAGTACCAGAACCAGTGAAAGAACCAGAACCAGTGAAAGAACCAGAACCAGTGAAAGAGCCAGAGCCCGTGGTAGAGCCTGTGGTAGAACCTGTCCCAGAACCTGCACCCGAACCGGAGCCCGTGGTACCAGAACCAGAACCAGAACCAGTGAAAGAACCCGAGCCCGTACCAGAACCCGTGGTCCCGGAGCCCGTGGTACCAGAACCAGAGCCCGAGCCTGTGGTGGAGGCCGCCCCAGAACCCGTCCCAGAACCCGTCCCAGAACCAGAGCCCGTGTTACCAGAACCAGAGCCGGTCCCAGAGCCGGTCCCAGAGCCGGTCCCAGAGCCGGTCCCGGCGGAAGAACCTGTGGTGGTCGAAGCGCCGAAGGAACCGAAGAAACCCAAAGAGCCAAAAGTGAAAGAGCCAAAAGTCAAGGAGCCAAAAGCCATAGACGGTACGGAACCGGACCAGGACCGGACCAGGACCGAACCAGGATTGGACCAGGACTAGACCAGGACTGAACCAGGACTGGACCAGGACTGGACCAGGACTAAACTGTACATTTGTGTTCTTGCTTTTCTCACATGTTCGTTACAAACATGTATTTGTCTGGAATCAATTTTCTTTTTTAAAACATCAAGCAAAAAATTTATAATAAATTTTAAAAAATCAAATAAAAAAAGTAGTTTGTGTAACTGTGTAAAAAATAATTTTTGCCCTGTGTTTTTCTCAGTTTTGTTTGGTTTGGTTCTTTGGTTCTAATTCTTCTCGTTGGACTTTTTGGTTCAGTTTTGGCCCAGGTGTGACAGGTGTGACAGGTGTGACAGGTGTGACAGGTGTGACAGGTGGGCGGAGTTTACATGGTGCATTCTCATTGGTTCATTTCAGTTTGACGGACAGCTGAGTCTGGAGCTCCTGAAGCTGTTGTGGATGTTTCCTGCTTAACCTGTTTTGCCACCTGTCCCACCTGCCACACCTGTCACACCTGTCACACCTGTCACACCTGCCACACCTGTCACACCTGTCACACCTGTCACACCTGTGCACCTGCCACACCTGTCACACACACCTGTCACACCTGTCCACACCTGCCACACCTGTCCCACCTGTCCCACCTGTCCACACCTGCCACACCTGTCACACCTGCCACACCTGCCACACCTGTCCCACACACCTGTCCACCTGTCCCACCTGCCACACCTGACCTGCCACACCTGTCACACCTGTCCCACACACCTGCTGCCCACCTGCCACACCTGCCTGCCCACCTGTCCCACCTGCCCCCACCTGTCCCACCACACCTGCACACACCTGCACCTGTCCCACCTGCCCACCTGCCACACCTGTCCACACCTGTCCCACCTGCCACACCTGTCCCACACCTGTCCCACCTGTCCACACCTGTCCACACCTGTCCCACCTGCCACACCTGTCCACACCTGTCCCACCTGCCACACCTGTCCACACCTGTCCCACCTGCCACACCTGTCCACACCTGTCCCACCTGTCCCACCTGTCCACACCTGTCCCACCTGTCCACACCTGTCTGTCACACCTGTCCCACCTGTCCCACCTGCCACACCTGCCACACCTGTCCCACCTGCACACACCTGTCCCACCTGCCACACCTGTCCCACCTGCCCACACCTGCCACACCTGCCACACCTGTCCACACCTGCCACACCTGTCCACACCTGTCCACACCTGTCACACCTGTCACACCTGTCCACACACCTGTCACACCTGCCACACCTGTCACACCTGTCACACCTGTCCACACCTGTCCACCACACCTGTCACACCTGTCCACACCTGTCCCACCTGTCCCACACCTGTCCCACCTGCCCACACCTGTCCACACCTGTCCACACCTGTCCCACCTGTCCCACCTGCCACACCTGTCCCACCTGTCCCACCTGCCCACACCTGCCACACCTGCCACACCTGCCACACCTGCCACACCTGCCCACACCTGTCCACACCTGTCCACACACCTGTCACACCTGTCACACCTGTCACACCTGAAACTGAAAAAAACTGCACCAAAAAGTCCAACGAGAAAAATCAGAACCAAAGAACCAAACCAAACAAAAGTGAGAAACACACAGAACAAAAATAAAAGAGACAAAGACAGAAATTTTACATAATTACACAAATAATTTGATTATAGTCGTATATATTTAATAAAATATTTTATTTGATTTTTTAAATTTAATTTGTATTTTGATTTTGATTTTCTTTCTTAATGCTTTAAAAAAGTCTTTGAATTATTTGACTCAAAATTCACTCAAAATATTTGATCCTGTGGACAGAGTTTATTATCAGTGTGTCGACCTCAGGTGTGTGTGTGTGTGTGTGTGTTTGTGTGTGTGTGTTTGTGTGTGTGTGTGTGTGTGTGTGTTTGTGTTTGTGTGTGTGTGTGTGTTTGTGTGTGTGTGTGTGTGTGTTTGTGTGTGTTGTGTGTGTGTGTGTGTTTGTGTGTGTGTGTGTGTGTTTGTGTGTTTGTGTGTGTGTGTGTGTGTGTGTTTGTGTGTGTGTGTTTGTGTGTGTGTGTGTGTGGTGTTTGTTTGGTGTGAGTGACAGTTGGCCCCGCCCCCCGGCCCCAGGCCCCGCCCCCCCGGCTCTTATCCTGCTCTCCAGACGCAGATCTGAGCTGTCAGGCCCCATTACACTGAACCACGAGTCACAGTTAAACTGAGGAGACGACGAGGGGACGAGGCTCGGTCCGTTTGGGTCAGAACAAACATGGCGGCTCGTGTGGGTTTGTGATCTGGTTTTGACGAGCCGTTTGAGACAGAAGTGAGACGGGACGTGGACTCACACAGACACGGCTCCACAGGAAGTGTTCGTGGGCGTGATCGGCTCCATCGACTCTGGCTCCAGTTCAGTTTGTGTGTAAAAGCGTGGCCCCTTTCTCTCTGACCTTTGACCTTTGACCCCTCTCCACATGACCCGGGGGTTTGGACTTCAACATTTTGTCCCAAATCGAGATCTGAACTTTAAGAACCGACCAATCAGACGCCTTCTTACCTCGCACTGACAGCGTCTCCTGCGCCCCCTGCAGGTCCAGTCTGTGAGCGCAGTCTGAGTCAGGGCGGGTCTGACAACTTTAGCCACGCCCATTTGTGTCTCTGTGTCCTCTGATTGGTCGTTTGTCACACTTTGCTCTCTGATTGGTTGTTTTGTCACACGCCGCTCTCTGATTGGTCGTCTTGTCTGTCGCTGCTCTCTGATTGGTCGTCTTGTCAGGCGCTGCTCTCTGATTGGTCTTTTCGTCACATGCTGCTCTCTGATTGGTGGTCTTGTCACTTTCTGCTCTCTGATTGGTCTTTTCGTCACATGCTGCTCTCTGATTGGTGGTCTTGTCACATTC